>NW_027175931.1:12979122-13331622 GCF_023055335.1 Clinocottus analis | reverse complement strand
TTTCCTGTTTACTAAGGTAGGTATGTGTAAGTGGCACTTTTCTAAGTAGCCATGGAGAACACATGTTCACCGAGTAAGACTTCCTATTCCCTTTGATAAAGAATCCATTACACTTACCGGAATTAACCTTGATCCCTGTAAGCTTGGTGAAATCCTCTAGGATTGCCAGGTTGTGTCACATACCTTCCCAGGAATCACTTAAGATTGCAAAGTCATTCGCAAATGCTATTGCAGTAATGGGCTTCAGTTCTGTGGAGAAGCCAGGGCCGCGTTCGAGTACTTGGATCAGTGGGTCCAGAGCTAGGTTGAAGAGGAGGAGAAACATGGGGTCTCGCTACTTCACTTCCACCTTTATGGCAATGTCTGGAGTGGAGTCTTCCAAACATTCCACATTGGTCACACAAGCTTTATACGAGTATCCGACCAATATCCGACCAATTCTTGCATGTGTTGATCTCGTCCTTTCCGTTTCAAAGCACTCAGGAAGTGCTCATGCGAGACAGTATCAAAAGCCTTCGCAAAGTCGATGAACACTACCCAGAGGGAGCGCTTTTCTGTCTTGCTCAATCTCATTACGTCCGATAATATCATGAGATTCTCTGAGCAACCAGGGGAGAATATGAATCGCCTCTGGTGAGAATGGATTGGACACGCCGCAGTTGTCCAACCAGTTAGAATCCTCGAAAAGCCTCAAAACTACAGAACTTACTGTGATAGATCGCCACGGATTGAGATCGCATTACTTGGAAGTGTCCGACGTTTTGGGTATTAGTGTTGTTCTGCACCTTTTTTGAAGACCTTAGAGCCTCTGAGGTCAACCATGTTGACAACATGTGTGCCAACTTCTTTCTTTTTGGGTCCCAACGAAGCAACGCTGCTTTGATTTTGCCGTCGGGCCCACGAGGGGAACAGTTCTTATAAGCCTAGATGTAGTACTCGACTTCGAAAGGCTGGAACAGATTCATGAACAGTTTGTTGTCCACACGACCGCAGCCCTCAAAGCGCCCCAAACTCTTGAACGGACTGCCCACACCCCATCGTTCAACGAACAATGCTGTCACTTCTGACTTCTGATTTGGCCAGTGACAGGGCAAATTGAACAGAGATGCCTGTCCAGGATAAATTTGGCCAGTTTAGAAGTAGTTTAGATAAAATAGTTTTGCGAATCCCAGACCGCCCACTTTTCCGACTCTCTAATCATGGTGGAGGCTGCAGACACAATTGCTTCCTGAGAGCAATTGTCCTCCGAAATAGGAATAAGGGAGTCTTCACTATTCTCTCCTACCAAAGCATTATGACTTATCACTTCTCTCGCCCTCTTTTCCAAGGCTTCCAAGACAGAGTTGTGAACATGATAGTGGCGACACCTGGAGCATTAGGTGTCGCCCTCGGAGTTTGACACTGTGCTGATTGAGAGTTTTGTGATTCTCTCTGCTTGCGAATAGCCTTGTACAGTAATCTACACTTTGAAATGACTTGCTCAGTTGTCTTGTCCGTGCCCAATCAGCCGCATTACCCGCACATTGCTCTACTGTCGGTATAACCTGGCACACAGAAGTCAGGAAGGCGATCTTGCCTGACGACCAGAGAAGCTGTCGCAAAGTACCTGCAAGATCCGACCGATCACTGACCTAAACAAGCTGGGTTGATAATATCATGGGGATATGTTGAGGACTCAAATCCGCTTATCACAAGCATTGTTCTATCTAGACCCATAGATCTTCCCGCTTGGCTAATTCCATTACACCTTCCACTTGGTTAGCAGGCTGGTGTCCAAGGGATTTGTACATTGAGTAGGCTATCGACCATGTGTGTTTCTTGGGGCATTCAATTCCATCACTGAGATCAAAAACCCTCCTCCCAACCTAGTTAGGACGCCCCTTCACTCTGATCCCAGATATATGTTCATGGCTTGAGGACGCACTTAAATCATCCACGAACAAGTGGCCAGAATGGGTAGTGGATTTCGTCAGTGCTCAGGCTCTCTTACTGCATCTGACCAGCAAGTCACCGGATTTAGGGCTTGCCTTTTCTGCCGATGCAGATAGTATCAACTTTCTGCGTAGCCCATCCATCCTCTTTTCCTATCAGGGAAAGTGAGTTTTCTCCTCCACAGACCCTTGTTCCGGTCACTGCCATGCCTCAGGGATTTTTTTACCAGTCATCTGAATTTGAGGTGCAAGGGTTACTTACCCCATCGTTTGATAGGGGAAGTGAGTTGGAACCCAGGGGTGACTTGTCGGAACCTCGCTTGGTCCTGACAGCGCATGAGAATAATACCCAAATGCCTTGACACTGGTTTGGAGACAGGAATTGTCCCCGAACCTTCACCTTCACTGTTATGGGTTTGTAAGACTGAAACTATCGTGTTTACATTAACTCCAGCTAACCGGAATTAGCACAGCGAGCGAAACAAGACATAAATGACTTCAGGGTCTCTATTAGCCTGAGCAGTGCACAATCAAATATTGTTTATATATATATATATATATATATATATATATATATATATATACACACACACATATGTATATATATATATATATATATATATATATATATATATATATATATATATATATATATATATATATACACACACACACACATGTATATATTGTAATATTGAGCCCTGTCAACTTTCTTGAAGTGAACTTAGTACGACTAGTACGAGTGTTGGATCTCAGTTATGTGTTTGTAAGACTGTAACGTTTATGTTAGCTAACCAGAGCTAGCAGAAGCATTTTTAGCTTGTGCCTTGACCATAGATGGCTCTCTGTTAGTTTAGCAACGTTAGCACGTAACACTCGTTACATGTGGTGTATAATTGTTACCCAACAAATTAACATAAAAAAACAGTGTGACGAAATGTGTGCTGAAATTAATACAACTGTTTATATTTCTAACTGTTCACCCTCTCAGGTGCTGCATTCAAATTGCGAGGATATCTCCAAAATTAAATTAGAAGAGGTGGACTTATCAGTGGACGTCTTCTGGCTGCACTGAAAGCTAAGTCTCCATGGCCGCTTTCTTGAAGGAGTCTGCTAGCTATCCAGCAGTGTTACGTTTGGCAACATGTTTGGCAACACATATTAAATACCTGAGTAGCAACTTACACACTCAGCTCCACTGGTCTGTCCCGCCACATTGAGTACTACTCTACTAGACACTTTGCCGTGAGTTCCCGGCTGCATGAATAGTTGACGTAATCTGCTACTGCTCTCTTTATTTAAATCATCCTTGTTACTGTATTCCTAATAAATCAATAGTGAAGATCTTTGGAAAGAATATGGTCTCCTTCAGCTGGCATCATGTTGGTCTCTTGGGTTTGGAGAGGGGAGGGGGTTGGTGGAGAAGGGAAGTAGGGGGTGTGGGAATGGGGCTGAAATCACAGGTGCCAGAGGAGGTGACTGGTCTACAACGGTCTGCTTCCTGACCCTGTAGAAGACATACATTATTTAATTGTAATTTTAAGGCAAAGAACACAACAGAAAACCCCTACACCGTTAGATAAATGAAACAATGGCCAGCAAATGCTTCCTTGAAAGCAGGAAACACTGCTTGGTTAAATGTCTCCTAAATGTTGAAATCTAACATTACCTCATTTTCACTATTAGTAACACTCCAAATTGTTCTCCTTCTGAAAAAGTGCTCTGGTCCAGGAAAGAGGTCATGCAAGTCTTCTTTAGAAAGGTTGTACAGCATGTCAGTGCCTATATTATCAGATGAAAAACACATTTATCCACATGGTAAATATTTAAGTAATTAGCAATACATAGTTTATAGATGCAAAGTGTCAGGTTAATATTTTACCAATCGTATATTACGTTACATGTCATTTAACTGACACTTTTATCCAAAGCAACTTCTGTATACAGTATGTGTATCCAGTACATCAGTAGTATTGTGCAGAGTAACAGTTATCTTAGTTTTGTACATATGAAATTAAAAGCACTAAGGCAATTACTTATAGCTGCATCTTTAAAGTAGAGAAAAATACAAAGATCTCTAATCTCATACATATAACGTTGGGCTATAAAAGTGACTAATTTTCAGCATCTTACTATATTAACACTAAAAATGTTGATCTTGCTCTGACAAAGATAGTTTAACTTAGTTTCAGGGCAATCATTTAACATTATAAAAGCTCAAATATGGATAATTGATTTTTGAAATTCAACACATTATTACAGTAAAATATTTTAAAATAACTTGTCGCCTGTGAAATGCTGATCCCTGCAGCTTGGTTTTGGCATTTATTTTATTATAACATCCAAAAGCAGCTTATAAGTCACATTTTAATCTATTTGAATTGGTCAGAACCTGCTGCAAGATGATGGCCGCGGTAGTGAAGCACCTTTTAAGCCTGAGTGCAGGATCTACTGTACAGCTTATGAGACGTTACTGTTTGTCTGCCCTTTCCAGGTAATACAGGAATGATTTTTCCTTTACCAAGCCGTTAATCAGCGCAGCGATCAGCCCAGCAGGCATAGTGACATAACCACAACACTGCAGCTCATCATGAGTTATGTAACCAACCGTGAACCAAACAGGCTTAGATTTTTTATCATCATGGTATATACGGCTTTATGTCAAAACATTGCAGTGTCAATTTGTTTTATTTATACAAGGTGTATTTATGTATTTCAGTGGCAGCCGTGGGTTATCTCACTACGCTTGCTGAGCTGATCGCGGCACGAAGTTACGGTCAAATTATTTTTGCATCCTGTTTGCAAATTACTTTTTGCCACCGGCGACTGGTGCGTACTATCAACAGAAAGAACGCGGAGTATGCGAAGGTAACTTAAGTTTAATAATTGACTGTCAGTAATGAATTGCTCATTTGCACTTTCACACTGTTTCTTGCAATAAAGCACTATAAACCAAAGTTAAATGTTTTAAACGAATGGCTGTTCCTGCATTTAACTGCTTAAAGTCAACATTAACTTAACTAATAGCTAACAATAATCAGAATCAGCTTTAATGGCCATGTAAATTTGCACATACATGAAATTTGACGCCGGTTTCACTTTTGTTCCTCGTACTTACATACAACAAGTAAGATAAATATTAGGCTGGGCAAAGTTGAAAAAAATTAATCGCATGATTTTTCTGCGATTTATCACGATTAATCGCAGTATGCGCCAAATTCAACAATGAAGTAAAAAACTGTGTGTATTGCATCCTTTTATTTTAAAGTAATGCTACCAGAACAATATAACAGCACTCTGGAGCAACAACAAGTTAAATTAAATACATATATAGTTTATAAATAAATAAAGATGTTAAAGACGAGCCATTGATTCACTTTATACAAAAGCAATAAGTGCTTTTCATGTTTTCAGTTCAGTTTTTCTTCCTCAGTGAGAAAAGTCCAGTCTGTGTTGACTTGAACAAGTGCACTAACGTCTGGTTGAATGAAGTGGAGATGTGAAGGACAGCTGACAGGTATCAGCGGCGACTTTGAGCATGCGCGATTAATGTTCAATCTGGGTCCGCTGAGCTTGTAGCGCGAGGCTGCAGGTGACGCTTGTGAAGCTTTGAGAGGCGACTCAGTAGCGCGGTGCTCGTTAAGGAAAGAAACTACAGAACAATACGTGCTTTCACGTCTGGCTCAAGTCGGCAAATAGTCCGGTAATAATAGGGAAGCCCGAGGGCGGAAGTAAGTTATCGCCTTCAAAGTAAAAGCCCCAAGATGTATTTTGGATTTTTTTAATAAAAAAATGCAGTTAACGAATGATTAAATAATTAACGCCGTAAACTGAGTCATTGAGACAATAGGCTTGTATGTTAGAGCTGCGCCTCGCCTGGAATCTAGACAAGAGCAGGCGGCCGCTCCGAGAGGCGTTGACAAAAAACTGCAATCAAGTCGGACAGTTTTCAGCTGCCTTCAAAATATTAACAGGGAGTTACAGAATAAAATACTTCCAGTTAGTTCCGATCTGTAGTTTACTATTAGTTTACAGATCACGTTTGGATTCATACATATGCGATTATAAATATATATTAATGTAGAAATGTGTGTGGTTGCATCCCTTGTTGTTCTTATGTCTGCCTGTAAAATACATGACTACTGGTTTTGATATGTGTTATACAAATACAATTTTGTAATATAAACCACACAAAATATGTTTTTGGAGTAAACCTGAGACTAATCGTCAACAATCGAGAGTTTAGTATTGAAACTACACTTAAAATAAGGATTTTCTACACGTGGTATTTGCTGTCAGCTCTAAGAGCCAATTAGCTCTCTGATGTGGCAACAGCCAAGCATTTCCCATCATGCACTGGGCCAGGCATTTGGTGGAGAGCTGCTGCAGCCCCTGGCTCTAAAATCGACGGCCGCCTTGCTCTCGTGAGAGTATCGTTGACCACATGTGCTTGACGTCTGAGCAATGCGGGAGCAGGTCGGAGACAAATCAAACCAGCATGAATTGTGCGTCGATCGCCGTCGATCGATGCACAATTGCAGATGAGCCAGAACTGGCTCATCTCCAACGGGCCTAATGTTTATATTTTGATCTCTTCAAACAAGAAAAAAATGTAAATTTCAGTAGGCCACTCGTCATAAGAATACATTTCGTAACATATCAGATTTTCCTTTCATGCATTAATGTCATGTAGGTATCTGAGAAATAATGAGTCCAGATTGCATCCTCAGAACACAAGTTCAAGTGTTTTCAAATGTCAGCTTTTAATATTTTAAAGTATTTTGTTTTCATCTATTGTATGATGGCAAATGAATGTCATAAATAAAGAGCGCAAATGAGCACCACGCGAGCGCACAAATCAAACAGTTGCACACGTAATTTACTTTGACGAGCACTTTTACATCACTCCGCGAAGTTGCGCTCACAAATTTTTATCCTGCTTGCTCTCAAAGCTTTAAACTGTGCATGCATGTCTGTTGCCTGCTCTTTCTCTCTCTCTCTAGATTTTTTCTTTGACAGTAAGTGGGCGGACCCAGTCACCATCATATCGCTATATCTCATTGGTTACAATCTTCGTCTTCGGCTTGGCTGACATCACAATGTATTTAGCACCAGAAAATAATGGCGGATGAGAAAACAATACTGAAAGTTGACATTCTCTAAACAGCAAGCAGGTTAAAAAATTGCGAGAGTGACTTTTGTTCGCGAGAGTAACTTAAAAGTAAATTACGTGCAAAACTGCGCTTGCGTGGCGCTCATTCGCGCACTCTATTTATGACATTAATTTGTATTCATACTATTGTGACCGAGTGAATTGTACATCACGTTTTAGATTGCTGCAACAAGAAGAGGGACTCGAGCCTGACGGGGAGCTGCTTGATTTACGAGTTAATCTGCATTCCAACCCTCACCTATGGTCATGAACTCTTAGTGCTGACCGAAGTGGCTTAAATGAGTTTCCTTCACTGGGTGCTTGGGCTCACCTTTAGTGCCGGCGTGAGGAGCTCAGACACCCGCAAGGGTCAATTTTAAAGGGCAACCTCCTAGTCATGAGCATGAATACATTCGACTTTACGAGCCACAGGGGAGCAACCGGACTATTAATTTAGTCTCAGGTCCCCTTTGTCGTATCCGTGGATATACTATGTGAATTGGGCGTTGGCTCAGGACTGCCAAGTGTCCTCGACTGTGACGTGGTTGACCATGGCCTCTGACATGAAAGTGAAGCTTGGACGCGGGAGGGGGAGAAGGCAGAAGCAAGAGCAAAAGGATTTGCTTTGAACAGAAGCAGTATTGTTTGGCGGTGATGCTGTGTGTGTGAGTGGGAGAGAGAGAGATAACACTAATAACAAGTATCTGTTTTAAGAAAGATGCTGGAGAAGAAGAGGTTGAGTAGATATGTAAATATGCTTCTGTTTTTTTTAACAAAAAGGTGTGTTTGTGTGCTTGTATGTTTGTTCCACGAGGCAGACAGGGCACTGTGGCTCATCTCGTCATCCACAAGGTGCTGAAGGCACAGAGGTCTAGCCGCCCACCCACATCGGCACACACTTGCACAGAAAAACACACACTTAAAACCTATTATATTCCACAAACAATACCGAAAAACCTGCGCGCAATACTCACAGACACAAGAATATTCTCAGAGATAAAATGTGTTACCGTGAGGAGACAGATGGACTGAAACGTGCTCACTGTGCTCAATAATAACCAAATTAAACCATGCACCTTAATGTGTGTGTTTGTGTATGAAATGATGTGTGTCCCGAACGGTCAGTACAGAACCTATTAAATATGAAGACAGCTAGAGGCACAATAACAGTGTCTGGACCGTCCCACACACACTAAGTAAATCTCAAGGCTACCTTGATCAGGCCCTTAAGGCCCTAACCAATTATCATGACCAATTCATTAAATACCCACGTGTGAGACTCACCAGGCTTACAACTAACCCCCGATGTAAACACATCTGCATTCATATTAGACCCTAAGAGCAACTGACTCACTATAATCATAACAAATGTCCACTAATAGAAGAGTGTCTTTCTCAGACTTTCACTCTGAAAGCAAGTCAACATTGTCTTATTTAACTGGCCTGTGTTAGCCATTGAGGATGTTGCATAACCAGCATGATAACCCAACCACAATGTTTTTCGAAGCATAATAGGTCAAACTGAAACACCAGTACCCTTTCAGAAACACTACGAGAAAACAAAGTTGTGTAAAGAATTACATCCGTATGTGTTGGTTGCATATTTTCATATTTGCATCACTCATCAACTTCTGGTTTCTAGAGCTTGTTCTGTAATGTGGCGAGTTCACAGGCAGACTGAGATTTTTGGGCATTTGGCAAGCCTGAAAAGAAGTGCTTGTCGGCTCCTCTAATAACGCTTGAAATACCCAGACATAATTGTTGGAACTTTGTCAAACAATTCATTTTAGCTTTTTAAAACTGACAACTCAACAAAAGAGTTTCCTCCATGTGGTGACTGCCCTGAAGAGCTCAGACATTCATTGTAAATTTTCTTATTAGCATAGTAATGCCTCCACTGGCCATAAGTGGTCTTTATAAATACCTAATGCAGTGGTGTCCAAACTTTTGGCAAAGAGGGCCAAATTTGATAAAGTAAAGATGCCCGGGGGCCAATAGTTCCTTCGGAAAAAATTTTAACCACAAAAGTTACATGTAAAATAATTAAAATAGTATTTTTCAAATGACAATGTAACCAAATATAAAACTGTATAATGTAACCAATTCTGCCTTTCATTCAGTCAGATAACAGTGAACAAACTGTATAGAATATCTTACATTTCTATGAGTTAAATAACATTGCCTCGTGAACATTTCAAACAAGAGTTTAAAGTAATGCTAAGTGGTCTGTTATCATTAAACTTTAAAACAAGTGAATTTTGCCAGTGTCTTTTACAAGATTTTTTTAGAAAGGCAATAGTTTGTATCACATTTTTCTCTGAGAATAGTGACATAATCAAAACACTCAATTTTATATTGATCATGTGTCGGTCAGGGGCCCTCTCAGGCCAATCACAGGGAAGCAGCCCAGGATTGTGGCCTGTGATTGGTGGAGCAGGAGGGAGGCGGGTGGCTTCGGAGGAAGTGCCGTGTGTTGTTGTTATACGTGAGAGTGGGGGATGCTACGTGAGCCTGCTAGCTGTTCCGCATTGAGCTACAGAGCCACCAACTCTCACGCTTTCGCCGTGTGACACACACTTTTTCATGTTTTCACACGCCACACAACCAATATTTCACGCCCCAAATAAAGTCTGGGGCGCGTTCGTTCCTTTTCAAACTCCCCGACGATAGATGGTGCTCTGCCGGCGGGGACCGCAGAGAGGAACAGAGAGACTGAGGTATGGGGGCTCTCAAGTCTCACGCATTAAACGTGACTGTCACTCATTGGTCTTAAGTCACGCCCTCCCGACACACAGCTGTTTGCGGCGGAGGTGCGTATTTCTTGTCGTCGCCCCCCCACATCCCGTCGACAAAATCTCACGCCAAGGTTTTTTGAAAAGTTGGCAGCTCTGGAGCTACGGTTAGCAAAGAGCCCCGTTACGTGAATGTGAACATTGCTGCAATAAACCTGCGAGTTAAGGAGACCAACGTCGTCATTACTGCGGACGTTACAACAGTTAGCTTGTAGTTGCTTCACTTTTTCAGCGCGCTCACTCCCTGTTAGCTTGTCGTACGTTGTAGCATGTTTAGACTCGTAGTGTTTCTCTACAAATTAGACAAACACAATCGCCTCGATTTTCATTGAAGAATAATTGTAATTCCCACCATTGCTGAACCGCCATTTTTTCTCTTTTTTTTGGCTGTCGCCGTGGCAGAAATTATTCGCGAAGGGTTCGCAGCACAGATGCAGAGCCAGATGACATTAGAATGGTGCGGCCACAGTGAGGTGAAAGACGGAATTACATCTTTAACGTTTTATGATTTATTTATTCTTACAGAGCTGGCGGGCCATAAATAATACATTATAAGATCAAAGCTGCGGGCCGTTCTCCATATGAAATCCGGCCACGGGCCGGACTTTGGACACCCCTGACCTAATGCGACAATACTAGCTCTGACTGTTGCATGGTCTTGTGGATGTGCTTGATTTGTGTCCACCAAGAAAACATATGCTCCTTGACTTTCCATGAGCATTGATTTCCACTGACTGATGTAAAGAAGATTGTGTCTGTCATTATTGGAACAAACCTGTAATATCAGTGCATAGGAACAATGTATAAACCTCATCTAGAGTATACATATTTGTTATTGTTGCATGTCTTCGAAGTGTGAGCCTGTCCACATGGACAGGGACTGAAATCCCATTCAAGCGTTGTTCAACTCCAGCTCATCTAATCACTATCACTAACTGAAATTTCAAATTGTTCTTCTCTTCAGGTGAAAGCCAAGATGTTTTCTTTTGATGAACTTTTGTTGAACACTTTGGAAATTAATTTATCTGCTAATAAAAGTCTGTTAGGGTTGGTTTAGCTTTTGGCTTCTCTTTGATGTTCCAGATATCAATTTTGATATTGAGCTCCATGATTCAATAATGGAAGTTTCCACTTTTTGATCCTCAGAATGTTTATTGTTGTCTCTGCATCATATTCACACACTTTCTAATCAAAAGTCTCAAAAAACAAGTACATTTGAACACAGGTAAAGAAAAAGGATGGTGGATCATGTAAATAATGGGCATTTATCTAAATGTTAGGGAAAGTAAAAGGTTGTGAAGACAATATGAAGTTATGTATTACCCGACAATGACTATTTTAAATTTAAAAAGAATCTCACTCAAGGCAATTTCCCCTCTCTGCATGAGTTCTAAATATGAATTTAGACTTATGGCAATGCCCCTGTTTAGTTACTTTGAAAAGCTTTTCAGCAGCCATTTACTTTGAAGATAAATGTTAAAGGGAACTGAGCTGAGGCAATGTCCTCTGGTATAATTAAGGATGATTTGAGTCTGTGTTGTGCTGATGAAGAGAATAGCTTTCAGTGCTGTGCTTAATCCCGGAAACTGTTAAAAAGAGAAATATTATATACACATCCAGGAAGTTCCACGCTTCAGTGGGTGCAGACACTTTGATGGGTCCCCAGTGGTGTGCATTAAAGGGTTCCTTAAGACTGTATTAGCCACAAGTTTTAGGAATTGATTTGCAATTATTTTTGCTTCAATGTATTTGCTGTCTAAGGGGATGTCTTTGAAACACTCTTTAATACTGTAACATTAGTAGAAGTATAGAAGCAAGTATAATAAATTGTTTTTGTGGCAGGGTGTAGGGTCAATCTCCCAGTTTTGTTTTTGTTTGTCCATACAGACACATACACACACACACCTTCTTGAGTTTAGTGTATCCTATGGCATTTACTGTATATTAATTAGCATGCATGCCTACCAGTTTGTGTCATTTATTTGGAATGGACCCAGTCAACACATCCTCAAACAACAATTAGTATAATATCTTATTAAATGTTATTTTGTTATTTATGTTCCTACAAATGCCCAGCTCCACAAGCGATCAGCGCACCTGTGCAAGTCCCAGCAGACAATAACAGTGGTCTCCTTGGTGAAAGTCCTGCGACCTCTCCTTTACAAAGATTTTGTCACTCTATATCACGGGACACTAACAGTAGACCGTGATCCGGACCCAGGACCTATGACTGACTGATAGTTGACAATTATTCAAAGTTGACATAGCACTAATATTTCAACCAGCGCAGCTTTTCCAGCCTTTACAATTTTGAAAGTCCTGCAACACACACACAACCCCCCACCTTACTCACTCTGCCAATCACAGGCACGCTCACAGGTAGCTAAGATGACTGACAGGCTTCACAGCTCATGCGACATTTACTGACCTGAACCCAGTAATCACAATTACCAGTCTTACTGGCTTGAACAACTTATTTCTGTAAACACAATAACACTTTAAACATAACAGGTTAACATTACATGTCACTGAGTCCGTTACAGTATGTTGAATTTATGTTTATAAATGTCACGAGAATTCCCTCCTACAAAATAGCAGCTAAACTATGCTAGCCGAGACGGCTAAGACATGTGACACTGCGACTGCTGTTTTCTTGACGAAGAGTTAAGTGTTTAGAGGTAACAGGATGGAGTAAAGGTAGGCTGGGGGAAAGAGTGATTGGTACACAGGTAGAAAAGCGTATCCGTGTGTGGGCTACAGAAAAGAAAGTGTATGGGCGAGAGGGACTTTGTGTTAACATGGTGGCAGTGTGGTCATGTGTGTGTTTGTGCATCTTTGTGCACTTTGATATGCGTTATCTCCCGGCTTGTGGGAATCTATTTTGTGGCTCAGTCCATTTCTGAAGGATTTAGATGCCCCTTACAGAGTTTGTGTGTGTGTGTGTGTGTGTGTGTGTGTGTGTGTGTGTGTGTGTGTGTGCGCGTGTGTGTAATAGGATTATTTGGCTCGATAGGATAGTGTCTGTCATTGAGGATGAGGCTGCAGCTGAAACATAAATTGTAAAAGAGGGGATTCACCTGGGATTGCACATATCATATTACACACACACATTAATTCAGTGTGCTATAGTCGCATGAAGCCCAAAATGGCTGTGTTTTTTACTTTACACACACACACTCAGAGTCTCTCTTACTATTACTTACTATTTATTTATTTATAATTTTATTGCACAAACAAAACAAAGACAATATATAGACATAACATCAATAGGGCAACAGTGAGATACAGGCCAACAAGACATCATATATTCAGTGTATATAAGTATAGTGTTTGTTCATGAGAGAGAAGAGATGTGTGTGTGTGTGTGTGTGTGAGACAGTCTCTCTTACTGACACACACTGGTGTTCACAAGACTCAATATCCCATAGAATGGATCCACATTGTGCATTAAGAATTTGTCCGATTCATGAACTTATTAACTTGATTTCTTTGGTGTCAACACATCACATGCCACCACCAAGTAATTCCCTGTTAACATGTTGTTGTAATTTCACGTATTTCTGTGATCAAGTTGCTCGTAATAAAACATCTCTATGTGACCTTGTCAGCCTAACACTGAAAGCTGTATAATTGTAATAGTTTATTTACTTTATTTTTGACTTGCACATGTAGAATAAAGATATTTAATGTGTACATTACAATGCATAAGTGGGATATGATAAATAATAAGGTATATCATCAAGGATGTGTAATTGTATGCATAAGAAGGTCACTGTATGCTTTGTATTACTGTATAATGATTCGAGAATGAATGAATTTTAAAATGGAGGTAAAAACAAGATTGTTACTGCATGAGGTTAGGACTGTGTGACTGTCGCTTTAAGGACTATTTTCTTCATCAAGTTAATCAGGAGGCGGAGTAAGACATTAAGACACTGAAAGTAAAAGAACTTGGGTTGTGCAGACTTTTTTTGAGGCTAAATCTAATTTTTTGTAGTCGGAGAAGAAGAATATCTCCGCCCCTGAGACAACACAGGACCTACCGAGAGACAGGAATGGATTAAAGTGTTGCATGGGGGAATAATTAACTAATGAGAGAGTTTTAAGCTCTGCGACTGAAAGCTGTATATTAATCCATGCGCAAGACCATAAGGTACTTCTTTTAGGACATGAAGGTGGCAGCTAACTGCAAGCAGTCTGTGAATTTTTTGTTTTAATATGGTTTCTGTTGGAGGACAAACATTCTTAACGTTTTCCAATGCTGTAAAAATGTGTAGAAAAATATAAAATTTCAAGACTTCTGTCAATGAAGATTTGCGTCATAGCCTGCGACACACGTTTCTTTCAGTTTGGCGCGGTGCCAGGCAGGTGGCCGTTGCAAACAATCTGGTGGATGTGTGATGGGCCATGGATCCCAAAGGGAAAAAGAGAAAGTTAGCTGAGGTGAACAGGATTCAACAGTTCTTGGACCGAATCATTTGCTTTCACTGCCAATGCGGAAGGATTGCCTGCATGTTAGCTTTGTAATGAGAAGATGAACCGAGTGTCTGTTGAGTTCACTGCACTAGATGGAGTTTATCTCCCCCTTTGGGCTGCATTCACAAACAACCCGTTTTAGAGAAGACCGGACCCGGCGCGACCCGGGCCGTAACCGGCACCTTCGGCCCCGTTACCGGCCCCAAAGTGGTCTTCAGACCGGCCCGGTTACCGGCTTCACACCGCCCCTTTTCTTTTCCTCCGCAGAGTTTAGAAATTCATATATGCTTAAATCCAGTGAAAACAAGAAAACAATAACACAAACACACGATTTTAAACGTATTTGTAATAAACAATGAAACTAAAATAAGTGTATAAGCAACGTATTTGTAATACGTATTACAAATACGTTGAATATAGCAGGGCTCTCAAGTGTCACGCATTGAGCGTGACGCATTTCGGTCTTAAATCACGCCCTCCCGCCACACATCGTATTTCTCACGCTGAAAAAAAACCTCCAGGCTATTTAATGTGCCGCAGCGCGCAGACATGAGCTGGGCTACAGCCAATCAGAAAAACATATCTTTTGCATGTGTTGTATCCGGGTATGATGTAATGACAGGCGGGACTGGAGCCGTCCGGCGGCGCGTATTTGTCGTCGTCACCGTCGCTTCTCTCACGCTGCTCTAGATAGATTTGTTTTTTGGTCATGTATACACCAATTCCACAAAATGTTTGGTCGTGGAACTTTGGTTTAAAGTAATGGAAAAGTCATGGAAATACATTGGTCAAAATGTGTATAAACCCCGGAAATAGTTCCAACATGTGTCTCCTCTGAAAATCCACCATGTTTGACATCAACAAAAGCCTGTGTACAGTATGTGAACTGTGAAGAAGTTACAATACCAGAGATCAAAAGAGAAAAGCAAAGAGGAGAAAATAAAGGATGGACAAACTGAAATGAGAAAATGGAGGAAAATACAGAAGAGGAGCAGGAAGGAATGAAAGAGCAAGGTTGGCATGATAGGAGGGAGACTTTGTACAGAAAGGGAACCAGGTGTTGGCTTCTCTTCGGTCTGTAGAACCGGACCCTCCAGCACATCCATGCTGTGAGTGTGTGGTGAGACTACTTCTGGTTCTCCTTATTACTCTTTTAATTGAATAGACATCTGCTTTGTCTCTCCCATTTCAAACCCTGGATTTTTTTATGTTTTTTCCATCCCTCCCCAGAAACTTTGGAACGAGGGAGCGGGTAATGTGCAGACGATGATGGCAGGGAAAACAAAGGATGATGGTGCCAATGGTCCAAGAGAGACACCATTGAAGAGTGGGCCAGGGGGATTAATGGTAGTAGGAGGATGAGTAGATGGGCGGAAGAGAGGAAAAGTGCCAGATCTCAGCCCCAGGCTGGGTAATAATGATGCTAATGAGTTAGATAAACAAAAGTATGGAGTGCCACAAATTAATATATTTTCCGGGTTTCTGTACTCTGACAGAAGCCAATTGGATTTAATAATAAGATAAACACAGTATTAAGGCTATCATTATCAACATCCACACGAATATTAAAATCCCCTTCATTAATTACTTTGATAAGAACTCTGAAAATTCAGAATACATACTTTACACTATAACAAACAGGATTGTCTGTATTGTTTTCCAGGTTGGATATGAAACACTAAGAACAAAGCTTTCAAATGAGTTGTAGTTTTATTTTAGATTATGGCTATGGTTTATTAATAGGTTAATAGATGATTGCTACTCCACCTCCTTGGCCAGTTTATTTATATGACTTGGAAGAGTTGATTTATTGAGGTGGACATATTCTTTATGACACAGTCAGGTTTCAGTAAGACAAAATAAATCACTATGATTATTGTGTAAGCGCATGGAAATAAACCGAGAGGCAAGTATTCCCTTTGGCCACACATCGTGGACGTTTACTTCCATCCACAAAACAACAACAAACATTTCCATCCTCGTGCCCTTTAACCCCCCTTGTCACCAGGGTTCCTTCTCTTAAACCGGTCCCGTGAATTTGGTGCTTTTAGTCCCCTAGATCAGTGGCGCTCAACTGGTCTGGCTCCGGGACCCACCATCACCCTTAATGACAAGCCGCGACCCTAATCGAGGAACATTCTCAACATCTCCAATGTATTTAATGAAAAGATGGTGCAGTTTGAACCAGAGATTGTATGGAGACAGTAGTGTTACATGCTGGGTGTGTGATTGTGTGTGTGTAGGGGTGTTGAAGGTGCATAACAAAACAGTAAGATTGAAGGAACAGAACCTAAACTAACTCTGCGGCCCAGGTGCATAATAGTCACAAGGGAATAAAAAACAATGGCCGCGTTTCCCGGATTCGATCGTTCTTAAGGACTGAAGGAGGCTCTTAAGAAGGATTCAGCTAAGGAGCGCTAAGATAGGAGTGTTTTCCAGACGCACTCTTAACTGCCTTCTTAAGATCCCGCCAAAGAAGCTTCTTAAAAAGAGCTCAGTGGGAGCTGTCCACCACTGTGGTGCTGAAACTAAATCTATCGATGCCAGGCAAATTGATCACCCACCACTTTATCAGCGCATAAATCACACACAACACCATGTCGTCCCCACGAACAGGTGCGATTAGGCTAAGCGTGCACATGTGTGGTGTAACAGGTGTATCAAAGTAGTAATCAAGCCCATTAACGAATATATACCCCGCTGTGGCTAGGCGTGAGAATGGAAAAAGCAGCAAGCAAAAGGAAACGATAGGTCACCCTCGTTTACAGCAGAGGAGATGGCTGTATTAGTAAACAAGGTCTGGCAGCACCGTGATGTGTTATTTGGGGGAACAAAGGGCAAAAAAACCAATGCATTAAAGAACCGAACTTGGCAGGCCATAGCCCAAAGGATGTCCCCCTCTAGTCCCTGTGGTCTGCGAGACTGGGGTGCTGTAAGAAAGAAGTGGCAAAAGTTCCAAAGCCAAACCAAAAAAAAAGTGCAAAGGTAAGGCGAGAGACAATGGGCACGGGTGGTGGCACACCTGGTGCTACAACCCTCACTCTGGACGAGGAAAAAGTCCTTTCTATAATTGGAAAGATGGCCTCTGAAGGCATTAGTGGGGACATCGATCTTTTGGGGGACGAGAGCTTAAAACAGCAAGGGCGAGGAGGAGCCATTTTGGAGCAGAGCGACGACATACACCTCCCCAGGAGAGGACGACCCCCCATAACTGAGCCCTGTGCCCGCACGCTAACCAGGATGGATGTAAGGGGCATTTCTATTTTTATTGCTCCGCAATGCACAATGTATTCCATTCAATTTCACAAATAAATCTCCCTTTATTGCAGGTGACGCAGACGCCCAGTAACGACAGCGGTGCAACTGCTTTTTGTTTCTCTTTCTTTTTTTTAATAAACTACTTTTCCTTTTTTAACCATGTGGTGTGTGGATCATTTTGCATCATTTCTAGCTTTCAACCCCTATACCTGATAGTTGATATGGGTCGTGTGATGGCAGATGTTGGGAGTAGGGTGGTGCTGATATCAGTGCTTGGTGACTGGTGGTGACAGGGTTGGACATCAAAAGAAATTCACAAGCTCCTCTCTGGTCTGGACACCAGCTTGGTGAAGTGCTGCTCGAGATTCGCGGGGGGCGAGTTGGGGGTTTTGTCTTCCGATGTTTCCCCATCGTCATCCACAGGAGGCGGCTCATCCGCTCCAACGTGCACTGCTATGTTGTGCAGCATGGCTGTGACAACAATCCAACGGCACCATTCATAGGTGACAAGCGCAGCCCCCCCAACGAACAATGGATACATTAGTAACGAGACTTCCACCTGCCAAACACCCGTTCAATGTGCGTTCTGGTGTGTTGCCCTGTGGATGTGTGGTGACATTAGCGTGACGAGCTACTGGGTCTTCACACGGCGAAGCCGGTACTTAGACTAGACAGCCCGTTCCGACAGCACGAGGGTCTCAGGTCATTTTTCTCAATTTTACATAATTTCTTAAATTCACTTTTTTAAGTCACTTGCCTATGATACATACCCATGTGTTTTACATCTAAAACAGCTCTCTATATAACGAGGCAACATTGTCATAAAGTAAAAGTGTAAAGAGAAATATGACTTTAAAGCTGAAAAATGGAATTTCAATTTTTAAAATTCTCCATATCTCTTGTGAAAACATAACTTTACTCAAGAGGTTCAACTGTTTTGGTGCTTGAAATTAGTTTACCAAAGGTTTTAGGTTCACAAAAGCAGTAAAACATGAATAAAATGGTAGAAACATGTAAGTAAGTCTAAAACCAAATTTTGTATTAGTTTTTTGAGTAGAAATGTGATCTGTCACACCTTTCACCAAAATTATAAAAATTGAATTCATACTGCAAATCAAGCTTCATAGGGTGTGTGCAAATGAAATATGAACATTAAAACATTTTTTAAAGTATTTATTATTCATTAAAAAGAAATGACACAATATATATGTCAAAAAAATCCTTTTCAGATTCAAACTAATTCCAATATGGCTTTCACTGGCCATGAATCTTCTGCCATGCTGCAAAGCAGTTTTTGTCCAGCTGCAGGCAGAGGGCAACCCCACACTGGCTACACTTCCAAGGTGAGACTTTATACAGGTTTTGTTTCTTGCACAGCAAACACGTCCTGCGACCTGTTGTTGCCTTCAAGTTGGGGCAGATTGTATCAGCATCAGAGATGGGCTCAGGCAGATGACCTGCAGAGGCCGGGGCAGGAGCGGTGTGGAGCGGCTTACCGCAGAGCTCAGCAGTCAGCTCCTCCATGAAACCTTGGTGCGTCATGGGATCTGTTTGCTGGGCCAGACAGAGTTCCTTGTGCAGAATGTAGCTGTTGGTGGTGGCAATGTTCAGAAAATGATTTTTTTTTAAAGTTTTCTGTACCAGCGCATCGTCTTGTGCTGTGCAGAATAGTACTGGATGAGCTGGTCTGACAGATCAACTCCACCCATGTGCTTGTTGTACTCCGCAACAGGTGTGGGACAGGGACTGGTGCCCTCTTCCAGGAGCCATCTTGCTGCTTTACCCTTCTCTTCACAGTTTTACCCAAGTACGCCGTGTGGATTGTGGAGCAGGCTGATACTTCCTTTGTGTCCATCCACTTCACAAAGACGGCGGGGCCATCAAAGATCCATCTCATGGAGCTTCTCGCCGACTTCTTCGTGAGAGCGTTGACCTCAGTACGAGGGCATTCCTTCTGGTAGGCACCAATTTTACAGTCATGGAGAGCCCTGAAGAGCTTGGGGCTGGAATATAATTTGTCCATGTAAATGTGGTAGCCTGTCTCAAGATAACCGGGTCGCTCAAGCCACATCACAGCGTCATAGGACAAGCCATGAGTGGAGGGGAAGTTACTTTTGCCGGTGTAAATTGAAAAGTCCACCGTGTAGCCGTTCCACGAGTCAGCTAAGACAAACAACATGAATCTCCACTTTGTGGGTTTGTCCTTTATGAACTGGGTCATCGCATTTTTAGCCCTGGGGGCTACCATTCTCTCATCCACAACCAGCTCTCTGTGGGGATGGTAAAAGGCCTTATGAGTCTTGATGATGTCCTTCAGGGTTTTCAGTCTGAAGAGTTTGTCATGGTCAACTTTGCCCTTTTTACTGTCATTGTGCACATCCTAATCAGGGTCGCTAAGGTATGGTCCTGTATCTGTCACGTGACATGACTTGAGCTGAAAAAGGCACGAAAAAAATGTGATTCTGCCTCCAGTAACACGCAATACTCTGCAGCTTCACCATGCCGATGTAAAGAAGCAAGCCCATGTACTTGTAAAGTACATCCAAATCTGTCCATTTATATTTTCTACCGTTTGCCCTTTGTTTGGCAGCCTGTTTGTTAGTGTTTGCACACAATGTCTTTACAGTTTTTTCACTGAAGAACAGCTTGACGAGTTCTAAAGGTGTTGCTAACGCTTTGTTCTTTACAAACGCTTCAAAACATTACTCGGATCACAGAAAGAAAGATGACCGCGTGCTCTTCGTAAACAGTACTAAGTTACGATCGTTACTGTCTTACGGACAGTAAAAATGAAAGTTGAAGGCAAAATAGTTACGTTCACTTACCTATCTTCAAATTGATCCCGTTTGTTGCTATATTCTTCCTCGTCGGCAGAATAAAATTCCTCAGGCTCTGAAGCGTCCTCCATCGTCCTCGTCGCTGCTTCCCCAGATCAACAAAAGAACTTCCTTCGTGCTAAACTTCTTCGACGGCATGATCTCTCTTGTATCCAACTGAAAACCTCTTCTCTCTGACTGAAAACTGCCGTTTGTTTATAACGCTCAGGTGTGTGGGCGTTTTTATATCCCGAGCAATCATTGGTTGCATTTGATGGACATATGAGTCAGTAAGTCACAGTGAAGGATTTTGTGTGATGCAACACGGAAATGCTCCTAACTTGCTGTCTGAGTCTCATACGATCTCATAGTCAGAAGTCCGCGGAAGCTGAAGTTTTACTGAATCTTTGAGATGTTTAACCACATTTTTGTGCGGAATAATCGCAAAGATAGTTGTTGATGTTTTTATAGCTAACGTAAACTCATATGCAGATGCCGAATGTGTGTGAAAATGTAATGAGTGATAGTAATGATGATTCATTTTATTTATGTAGCTACAGGAACACATAGGCAATTCTTTATTTTTATATCGTTATTTTTCTTATGCTAGTATTTTTATTGCGACAGTGTTCTGCAACTGTGGGCGCATATTCATCATTACGCCTCATTTTAATATTCCTTTAAGTGTCAGATATAACTTTCTCTGACGCGGCTGCAGTGAGTATTTGGTCGCTAAGACAGCTGTTAAGAGTGGGGCAGGCTGATCTTACATTTCCTTCTTAGTAAAAGATCTTCTTAAGAACGACTCTGGAAAACACATCCTTCTTTCACAGCGGTCTTAAGAGCGCTCCCAAAAAGCTCTTAGCGCTCAAGAGCTTTTAACGAATCTGGGAAACGTGGCCATTATCAGTGTCCTCCTTTAAAGGATTAACATTTTGGTGCCAAACTGATGAATCCCTCTAAAAAAACGTCTGTGAGCGAGTGACGCAACGTTCCCTTAGTATCGGGCCGCACAGAAAGAATTAAAAAAACAAGAAAAAAAATGCCGGTTTTATTTTGAAAATGATGACCTTTGTGCGGTTCGGGTCGGATTTCACCCAGTTTTAAAAATAATATTTGTTTGATAGGTTGTTGTTTTTTTGACCTCGCAAATCTATATTTAGGGCCCGAGCCGCTGACAACATCAGAGCGGAGGACCTATTGAAACTCAAATGTTTATTACTATTTTTAGGGCGCGATCCACTGACAACGTCAGAGCGGAGGACCTATTGAAACTTCAATGTTTATTATTATTATTTGCACAGCTCTCTGAAATGGCGAAAATACCAATCTGATTGGGGTGTCAGAAAAAAGTCAAAAAAATTAGCTCGATAGCGCCAGTTGTCAGCTCCGGCGACTTTTGCCTACAATGACCGATTGACTTGAAATTTTGCACACATTCCGGGTGGAATCGTAGTACTAAGCGCTGCCCCATTAGATTTTCCGCCATTTTGAATTTTGTGAAAAACACTTTTTTTCCAACTCCTTCTAAAGGCTTGGTCAGATTCTTACGAAACTTTACGGGGATCATTGTTGGCTCAATGTGATGAAACGATATCGAAAACTTTTCTTTATATGTCATTGCGTTTAGAAGATATGAACCAATTAACCTCTTAGGGGCGTGACTCAATACGTCAATACCCATAACTTCCAAATCATTTGGTTATATCGGCCTATCGTCACTATCCAGGCCTAAAGAAATGTGCAGTCTAATTTTGAATTTTAAGTCATAGCGCCACCGAGTGGTAACAGGAAGTAAAATGTTCTATACTTTGGCTTGCTTCTCTTAGTAGGTCAATCAGATCGACATCAAAGTACTTCAACACAAACATAGGACTTCAATGATGACATCCTCCAAAGCTTTTGATGTTTCGTGAAACGCCGTTGCCGTGGCGACCCATCCTTCGCCATCAACAACGAAGGTGTTTTTGAAGCACTGAGCATGCTCGAATCGTAACTAATCTTGGCACACACATTTAAAGGCAAAGATGTAGTTGGCTGATGTGATTTGAATGCTTTAAAATGTCACTTTGGCTCGATAGCGCCCCCTGCAAACTTTCATTTAAGCAGCCCGAGTGCTACGATTGGCCTAAATGTATGAAACTTGGTAGGCATATGTACCACGTCTAGACTTAAAATAAAGTCTCTGGGACCGTGCTCTAAAACTTACAGGAAGTCGGATAGCGCCCCCTAAAAAAACTCACTTTTTTTTTTTTTACAATGCTTGAGTTGTAAAAGCCCACAGCTTTCAGACCGTATGACTGATTGACCTGAAATTTGGCACACATTTCTGGGTGGCTCTTCTCGACAAAACAATTTCGCGAAAAACTATTTTTCCCCCAAGTCTTCTCAAATGCTGTGTTCAATTCCCACAAAATTCTCTGTGGACTATTACTGGTTCAATGTCATCAAACATATCAAAAGCTTGTTGATATGGCGACCCGCAGGCGTCCCCGACGTGCTGTAGCTGGCGAGGGCCCGCTAAGAGCTGCTTGCAGCTTTAATTTGTGTTGTGTTTTCATTTTGTGATTGTATTAAAGTTCTATTGGTGGAAAAATACGTTTTAGCCCTTTTCTTGAAATAAATATGTACACCTAAAGAAATTGACCCGTAACAATGAAAAAATAAGTAAAACTAATTCATACCCCTCAGTAATAGTCAGGTAACACAACAACCATTTATTTATATTGTAGCAACCCTGGGTCAGGAAAGCTACGAGACATTGTCTTGCTTATTGTGTGCTTTATTATGCAACAATACGCAGCTATTATCGGCTGTAGCCTACGCCAAAACAACAGGTTTGAGAAACTGTGAAAACCTTGCAACATGCTTCACCACTGCTCCGGGTCTATTACCCCCCCCGGCCCCCTCCCGCCTCCCCTCCAGCCCGCAACACAACAACCCCGATCTCACTTGTGCTGCCAATCACAGGCACGCTCATAGATGGCTACGATGACTGACAGGCTTCACAGCTACACAGCTCATGCGGCATTCACTGACCTCCTGAACCCAGTAATCACAATGACCAGTCTTCTAGAACAAATGATTTCTGTAAACACAATAACACTTTAAACATAACAGATGTTCAATGTGAATAGATTCCTGATCACATTGGTCTCAGGAGGAAGAGGATGGACGTCGTGATGAAATTAGTAATAAAGTTAAACACAGATATTTATTCAGCAAAGATACTACAAAACAAACTAATATGTGCACACGGGTCAATTTCTCAACTCCCGAGGAGAAGAGAAGCGCAAACAAAACAAACAAACAGAACATTGACGGTAATAAAGAAAAAAGGGAAAGTAAACAGAAGAGGCTGCGTGGGGCATAGTGGAGGGTGGGTGCAGGGGTTTATTAGTTAAAAGCGAGTTGGAAGAGGTGAGTTTTGAGGGCTTGCAACTGAACATTTTAATAACTGATGTCCAAAGATGTCCATAATATATATGGAAGAAATAGCAATAAAATGATAAATAATAAAAATGTCCAGAATAATAGTTGGACTGCTAAAGCATTCCAACTAATAAACCCACAAATGGCCTAATGCCAAAGACCAGTTGGCCATATCATTGTGTATCAGCTTCTAATTCAAAATAAATGTTCTATGTGTGGTTTCATTGTTTGTGCTGATCATCTACAGAGTGGTTCAAAATAATCAGAAAATCTTCTATCACGACAGTTTAATCACGTAATATCAGGCCTGTCGGCAGCTTTTGCCAGTGTTCCAGACCAGCCATTTACATAAAAGGAATCTGCCTTCAACTGGGTGAAATCTTCCCAACTTATATGCTCTTTATGAATTGCATTTCCACCTGGCTGGCGCTGCCTGAAATCGGATTCCCGTCCGTTTTTTTTTTTTACCCTGACAGATTCAATTCCAATTTAATCTCTGTGGGCACTATGGGCTTTCAGACCTGCTACAAATAAGATTGCAGATAACATTTTAATACCTTATGTAAATGTGGTGAAAGCTGTTGCAGATAAACAAACAAGTGTGACAGATAGTGGCAGCTGTGGCACGTTGTCTTTACAATAGGCAGGAAACGAGTACAATTAGGGGGAAAAAAAGCTTTGAGAGGGAGAGAGAAGTGATAGAGCTAGGTATAGACAGAAAGAGAAAGGAAGTGAGGTATCAATACTGAATGAGAAGGGTATAAAAGATGTATGTCTTCTAAACTGTATTTAATCTTTTCAAAACTGCAACTGTAACTGCAATGTGCTTTACATCAGTGGTCCCCATCCGGTCCATGGGTCCTTTGGTATTTGGCCGCAGATAAAGAATGAATGAAAAAAAAATTACAAATTAGGAAAATGTTTTGTTTTTGAAAAATGACCGGCTACATCCGTTTGTGCGTAACCTCAGGCACATGTCAAGAGGTTACGTGGTAGTTACCTCAATAAAGCAGTGTTAACTCAGTGGTCTGGATTCAAATCAAGGCAGAGCATCCTGAGATTGCCAAAAACACTCTGAAACCCTGCCTCCATTTTCAACATCCTGTCTTTGTGAAGCAGGTTATAAGTTAGACTGGACATAAACAACACACGTCGGGGGTCGTTGTCTCCCGTCACTCCGAGATGGGACCGGCTCATAGGAGAGAAACAGTCCGGTCCATGCTAATATTGTCTCAGACGAAACCGGTCCGTGGCACAGAGAAGGTTTAGGACTGCTGCTTTACATGGTTGAAGCAGGATTAAAATATTCAGATAATTAGAAAGAATATAAATACCAATTTGAATAAAATATCCAAGGATAATAAAATATTTAAAAAAAAGAATAAAACAAGTTGAAAATAAAATACTTAAAAAGATATGATTTGGTAACCAATAATTCTGCATGCAATTTTTTTTTTTAAGGTGGATGGGGGGAATACAAATAAAGCAAGAAACAGAAATGGCAAAAGTAAACAACAGCCTGAGAAAATTACAGAATAGAGATATGAAATAAAATGCTGGAAATATTAGACCTGGGGGAGGGAGGTGGAGAAAGGAGCACAGTGAACAGGTGTTGGATGGAGAGAATGAAAGAGAGAGAGAGAGAGAGAGAGAGAGAGAGAGAGAGAGAGAGAGAGAGAGAGAGTCACAGGGGAAGCTGAGAGTGACAGGGATAGATGAAGGGGAGTGAGGAGAGGGAGGTAGGGAGTGAGAGGGTGGAAGTAAAATAAAAGAGAGGGGGACAGAAACGGGGAACCCAGCAAGAGATTCAGAGACAGACATACTGAGAATAAGAATGTGGGGATGACAGACAGCAGCCCTGATCCAAACAGAGCAGAAAAAAAGAGAATCTAACAGGAGAAATTAGGGAGATCTGGTGCATTAGTCATGTATATTTTATATCATGGGAAAGCTATCATTGCTCCCGAATACATTATGGGAATAAGTCACTTTCACA
This sequence comes from Clinocottus analis, assembly GCF_023055335.1. Taxonomy (NCBI): domain Eukaryota; kingdom Metazoa; phylum Chordata; class Actinopteri; order Perciformes; family Cottidae; genus Clinocottus; species Clinocottus analis. The sequence goes on along the minus strand of NW_027175931.1, from coordinate 13,305,769 downwards.
GCAAATAATGAGACATGATAGTTGGTTACAAGAGGTGTATGTTTATGAAAGATGGAAGTATCCTCTTTAAATCCCAAACTTTGTACGTTTTCGTCACTTTAAATCAGAAGTACGCTGTAAAATCCGATTAGTTAACCTTACTTAAAAAAAACCTTGCAAACCGATTGCCTTAAAAAAATGAAGTAAAGGAACTTGTTACAGGCAAGTTTTATTTATTTTGTGTATTACACGTGAGTTTAAGTAACTAACAATAATGAGTAAGGAGTACTTAAAACTTTACGCAAGATGTACTTTTGACTAGTATAGCCTACTTGAAATTACTATTTTAAACAACTAAATTACATCAAGTGAAATACACTTTGTATGTATTTCAAACAACACATTTATTTAAGTTGGGCTAACTAATGTTCCATGTTCAGTCACTTCAAATATATCGGTATTGTTTAATTGAACAGCAGTGTCGTTTACTCGATAAAATCTTATAAACCGAAAAAATAAAGTAAAGGAACTTGTTACAAGCAAGTATAAGTGTAGTATACTTACACTTGAGTTTAAGTAACTAAAAATAATGAGTAAGAAGAACTTAAAACTTTACTAAAGATGTACTTTTGACTAGTACAGCCTACTTCAAATTTCTGTTTCAAACAACTAAATTATTTTAAGTGAAATACTTGACTTTGAGTATTCCAAATGTCACATTAGGGCTGTGTGGGTCCATACAGTTTGAATTTTACAAATTTTGTCATACCTGTGATGCATAGCCGTAATGTCTGTTGTTGCTCTTCGACAGACAGCTAAATGCAATGTTCACAGCCGAGGGCACAGCGGTCTGAGCTACTTATCTATCAGGGTTATAACTTTAGTCATGGTTTTAACTACATAAAAACAATTAATAACCCACAACTAACCTTCTTTAGTAGGGTAAAACACCACGACACAACAGTCTGTGACACGTAAACAATTTGTAACACTAATAATTGTACATTTCTAAAATTACACTGCCGAATTGCATGCTCGGTAAACGTTACCTTACTGTTGCTGCAGTCTCATGCAAAACTTCAACACAGTTCTCCAGGGAAACAGTTGTTGGCCTTACAAACAGTAAATATGTCTCTTAACGTGCACTGTACGTTTTAACACAATCTTGTTTAACGTCGCTTGCAGAAAGCTCGGTCACCTTGTAACTCAGACTTTCCCGGTGCTCAATGTTGCGTCCTGCGACCAAAATGTGTTTGTCAACTGTCAATGTTACAATTAAATTAGTTTTTATGTGACCTGACTAGCTCAGGGGGATGAGTTGTTGTCCTGTAAACACAAGGTAGCCCATTCAATCCCTGGTATCCCCATAGTTCACATTTTAAATTGTCTATCAGCAGAAGTAAGAAGCGCTAAACATTTTACACCATGTCTCGAGCGTGAGTGGACTGAATGTTGGCTTCTGCACATGCTCAGACCGCAGCCGTTATTTACTATGCACATTACCCACACACTGGCCGTCAAACTTAAATAACTGTACCGGCTCCAAATTATGAGCTCGGATCATATATGTTATTTATCTTTATTAAACCTTCATTCAGGTGAGGGGACAGTCTTAGCTCTCTGGTCCGTGTCTTCTGGGTGTGTCCCTAAATATAGGCTGCACTTAAGAATTACTTTTCCAAATATCCAATTTTAACACATTGTATTTGTTTACCTTCTATGCCCCCTGTCTGTTAACTGCTACTACTTCGGGTAAAAAGCTGTTAAGGAACTTTATGTATACAATATCAGAAGGCCCAGTTAGAAAATGCATGGCCCGCCACTGAGAGCGCACGCAGAAACAACCTGAAAAGAACACTGACTAATAAAAAAAGCATTGTGCTTTGGGAAACTCACGTCGTTAACGAAGAAGCACCACAGATACGTACAGAAATATTGTAACGGGGAAACAAGTCACTAAAAAAAAAACAACTAACTTTGTTACACTGATCTCCTGGTTGCAGGTCCTGTGTTTGTTTGACCTACACACGTCCCCTTCCCTTTCACCATTAAAGGGTTTCTCTCACATTGTATACGACTTTTCCAGAGACGAGTATATTTATATGGAGGTTTATTCATCGTACATAGTACACTATTTTATTGCATGTAAATTTACTCGCAAATGGTCATGTCATTCATAGATTTGGTTAAGTCCCGACACCACAGAGGAAAGTAATGGCAGTAATTAAACTAGGGCGCTCGTGCCCTAGAGTGAAGAACCTCCGCCAAGGCCGTTACCATAAGTGAAAAATAATGTGTGTATCCGCCCTGTGATTCAGATACGCTCTGCAATTAAACAGGTTCTTCCTTTGCGCATGCTGCACTCTTCTACCACTAAGTTGCATCAAAATCAGGCCAGTAGTTTTCCATAATCCTGACAAACAAATAAACCAACAAAAAAACAAAACCTCATGAGCATCAGTAATAAAGTCCACACATAAATACCCAGAAACATGGAAAAGCACACTGAGGGGGTTAATATATTTATCTGCTGTTGCCTTTGAAACGATGATCACGAGCTAATAACGACACACACACACGCATCCACGGCCACTGTAGGTGGTCGATAGCATAGACAAGCCGACTGCTGGTTCTCACAGCTGTGAATCCATTGCTCGTGTGCAGACATACGCTGCTGCTGCAGATCAACGCTGTGGTGGAGTTCATGTGTGCGAGGCCAGGTGACACAAGAAATGAGGGGATTTTCTTCGCCGTTATCTGAAACAATAAGTTGATCAGGAAGGCAGAGTCTATTATTAACCTGGCAACAGATTCTCTGCATCACAGACTATACCGGAAGCTGAGCAGCATTCTCTCATGAGATGACCATCCGTTTGCACAGTGCCTTCATAAGAAGCAGCAAGAGAGAACGGCTTCTATTGCCCAAAATGCCCCCACTGAGAGGTTCAAGACATCTTTTGTTCCTGCAGCAGTCAGGCTTTTTGATGGACAATGTCCACTAACTATTCTTTCTTTGACTGCATGCGGCTAAAACTCATAGTTATCGTGCGTCCCTGGTTGTGCATATGCACATCTGCCCATTTACTTTCCATGGTTTGGCTGCTGATCTAATTCATTGACCGCAAGCTTGGCATTTGCTGACCATCCTATCATTGTTGTTGTGGAATTGTGCATTGCCCTTCAATAACTCTGCCTGGTGTAATCTTTTGTGCAGACATATCGTGTCTTTGTTGATTCGTGTTTTCGTGACTACCAAACAATCCCTTTTGGGGATTAATAAAGTTCACCGTATCACATCTTAGCATTTTGACAGACGGAAGGATAAGAAAGGTGGAAAGTGAGAACGACAAACACAACAAAATAAACAAATTTAAAAAGATGATGGCAAAGCAACACAACAGATGGTAATGCGAAGACAAGTCGGGAAAGAGAGCCAGAGAATGCTGTCATTAGTCAACATCTGCGACTAATGATGTGCGTATCTTGTTGAGCTTGTCGAGATTAATTAAATAAATCAAATTAAGATTCCACAATAGGTTTCTGCATAAAGGTCAAAGACGCAGTTTCAACCTGTTCTATCAAATTACCATCTGAGCTGCGTTAACCCATGTATTGATGACATGTTGAAGACAGTAGATGCCCGGGCTGCTACACCAGGTGTCTTACTGGAGTCTTTTCTTCCATTTTGACGTATTGGAAGGTTTTTTTTGTAATCACTCTAAAGGGTCATTTATACTCAGGTTTTACGCAGAGACACAAGAACGCAAGACCGCAAGGGTCCCTTGCGTTGTCCCTTGAGCCTTCTTGCGTGCGTCCATCCGACAAAGCTACGCAAGCCATTCCCAGCCCGCAAGACTGTGATTGATCTCCTAACCAGATCCTGAGTCTCACATTTCCGTTTTCCAAGCATAATAATGCCATTTTTAAAAGCCATAACAGAAACACAAACAATGGATCCCATTGAAGAACGTTTGGCCACAAATATGAACCTTTATATAACCGGGAGTGGGGATACTCACAAGCCACCGGCTGAGCGCCGCTATGTTGGAGTTTTTCCGGTGAGCGAGAGGGTCACCTCCCTGCGCCTCAGGGTTGCGGGGAGTAAGGCTCTGAATGTTGTTTGTGCTTATGCACCGAACAGCAGCTCGGAGTATCCGGCCTTCTTGGAGTCGGTTGGAGGGGTCCTGGAGAGGGCGCCTCCTGCCGACTCTATAGTTCTCCTGGGAGACTTCAATGGTCACGTAGGTAATGACAGTGAAACTTGGCGCGGGGTGATTGGGAGGAACGGCTTGCCTGATCTGAACCCAAACGGTGTTCTGTTGTTGGAATTCTGCGCTAGCCACGGTTTTGCCATCACAAACACCATGTTCGAGCATAAGGTGGTTCATAAGTGTACTTGGTACCAGAACACCTTAGGCCAAAGATTAATGATCGACTTTGTAATCGTATCATCTGATCTGCGGCCGTATGTCTTGGACACTCGGGTAAAGAGAGGAGCAAAGCTGTCAACTGATCACCACCTGGTGGTGAGTTGGATCAGATGGCGGGGGAGACGGCAGGAAAGACCTGGCAAGCCCAAACGTGTTGTGAGGGTGAGCTGGGAACATCTGGCTGAGGATCCTGTCCGGAAGGTCTTCAACTCCCACCTCCGGAAGAACTTTTCACGCATCCTGAGAGAGGTTGGGGACATGGAATCCAAGTGGACCTTGTTCAAAGCCTCTATTGTAGAAGCGGCCGCCAGGAGTTGTGGTCGGAAGGTCGTCGGTGCCTGTCGCGGTGGTAACCCGAGAACCCGGTGGTGGACACCGGGGGTGAGGGAAGCCGTCAAGCTGAAGAAGGAGGCCTTTCGGGCCTGGTTGGCCCAGGGGTCTCCTGAAGCAGCAGACGGGTACCGGGAGGCCAAGAGGGCTGCAGCTGCGGCGGTTGCGGATGCTAAAACTCGGGCATGGGAAGAGTTCGGGGAGGCTATGGAGAAGGACTTTTGGTTGGCCTCAAAGAGGTTCTGGCAAACCATCCGGCGGATCAGAAAGGGAAAGCAGGGCCTAACCCAGGCCGTTGTCAGCGGGGGAGGGGAACTGCTGACTCGGGCTGGGGACATCGTCGGACGGTGGAAAGAGCACTTTGAAGAACTCCTAAACCCGGCCAAGATGTCCCCTGGGGAGGGGGCAGCGCCTGAAGACCTTGGGGTGGGTGCACCCATATCCCTGGCAGAGGTCACTAAGGTAGTTAAAGAACTCCTTGGTGGCAAGACGCCGGGGGTGGATGAAATCTGCCCTGAGATGCTGAAAGCGCTGGACATTGCTGGGCTGCCTTGGCTAACACGCCTTTTCAGTGTCGCATGGGGGTCGGGAACAGTGCCTATGGACTGGCAGACCAGGGTGGTGGTTCCCATCTTCAAGAAGGGGGACCAGAGAGTGTGCTCGAACTATCGTGGTATCACACTACTCAGCCTCCCGGGAAAAGCTTATGCCAGGGTGCTGTAAAGGAGACTCCGACCGCTTGTCGAACCTCGGATTCAAGAGGAGCAGTGCGGATTCCGTCCTGGTCGTGGAACAGTGGACCAGCTCTTTACCCTTGCGGGACTACTGGAGGGGTCTTGGGTGTTTGCCCAACCAGTCCACATGTGCTTTGTGGACTTGGAGAAGGCTTTCAACCGGGTCCCTTGGGCAGTTTTGTGGGGGGTGCTGCTGGAGTATGGGGTGCCGGATCCGTTGTCACGGGCTATTCGGTCTCTGTACGCCTGCAGTAGGAGTTGTGTCCGTATCCTTGGGGTCCCCCAGAACGAGTTGGAAAATGTTGCGTGTGAGTGGGAAGCCTGGGTCGGTCTGCTGGGTGTGCTGCCACCGCGACCCGACCCCGGATAAGCGGCGGAAAATGGATGGATGGATGGAAGTCCTTCCATGCAACTGCGTGGCCAGCCGCAGTTTTAGTTGCAAGAGTGTATATCACCCTTAAGGAAGATGCTGGATGGGTCTATCCTACTGTCATTACCAGGCTCGGGCTTCACACCAAAACGTACAGGAGACGCAGCGTTCCAAACAAAAAGAGAGTTTATCAATCAACCAAGCCGGCTGGCGAAGCCCCAAAACAGCCAGAAACACATACAAATAGAGACCGCTGTCGGCTGACAGGCCACACATTGACGCAGCTATGGCAAGAGAGAGCTGGCCGTCACCGGGACAGAGCTTTATGCCCGGAGAGCTCCGGGCCCAGGTGCTGCTCATCAGGGAAATTGTGCAAGAGACAGACAGACACACAGACAGACATGTAAATAGACTAGGCAATCTTCACACCTAAATTTTCATTGAACCTGAAAAGATCAATATTTTAAACTATTTGAAAGATTGTTCAACTTCTATCGCATTTTTAAAAAAAGGAATAATTTGATTAACATTTTATAAAAATTAAAGCAGATGTGCAGAACAAACAGAGGTTCCTGAGGACACTCAAGTGTTGGTGGAGAGACAACATTTAGAGGCGGATGGGATGGCCTTCATCTCTGAATGAAGAAAGGATGACACAACAAGATGAAATATTATCATGTCCTGGTATTATCTCCCTACAAAATGGCTTTACTGTACTATTATAATGTTTAAATCTATTATGGCATCTATCCATCCAACAAACCATGTAGCCTTCCATTCAACGATCTATTATCTGTCTATCCATCCATTCAACAAATCATCCATCCAACGGTCCATCAAATAATCTATCAATCCATCCTCTTATATGTGTAGCTCTCTCTCTTGACCATCTCGATTTCTCAAATACCCATTCTTTCTTCTTTTTTTTAAATATTACATCTAAATGGCATTACGCCTCTTCTGCCCTCTCTTTTCCCAACTGGCTATCTCTCACACTCATAGATATAAATGAGAGAGTGAGGGTGAGAGAGATAATAAAGTTTGAGAGGAGCCAGCCAGCCACATCTCTCACCTCAACAGTCACGCTCACCTCCATAACCAGGTTACAGTGTGTGTTTCAGTGTGTGAGTGGCCCATTTGTTGTGGCTCAATTACCTCCAGTTTAGTGTGTGTTAGAAAATGTGAAGTGTATATGCCTCAGCTCAATAATCATACCACACACACACACACACACAGCTATACTTCATAACTAGGTTAGTGTGAGTGTGTGCGGGTGTTACTGGTCTCCTGCCTCCTCACAGTCACACAGCTATATAACCTGATTAGAGTGTGTTTTCTGGCCTGACGTCTCAGTCTCTCGCTCCATACTTTGTACACATTGGTCGTGCAGCAAAACTTGATTACTGTATGTGAATGCAATCAAACACACACCCCTCACACTCACAATATAACTATGGCTGGAGTTTTTTTTCTCATTATTCAGAATAACTATATTTGACAAATACAGCACATGTGCAGGTATTAATCTTGTTGACTTTGGTACGCTGAAATTCCACAAGGTAACACAATGTTTCACACACCTTGTAGTACAAATTGTATTTATATGTTAGTGTTGCTTTTTTATTTTTTTGTCTAAGTGGATTTTTAGCCACGACGTGGAAAAGAATGATAATTCTCGTTGGCCGATTGCAGTCCCAGCCTGTGTCTCCCATTGGGGTCTTTACCGCTCGCTGAGAATTCACCTTTGCCCTTCCCCTGGACGAGCCCACGACCCCAAAGACAGACAACCTTGGATCATTTTAAATGTGATATTAAATCACTTCACTCTGACATGCAGTGGAGGCCATGATACATTCTAGCCTCATTTGCTGGGCTTTAGGCCTAATGCTGCGTTCACTCCAAATGCGGCGTGAATTTAAGGCGCGACCAGATTACGTGCAAAGTCAATGCACAGACGCGATAGGTTGCAGAAAAGCCTTTTTTCCGACAAGCGGCACGAATAGCGCGTTTGACGTGGTATGAACGCAGCATCGGTGTGCTGTTTCTTCTTAACATCTATATAGAAACCCATCCATTCTCTCACGTGTCCAGCAAGCTGAGAAGATACCACTTTACTAAAAACAAGGTTTTAAAGTGCTTGTATAGAATATGATACATTATGGAAGGAAATCGAAGATCGCAGCTTAAAATTGTGGAAGACTTAGATAACATGACCTGGATATGTAAGAAGCAGTAATACATATGATGCTGAATCATGAAAAGTAGGGTCAGTGAGTAAGTTTCAGTGTTTCAGTGTAAAAAAAAAAGATGTGAGGGTTGATCACTTAGTTTTCCCTGCCTCATAACTTTTCCCTCTGAGTTACGGAGCGTTGGATATTTTACACAGCCCCCACAGGCACAAGTAGACACCGTGAATTCTCAGCGGAGCATAAATCAGCACTTATCCAACTTCATCAGCAAAACAGGCGAACAAAACAGTAACTTGGCACTATTGGTTGTTTGTCTCTGCCTGTAGCTCATTTCCATAGTTTATATGGCAGTGCATGCTGTGGGTACGCTGCAAAAAATGAAGGGCATATCCAATTACAGATCTGGAAGCTTATCGTGGAAATGAGATCGCTTCTGTAGATAATTACACAGAGGGGCTCACGCAAGCTATCACACTTAACTTAACAGTGTATGCACATTTTATTGTTGCAGATGACAAAGTAAGGAAAAGTCAGAGTCTCGTGGATGTTAACATTGTCACGGCCAGGTGTGGTTGGGCAAAAACTCAGAGGAGACAACAGTTGTCCAGCTTAGCCAAAATCAAAATGCACCTGTACTTACCAAAGTCAAAATGACACCAGGAAACATAGATTGAAGGGGATGAAACATGCGGGTATACAACGAAGACAAAAGGAGGCAGTCCTGCAACTGACAAGGGGAAGACACAAATAAATACACAGAGGAAGACAGGCAACGAGGCACAGGTGGAAACAATGAGGGCTGGGCTTTACACTGGTCGTTTCTCAATACCAACTACACTAGGTACAGACTTGTGTACTTTTGGAGTTTGGACTTCGGAGTTAGGTCTTGGAGTCCATTGGAGTTACATTTTGTGACTCAACAACAGTAGTATTTAGAGAATGTCAACTTTCAGATATGAGTTTTCTCGTCTGCCATTGTTCCCCATTTGCTGGTACGAAATATATTCTGGGATATTGGCTGTCTCAAGTACGCACAAGTCTCCTCTGATGCATCCCTGGTAAAATGGGCGGATCAAGTCACATCCGGGCACTTTTACCGTGCTAGACGAGAAGCGGACTTTTGAGTTGGATACTTGAACAGTAAACAGTGGCCCAGATAGTACAGGTGGAAGTGTCTGATTAATTGTTCAATTGTCCATCAGACTGATGGCCAGTGGCAAGAAGCTGTTCTTGTGTCTGGTGATTTTGGCATAGAGAGCTCTGTAGCGCCTACCAGAGGGGAGGAGTTGGAACAGCTTGTGTCCAGGGTGTGAGGGGTCTGCAGTGATCTTTCCAGCCTGCTTCCTGACTCTGGAGGTGTACAAGTCCAGGATGGAGGGCAGGCAGGAACCAATAGTTCTCTCTGCAGACCTGATGATCCGTTGCAGTCTGGCTCTGTCTTGTTTGGTGGCCAATCCAAACCACACAGTGATGGAAGAGCATAGGACAGACTGGATGATGGCAGAGTAGAACAGGATCAGCAGCTCCTGAGGCAGCTTGCCAAAGCAATGTCAGCCCTGACATTTTTTGCAGTGTAATGAGATTATTTAAAGGGTGAAATTCATCAGTATTCAAGTCTGGTTCGTTCTTATTAACACAAGAATAAGGCAAGGCCAAAAAGACTGCATGTTTAGATTAAAACATGCCGCTGCTTCGTTTTTTTTTTTTTTGCATATTATGTGAGGAAGAGGAGGTGGCGGGATATGGAGTGAGTGGAAGAGAGAGGGTGGAGAGATCTTCATCTACCAAGTAAACGGGGATGAAACCTTTAACTCGTCCAAGAAATCTTCAGGGACAAACATAGTTGTTCTCATTATTTTAGACACTTGAATTGTGATGAATCACAGTGGATTTAGCAGAGTTCAGTGCAATAATGGATTTACGATGCATTAAGAATAGTACAGCAAGCCGAGGGCTGGTCCACAAAGCTTCGCTAGAGCATTTAATTCCCTAAGTGATTCCACTAAAAACATGAGCCCATGCTGTATCAGATGTCTTTCTGTGTCTTACACTTCGGCTTGCTGGGTCTACCATCACGTTTCACTAAGCACAGCGGGGTTCTGATGTGGTGTGAGACGCACAAACACAACAATGCATTTCCAGCATAACCTCTGTTGTCGCACACACACTCGCTCCTGGTCTTACTACTACCGCTACAACTTCTGCTACTACTGCTACTGCACTCGGTCCATGTATATCATACAGTGTATTTAAAGGAAAACAAAACAACATAAGACAAGATTAGTGAAAATCCACAAGCTAGCGTTTACTGGCCGCCTCTGCGAGAGTGAGCTAGCTTAGCTTAGCTAACCGTAAGTTTTTAGCAGTAGACTCAAGATTACGATGGCTCCACTCACCTCTCCACCAAACTGTGCCAGCTGTTCCCGCCTGGCCAAAAAAATCTCAGAACTGGAGGAGAGAATATGCACACTGTATCAGATCCAAAGAGAGCAATTAATGGACACCATCATCTTCTGTTCAACATAAGCCGACGCAAGCCGGTGTGCCCGACTCCACCACTCCCTGTCACGCTGACATGGCTGCTGGGACTGCCCCGCCATCAGAGTCCGGTGTTGCCGCTCGCTGTCCGGCTGCTGCTGACGCTCCACCGGTCCAAGTGGATCCCTGGATACATCGTGGAGCTCAGTCTGAAGCCTTGGTCACCTCAACTCCACACCATCAGGAGCCAGGCCGGGTCGCTGCTCGTGGCAGGAGAGAGAGGTGCTCCGCCCCCCATGCTCCACCCAGCCATGACATCCAGCTGCAGAACAGGTACGATCTTCTGGACCAGCATCACTTCCCACCTCTGACTGTGGGGTTCCCTTCAGCTCTCTGGCTTTTCCGCAACTCGTTGTCCCAACCGACCCTTCCAAAAGCCACAATGCAAAACGTCTCCTACAGAAAAATCTGGCGGTCCATGCCTCAATTCCCACCGGCACCGCAGAGAGCTCCTCGCCCCATCTTCCTGCCTCCTCTCCAACGTCGCAGGCACCGCACAGAGCTCCAGTCGCTAGCTACGTCCATCCTCCTGCACCCCATCCACGGTCGCAATAAGCGTTTTCTCCTCTGATTGTCCCCTCTCCCACCTCGCTCATCATTGGGGACTCGATCATGGGGAACGTGAGGAGAATAGCGGCAGCTACTTTTAGTATTCCAGGCGCAAATGTTGCTGACATGCTTGAAAAGCTTCCCAGCATCCTGGCCAAACACCTACTTGCCCAGACGTGGTTGTGCACGTGGGATGCAAGACACTTTTAGCCAGTCCTCTGAATTACTGAAACAGGATTTCAGCATTCTCCTGGACTCCCTTGAGGGCCTTGGTAGACGTGTCTTTATCAGCGGACCTATCCCCCTGCACGACCGTGGCATAGGCCGTTTCACCCGCTCCCTGAGTCTCCACACGTGGCTCAAGTCCATCTGCACAGTGCGAAATGTGTTTTTTATTGACAATTTTAATCTTTTTTGGAAACGTTCTGCCTTTTTCCGCCCAGATGGCCTCCACCCAAATGGCTTAGAGTCACGCACTCTATCAGACAATATTTTTTACTCCATCCTGACCTTACCATCGCTTTGACTACCCCACTCTGCATTACCTCACTTGGTAGCCTGCCAGCACAAGCACTCCCCTCGCCCCGGTACAATCAATGCTCGCTCTCCCTGGTGGCCTAGTGGATCTCCTACTCCTACCCCTCTTGTCTCCACCATAACTTCTGCTTCCTGGCCCGTGAACATTCCGGTCAGAGTTTCTGCCCCCAGCTCGCCCCAACAGCTGGTCAGGCTCCCTGTGTTGCACGAGTGTTGCGACCAATCACACATACCCCGAAAGTTTATTTTTTACTTTTATTTCCATCATCATTTCCAGCCACAGATCCACTGAACACGCTCAGTAGCACACCCTGCTATTGCTACTTATAATAATTTGATTAGAGTTTCTCTGCAACATCCCTTACCATCTTCATATAAAAGCTATTTGGCAAATGTTGGTCTCTTAAATATCAGATCCCTCAATAATAAGAGTTTTTTATGTCCTGATTTTATTACGTGTAACAAACTGAATTTTTTTATTATCTCAGAGACATGGTTATCTGAGGGAGACTGTAGTCCTCTTATAGAAGCAACCCCCCCCTGATTTTACACACCTTCACCAACCCCGGCTGTCAGGCAGGGGAGGTGGGGTCACTGTTATTCACAGAAAAGATTTTAAATGCACTCCAATCTCACATAGTCATTTTACATATTTTAAACATCTTTGTTTTATGGTAAACTCCAAAACTCATGTCATCATTTTACATGCTGCCAGTCTACATGCCGCCAAAGCCGAACAATATCTTTATCCATGTGTTTGCCGAACTTTTAGCTGCTTTTATGTCACAGTATGGCAAAATTCTTATTTTAGGTGATTTTAACATACATGTTTGACAAGAGTCTGAGACGGGCAGCAAAGACTTCATGGCTACTCTGGAATCTTTTAACCTCACTCAGGCAATACAACAACCTACACATTCAAAGGGTCACATTATTGACCTCGTCCTGTACAATGGTCTCAGCCCTGAACACTTTGAAATCAAGGATATCTGTGTGTCAGATCACAAAGCAGTTTTATTTAATGTAGTTTTATCCCAACCTCCCACGAATCTCAGTTCACTTGCCCGTAGCTGGGTTTGTAACTCCAGGTCTGCTAGCGTTTTATTGTGACTTCTTTAACTGCTTTTAATCCACATTCTGATACAGAGGAGCTTGTCTCCCTTTTTAGTCACTCCCGTCAGACTGTCCTGGATTCTGTTGCTCCTTACAAGTTCAAAAAAACAAATAATGCCCCACAGCCCTGGCTAAATGAATCCACCCAAAAACTCAAGAGAGACTGTAGGAAAATTGAAATGAAATGGAAAAAACTGGCCTGGATATGTATTTTATGAGATTTGGAAGGATCCAATGAAGAATTATCAAAAGGCAGTTAAAGAAACAAGAGCTTCCTTCTTCTCCAAGTTAATTTTAAATAATCACTCGAAAACCAGAGTTTTATTCAAGGTCATAGACTGGGTCAAAAAACCCTTCCCCTGTCAATTTAAAGAAGCTTCACAAAAAATGTGTGAGAAGTTCTTAAAATATTTTATTGACAAAGTAAAGGAAAGAAGACAACAAATTACAAACCCAACTCACATTTTACATTCCAGTATGGACATAGAAAGCTATTAATTAGTTTGTAATTTTGAACCTGTATCGCTGTCCTCTTTATCTGATATCATCTCTCATATGAAATGAACTACATGCAGCCTTAGTTTTATTCCCACCAAATTTCCTCAAGAGGTTATCGGCAGTGTAGGACCTAGTATTTTACTGATTATTGATAGCTCCTTCTTAAATGGCACTTACCCATCTGTTTTTAACACGCTTTAGTTCAACCTCTTTTAAAGAAGACAACGCTTGATCCTTCCGTTTTATCCAATTTGAGGCCAATTTCTAAACTTTCGTTTTTATCATAAGTTTTAGAAAAAGTGGTTTCAACCCAACTTTTAGCTTTTATGAATCATAATAACAATTTAAAAAAAATTCAGTCAGGTTTTAGAGCACTACACAGTACAGAAACAGCCCTCCTCAAAATAACTAACAACCTCCTTTTAACAGTAGACGGGGGAGAGTGCAGTTTTAATTCTTTTAGACCCGAGTGCAGACTTTGACATAATAGATCACGCCATTTTAAATGATCTTTTAATTGATCGCCTTAAAACCTCGGTTGGCATTAAGGACGCTGCACTCAGCTGGTTTTACTCATACCTGTCAAATAGAACATTTTCGGTCACCATAGATGACCACTTGTCTTCCACGGCACACATTACCTGTGGTGTACCATAAAGCTCAATTTTAGGTCTGATTTTATTTTCCATATACATGCTCCCACTCGGCCAAATCCTCAAACGACACAATGTCTCTTTTCACTGCTACGCAGACGACAGACAGATTTACCTTCCGCTGAGACCTGGTGACCCAAAGAGCCCTGCTGCTGTCCTGGACTGTCTTTCTGACATCAACTGTTGGATGGCACAAAACGTTTTACAATTTAATAACTCCAAATCGGAAGTCCTACTGTTCAATTCCCCAAACAATAACACTATCCTCATTCAGAGCGAACTTGGTCCCCTGTCTGCATTCATAAAACCTCCTGCAAAAAACATGGGAGTAATATTTGACACTCAATTCAACTTTGAATCACAAATTTAAAAAAACGTTATTAATTAATTAAGAACCATGTCCAAAATCAAACCCATACTGTCACACCCTGATCTGAAAAAAGTCATCCACGCACTCATTTTCTCCGGATTAGACTATTGCAACTTACTCCTCTCAGGCATCATCATTTTTTTTATGATCTGCATAAAATCCACCACAGTAGACAGGAACAGGGATAACTCTTCCCAATTCCCCCAAAAAAACAGTTGACCAAGGCACCAACACCAGAAGTGCCTCTGTTTGATGGTTTTTCACTTCATTAGATGCAATGTATAGACACACACTGATATGAATAAAAAAAATAAACGGTTTCACCCTTTTCATATTTATTCTTCTAGTTTTTGGTTTGGTTCTGTAGACAAACCAATGTTCGGTATAACTGGAAAATGATTTCTACCACACTTGCTTTGAAAGTGTTTCACTCAGTTCACGTGGCTAAGCATATTAATGTATCCGTTCAAAAGGAAAGTCAGACGCGGAGATTAAGGAGTTGTGCCTCATCAATGATGGCAATCATGTACACCTATGTCCTTTAGTGCAAAACTCACTTGAAACTGGATGTATCCCGAATGGAGAAGAGCGTGCAGCTAAGGTAACTTTCAGCAAAAAAATGAGGGTTGGAATTTAAAGAAAAAAACTCACCACCGGACAAGAAGTAAAAAGGAGTGAGAAACAGGGCACCAAGAAGAAGTGGTTTAAAAGATGAGAGCAGAAAATGTAGAAGGTAGAGAGTGCAAGATAAAAAAAAAAAGTGTCTCTCGGAATGCATCCATCATCTTCCACTTCTTTTCTGGACCGGGTCACTAGGCCAGCAGGATGCACACGGTGTTCCAGACGTCCTTCTTCTCATCCTGCAGGACTCCACAGTGTTCCTCTGGCCTGATGAGAAATACAGGGTCTTCGCCTATTGGACGTGGCCGGAAAACCGTTTTTATGGAGGTTGTGATAAAGTAACCCTGATCACATGCTAAGACCACCTCAGCCGGCCCCTTTTGACATGAAGAAGCAACGTCTCGTTTTTACACATACATGGTAAGTACCTCTCATTGTACATATATACATGTTATATACAATAAACAAGATATAGGTTAAAAAGACAACAATACAATTAAAGACAACAGAGAAGGCAAGTCGTGCAGATGGAGGAGTCTGGTTAAGTGTTCATCAGAGTGATGGCCAGTGGAAAGAAGCGTTCCTATCTCTAGTGGTTTTGGCGTACAGTGCGCTGTAGCACCTACTAGAGGGAAGGAGTTTAAACAGCTTGTGTGCAGGGTGTGAGGGGTCTGCAGTCATCTCTTCAGCCCGCGGCCTGACTTGAGGTGTACAGGTTCAAGATGCAGGGCCGTTGCTAGTTTTTAATCTTTCTGGAATAACCATTCGTCAACAAATTAAGAAATGTTTCAAAAATTACAAGTTACAACATTTAGGAGCTGAGATGGTGAGTTCACCATTTGACCAATTAAGGCGTCCTTGTGTTGGCTGTCTTCCTGCACACCTCAACAATTACAATCGTTTCATATCTGGAAATATAAACTACACAGCAAATCTAAAACAATTAATTTTTTGGTGTTGGTGAAATATGAGCCTATGGAGAGTTAATTTGACTCTGTATAGAGTCAAATCTCATATATTTGACTCTCAGTTGACAAATAGTCAGTGTCAAAACCGAGTGTCTAAACAAAAAGTCTGCTAATTACATCGGTAAGTGTCACTTCAGTTAGGTTAACTCCGAATTTTTAAGTCTAAACTCCAAACCTGACTTGTGACACCGTAGGTGTTAATTCACCCTTCCCCCTCATGTACTTTTAACCGACTGAATCAAGCAAGTGAGTCTCCCAGTTCGACATGAAAGCAGAAACCTCGTCCATGACCTTAGTTTTTTAGCATTACATTTTCGGTAAGTACTTTTCTGTTAACTAAGTTATATGTTTTGATATTCATATTTCTCTTCTGGCATGGTGAGCAACTGTTAGCATTGTGTTATAACGGGAGCGTTACTGTGCACAATCACTACACTTAACATTAACGCTAACTTAGCATTAAGCTAACCTAGCTGATTCACTCCCAATAATGCTAAAGACAGTGGCTGGCCATGGGTTTACGCTTCTCCGTTCCCGACTTGAGTTTACCGAAGCACGATATTGGCAACAGACGGCTGTTTGTGTGTGAGCTCACGCTTAAAAAACGTTGTAATGACTTCTGCTGCTCACACACAAACAGCCTAAAAGAGCGCTGAGCAATAAATAAGCATTAAGAAACATCAACGCTGGTCTGTTGCCGTCATTGTGCTTCGGGAAACTCAAGTTGGGAACGGAGAAGCGTTACAGCGGTCTTGCTTTTTTAATTTACACATTTGTGAAATGTGCTTTTTGTGGCCATCAAAACCACCGTAGGCCACCATGCCGTAACACATGAACAGAGGCGGAGGCTCACTTTCAAGCAGCAGTTGTATGCATTCAAATAACGTTAGTAATCGGATATTTCTTGTGGTACATTCATTATGTTTTAGAATCGAACTTTAACTAACGTTACTGACGTTAATTACTTGATATTGTCTCATATTGACTATTCATGTATTTATCTCAATTACTTGGGCTAACGTTAACTAAAGCTAAGGTACTCTTGCAAGTTGCAACAGAAAATGCTGACAAAGGTAGAATACTGAGGAGTCCAGAAATGCATCAAAGTTCCACAAAATGATGACTTCTTTGATTTCCTCCAGTTTCTTCAAGAAGGTTTGTCTCATAATAATATATTTTTAAAAATAAAAATGTAATTACTCAAAAACCTAAATTAATACAATTCTATTTTTATTTGAATTTATGCCAGGAACGCAGAAATGTTTTTTTTCTCCATTGCTTTATTTTATTCTTTTTAAAATATCTTGTCTTTAAGGCTGGGATAGTCATATGTCAGCTCTTCTGTTGCTGTTGCATCTCCTGCCTCCTATATCAAGAGGTCACAAAAAAACAGCCAAAGTAAGCTCAGCCCAGGCAGCCAACCATCTTGTAAGGTGTATTAAGGTATGTACCATCAGCCTTTTGTATGAGCAACATTTAAATTTTTTAGTGCTGCAGTTATATATAAGAAGTGTGAGTTGCAGGTTGATATATATATATATATATATATATATATATATATATATATATATATATATATATATATATATATATATATAACTGCTTATTATGCTAAATATATGAATCTATTTCATTCAAACAACAGGAAGGAGCCAGCATCACTACATTCCTGGAGAAAGTTGACAGCCCTTCCTCCTCTGTATCGGTGGGCAAAAGAAGAACATTGAAAGACTCCTCATCATTGTGGACCAGAAAGCTGTCCCATGCAACGCTCAGGCATCTGTGCGTTTGATGTGCTATTCAAAGCTCACTATGTCTTCAGCCTTTCTTACGACGAAGCTCTTTCCAGTTTCTACACCCTCATTCAAACCACGATGTACAACATCGATGTTGGAAACACAAAGGAAACCAGCACGAGTCAAAGAACTGAGAGCAAGACCACTACGTTACAGTACAAATATGTCACTAGTTCACAAAGGTCAGAGCACCGGTATAACAAATTTGTATGTTGACAGGTTTTCTGTTCTTTGTCAACATTTAAAATTAAATGTTGACATGTTGTATATTAGACCTTTTGATAAACAATACTCTAATGAGAGTGACAGAGTATACATTATTCCCTATTGTTGTATGTCTTAAAAGTCATTGTAAAATGTCCATGTGATGCACTGGTTTTAAAATAAATGTTTTAAAACAAACATGTCTTTTTCACTTTAACAAACTTTGATTTTTTTTTAGTATTTCTAGTAAAAAAAAAAACACATTGACACCTTATATAGTTAAAATGGGAGTGACAGTTAACAAACCATCCCTTGATAGATTTAATTTTTAACACTACATACAAGTGTTAAAAAAACTAACACTGCTGAATGTTACAAAGAGTTAAATTTAAATTCCCCAAAAAGTCAGTACTAACACTAAATTGGTGTTAAAGTACTAACTCTCCAAAAAGAGTGAAATTAACACTTTGTGGTGTGGACCCTTACACACTCTTCAAAAGTGTTAAAATCAAATCTGAGAGTGTTAATTTGGCTCTGGTGATTTTGCTGTGTACAATCTACTTTTAATAAAAGATGTGAATTAGCACAGTGAGAGCAGTGATCTACAGCAGCGATCCCTAACCCCCGGTCCACGGTCAGTTGAATGAATGACTTAAAAATTATTATTATTTTTTTTTTAAGTAAGTAAGTTTGGTATTCTGGTCTAAAATCAAAACAGAATATCCAGAGATCGCCAAAAAAGCTCTGAAACTTGCTTCCATTTACAACAGCCTGTCTTTGTGAAGCGTGATTTAAGATAAGCAGATCATGACAGAGTAACAATACTTTTTAATATTCAACCCGATTCTGGGGCGTCATTCATACTGAAACTCTGCAGAGTCCACCAACTGGACCCGAGGCGACATGTTTCGTCTGGTGTGCTGGCTTCGGGCCGCTGTTGGCCCTGGTTAGTTTTGATTACGGCCCAGTGACCGCAGTTGTGGCAGCTGGAAAATGGAACAGTATGTTCGGCCCGATTTTAGGGCCCGATATCGAGTTGGCAACGGAATCACCAACCGCCCCGGGTCGACGTCTTTTTTTTCCGGCATGCCCGACTCAAGCCGGATCTGGGCCACGTCATTACACGTACCTGGGAAAGGTCTAAATTAAGCAGTAGGCCGAACATAAAGGTCTAAGTTACAGAGTAGACCGGATATAAAGTACACATGTCGAGTGTCTCCCATCACCCAGACCCGGCTCCTTTGCAGAGAAACCAGCTCAGGGCTCCCACTAATTTGGCGTAATGGTGAATTGTATATTCATGCACTTTATAATTGCTTTATGCCGGTCGTATCATTTTATTATGTCATATTTTATTGCCCACACCGTGAAGGCCGGGTCGTGAAAATATTGACTGACACGAAACCGGTCCGTGGCGCAAAAAAGGTTGTGAACCACTGACCTACCTGGTATCAGGTGTCATCAAACGGGCCCTTTGTGCCCTGCCAGCTGACTGAAGCTGTTGTGACTGATGGTGTCTGGCACAAAGGAGCCTGTGAGCTTGCTGCGTTGCACCTTTGGGTGCTGATGCTGAGGGAAATGTGGGGATCAGGTGTCAGCATGCAAGCAAGTTACGGCCACAAACCCCTCAGAGAACAGAGGCGAGTGAAGAATTCCAGACAGGTGAATAATAATGTCTAATTTGCATCCCAGACTTTGAAGCTGCTGTCTCTCTGATGCTGCGTCCCGGGTGTTCATGCGTAGCACAAAAACAAGTTCATCATGTTTATCAAAAGTACCGTTATTGTGGAGAAAGCCTCTGTTCAAAAAGAAATATCAGTTAGTCTACCATTTCCTCTGCGGACAAATTCAGTTTTTCTCCATCAGTGTGAATGTGTGAGAGTGGATAGGCTTGTACAATATGTCAGCCCGGTCTCCTCACAAATGACATTACTGAACAATAGAAACTGCATTGTCAATTAGGTTTCAAAAGGAAACTTGTGGATTACGCCTGTTTTTGACTTATCACAAATATATTTCTAATCAAGGGGGAGGTCGGACAAACAGTTTCTTTATCTGTCCATGATGTTTTACTTTCCCAACCAAGCAGTTTTGTCATGTTTCTGTTAGGTTGAATATACAACGTTAATCATGTGTCTGTGACTGTATTCCGGGGAAAAATATGTTTTCCAGTCAAGTGCAGGTAACTTCATAATTCAAGAGAAAATAGTCATTGCTTTTCATTTGTCAAGTGTTTCATTCACACAAGAGTATACAAAAACATGTGCTTATATGCTTATATGAAGGCTCAAGTCTGCAAGTCATCAACACTTCCTGTCGGTGAGGCTACATGAGCACACTCGCACGTACATAAATCACCTTCAAAGTAAAAGCAGTGTTGTTGTATTGCATTTATGACGTGCATTATTAATTTATTTTTCATGTTTGATTGACATCACACGGGCCGGACTGGGAGAGCCGTAAGACGCCCAAGTCTGAATTACGCCGTCTGGGAGAGATTTATAGTGCAGCACCTGTGTGTGGCAGTAATAAGGCCTGTCCAATGCAAAAACAAAAAATAATCATGATCAAATAATTAATGCCGTTTAAGGATTGCGTTAACTTGTCCAGCCCCAATATATTAATTTATTTATGTTTGTAAATTATTTCTGCCCATCTAATAATGACTCAGGTGGATATAGAATGGGGTTAGTTGAAAGTCTGATGCGTCTGAAGCAGGGTTCTCAAACTCATTCATGTATATATATATATATATATATATATATATATATATATATATATATATATATATATATATATATTAAATTAATGAAACTGCAACAAACCCATAAATGCAATCCTTGAAGATATACTTCATTCTATTTCTTGCCAGACACCTGCAGCGCTTCTGCTCACACAGCTGAGCCACATTGGCCCTGATCGAGGTCACAGTGGAAACCCTGAGTCCAGCTTCAGTGATGGGCATCACTAAGCCTGGACCTGTACTGTATTTATTCAAGTTTCTCACAGAGATATGTGCTTTCAAAAAGGCACATTACCCGACTGATCACTTTTGTCAGTTTAGGGAAGCATGGAGGCAATTCTCTCATAAATTGTAGTCATGTCTGGTTTTCCCTGTGCCTCTTTGAATTTAGCTTTTAGATCACTGTTGCATTGCAAGTCAATAAGTTCCATTTGTAACATTCTCTGGACACTCTTCACATCAGCTGAGAAGAGGTCAAACACCTGTGGTAATGCCCACCAGTCTGTTCCACGGGAAACTAGCTCGCTCAATCACCTCCCGAAATATATCCTTGGCTGTGGTGCGACTGTGCATTAGACACAAACTCAGCAATTCTTCCGTCACTTCGAATTGCTCGTTGAAATACCGCAGATGCATATGGCTGGCTGAGCATTGTTGGTTTTGTCTGTGCTTTCATCAAGCACCACGAAGTGTAGCGGCGTTCCGTCTGTGTTTCCATTTAGCTACTAAAGCGATGCAGACACGGGAGGTTTTCTCGCACGCGCATGACAGGAGACCATCCATTTCCTTTTCTTTGGGTTTTATTCTCAGCAGCAAAAAATGCTAACAAAGTATACAAAAGAATATACGTTCAAAACGTTCATACACAGTCACACGATCACATATAAAAACTATCTGCCCTCATGTCTAATGCGGCTTTTTACTTACACCTGCCATCATGACGTCATTATATCACCTGGCTCGAGCGTCTGTCGTTACCAAAAAACATCTTTCAATATAATTAAAATATAGTTCCTACACCGTGAGCATAATTCTGAATATTAAATTATAAACACTTTTGAAATTTGAATTTATCGAAAACACACTTGTGGCTCTTACACGGAGTATGCAGTGACACCTCTGTCTTTTTCACGTGACTGATCGTAAATGTCACTCGACAGCTCGTGAATCCGCTCTGCCACAGTGTTTGCCGACAGAGAGATTTTGCTGAACAAGCTCTTCTTTTCTGGACACAGAATATCAGATCATGCAACATGCAATCCTTCAGAAACTGGCCTTTCCTGCTTTGGCGATTAACTCACTCACCACATGACTTGCCTCATCTGCAGCATCGCCTTCCTTCTTGGCATTATGAAAAAGACTTTGCTGAGACGCGAGTCCTTTCTGAAGCCCCATGGCTCTTTTTTCCTCTCGTCTTCAATGTACTTCTTATACTGTTCTCCGTGTTTAGTTGAGTAATGATGCTTGATATTATATTCCTTTAAAACGGATACTCTTCGCATGAGGCAAGTGGCATTTGCATTAGGTGCATGTGAGAAAAACACGCGGGCCGCATTCACACTAAACTTTGATGTCAAGTAGGGGGCCACAAAATATCGGCCCGCGGGCCAATTGCCAGGGTTACTGTTGAAGTGCTGGTCTTTGATGAGCTGGGCAGAATAACAACAGTACAATAGAATGAAATACAAAGGCATGGGGGGAAATGAGCTGTCCACAGAAGAGAGTTCTAGCCACAAACTGCAAAGTGCTAGCCTTGCATTGTAGTACGCTCTTGTAGACAAGTGTCTGACTATGAAGATATCTGAAAGTGATCATGATCTGAAAGTGAACATGAAGCTTGAATCTAGGGGTGACTGTGTAAAGAAATCAAGGTCAGAGTCTCACGTGTCCCTGTTTCCCAAGGCTACAATAGAATCAAGATCAAGAATCATGGAAAGTCTGTTTTTTCTTGAGAAGACATTTTTGTTTCCATCCAAGCAAGGAGAAAAAAAATGTATGCATCATTCCCCTTCCAAAAACCCGACTTGACAGACAGATTGCCATCTATTCTGGTATGCTTCCTTTGAGGCTGCTGCTCCACCCGTGTGGGCTGCCCCGTGCTGAGATTGGAGCGGCTCCATTATTCAGCCCGAGAGTAGAGGGTGGTAGATGTGGAGGAGGGTTCCCTGGGAGGAGAGCTGTGCATATATTACGACGTAATTAATCTGACTGAGACAGAGGGATGATGGCGGGAGCGAGCATGAGAGAGAGTGGGGAAAAGAGGAAAACAAAAACAAACAGAAGGGATGAAAAGTAGTGGATCAGAGAGGAATAGAGAAAACGAGAAGGGAGAGGATGCACAACTGAACGCACCAAAAAAAATAAACATTTCAGAGGGAAAGAAGCGGCTGACAGAGAGGGATAGGGCGAGCTTTAGAAGCAGGGAGAGAGTATAATTACAGAAGTTGAGCCACAGGGCTCCTCTATGGATCATTAGCCAGCTTAAAGAGCCAAGGCTCCGGCACTGTTTGGAGACACTCTGTGGAAAAGGTCACAACCACCACGGCTCTGGATGAATAGTCCATGCAAGTTCGCTTCACTTGTCTTGGCCATTGGAGACATGAGCCCAGAGACAAGCGGGCATGATCACAGACATACACAGACAATGTATGCGGACAGAACGGGCGGCTTGAAGATAGCTTGGACGGATGGAACCAGGAATCCTGCTTTCCCACCTGGCCCCAAAGGTGGTGATGGGGGGCAGGGTTTTAGTGTTTTTTTTTTCTTTCCATATGACAAGATGGCACAGTTAAATTTTGCCTCGGCATGTATTGGATTTTCACACAAACTGCTCAAAACAGCTAGGTGTCTAAAGCTCTGCTTCCTAGGGAGAAAATGTTTGGTCAGCGGGATCTTTACACAGCAAATACAGCTCAGACGGGGGCTGGAGGAGAACGGATCAGAACAGACAAGGCAGCTGCGTTCAGAAAGAGCAAAAGCAGAACCTGGGAGGTCGAACAAATCTTTAAAACATGGACTACAACATCACACATGAGTGGAGCCCGGACAATGACAGATATTTCAGGCAGATACCCGGGGCTGGTTGTGCAAATCAAACTTTTCTCTGAAACCCAAAACATGTCAGCATGCTTTCTTCAAACAATAGTCAAACTGCAGTGTTTATCATAGTCAGAAGATGTAATAAATAGAAATAGATTCCAGTGTTTCAAAGAAATTCAACTTTTCAATGTCTTTAGAATTTATGGCACGGTGACAGTTATGTCATAAGACATGTTTGAGTTATCTGAACTTCTAGCCATGTTTGTTCCGTTTGCATATAAGTGCAGAGCGTCTATACTTTCAGTGAAAATCAACAGAACAGAATTTGTCATGAGCAAATGACACCATGAAACTGCTGTAAGGTTCAGTGGGTTGAATTGATTACTAGTATGTCTTCTCTTTAAGGTTACCTTTAAATGCTGTTACCTTATGTATGTCGGGTTCTCTCTATTTCTTGGTGTTGTACTCTAAGAATCCAATAAAGTTAGTTTTACCATTGCACAAAAGACCTCAGCAAACAAAGTAAGGAAAAATAAAAAGCATAAGATTCTTCTGACTGGAAGTGGAGACAAATAAAGCCACTGAATGCATCCAGAGCAAAGTTTTTCATGAAAACTCAATGGATAAGCTTTGTGGTAATCCTTTTGTTCAAACCTCCCCTACTGTGTGTGTCATCATGTCTTGTTAAGTCAGGTTGGGCAAGCGTCCCAGAAGCAGGAGCACATGTTACAGAGTTTTTATTTCACAATGAAATCCAGTCCTGCGGATGGTACTCGAAAGTGGCTCACGTACTGCAAGGGGCGTCCTATTGTTTTGTTTTCTATATCTGGCATTTGGGAAACGGACCGACGCCAGCGTATTCATGACTGGAATGTCGGATCGAGTGCACAAAAAGAGCGCTGCACATCGAAACTCATTTCCAGAGGCGTTGGATATATCAACAGCATGTTCAAACTCAAACGGTCAACATTAGAGAAAGATTGTTCGATGGACTGAATGCTGTAGCCGTGTTCGTCACAGAGTCCAATCAGAGGGCTTGGAAGCTGTCCATTAAGCAGCTTGTGGGTTGAGTTACTATGTGCTGAAACTGCAAAAGTCCATACAACAAAGAGGAAGTTGTGTGACAGCTACATCATGCGTTAGATTCTTTAAACGATATGATGGCTGGCACTGGTTTTGCCTCCTGAAGGAAAAGCATCTTTAAAGAGGCGAGGGGATGCGTATCAACAGACTAAAAAGACCCTTTGAAGTCGTGGAGGCTGCAGTTCTCGTGGCTGCTGGAGAGCCAGCAAAACTCCTGCTGGTCTGCAATGGACTCGGAAATAATGGCTCTCAGTATGCAATGAGCAAGTGTTCCCGTGAAGCAACGTTATGTCCTTCTTCAGCAAAGTTGCTTTTGAGATACACTATTGGCTGAAGATCATTTTCATAGAATGCTGCTGGAATGAGCCTGGAAATGAGTTTAATTTTTGCTCACCAGTCAATGTTTTTTTAATGGATTTTTAGTAAGATGCCAGAAATAAGTGCGATGGTTGACACAAGCTTCACAGGTTTGTACTTTGCTATGACATACGATGTCAGTAAATACCCTGTTTGTTAATTCCGAAGCTTTACGCACATTTAAAAAGCTGCTTGTTAACAAGTGTAGCCCTTAAGTTTTCCACAAAGCTTTATTTATTTATTTTTTGCACTCATCTGAAGGTCAATGTCAAAATCTGATTGCGCTCATCTGCTGTGATCAAAAAAGGACTGGAGTCACAGCCGAGCCGAGACACTTTCGGCCTTTAGGATTCATACTTGTAAATTTGATACAGAGTATATATATGTCTCAGCTGAGGGAGCATTGGTCACGACAGTCCACAGACAATCAACCGCTGACTGTCCATAATTTACTGTTAATTAACACTTTTAACTTATGGGCCTCAAACTGCAGTTTGCATTTGAATTTAAAGTTCAGTGTATGAGGTCTTTTCGGCTCTCGTTGGTTTAGCTTTAAATTGTCTAAACGTTACAGCGGAGGCATTCTTTGGGTTAGCTCAAGCGCCTCCTCGCTTCCGGCACTTGACGTCATGACTCCGCCCTCTCATGTAGCTGGACACAATAGTCTCCCTTATAAGAAGCTGTCATTCAGTACCGTTGCGTGTACCTTGTACAGCGTTTATCTTTTGGCATCCTCTTTCTATAATACTGTGGGTTCCATTTTGTTTCACATTCGGTGCATACATTCAACATTTCTAAGTGGTGAAAGCTAAAAGTGGCTTTCTGCTATGTTACAAATACACATTGGCTTGCTACTCCTAATTATTGTCATCTTTCGTAATTCACACAGACATTCTGTAAAAGTAAGTGTGAATCATAGTAAATTATTTACATTCTACAGTAATAAGATGCTAAGGTTAGCTAATGTTTGTGTTCCATAGTTGTTACGGTGATTTTCTGAAAATGTATTGTAAAAAGGAGACAAATACATATTCATGTTCATCAATAAGGATGATGGTTGAACAAAAACAAAGGGCCTCAGGAATCATCAGTATGCTTAAACGCTGTGCGCCTGGGGTCCGCTAGCATACTTTCTTTACCAACAAACAGTAAATTATAGTGCTTTATCACAGAATGATCAGATACAATATCAAAGTGGAAACAGTTGAGATAATCTGTAATATAATAATAATAATAATAATAATAATAATAATAATAATAATGATAATAATATTGAGTACAAATTAGAGTGTTCCCATTCTTTCATTTCATTTCTTTGTAAGAAACCACTGGAAACCTCCCCAAAGAGAAATATTGACATTATGCGGGGGATTTTACTGGTCCGGCCCACTTGAGATCAAAATGGGCAGCATGTGGCCCCTTTACTAAAATTAGTTTGACACCCCTGATCTAAATAAATAAAATAGGGAGGAATGAGAACTGAAAGGTCTTGAACAGTTGGACTTGTGGATAGTTGGACCCGATCTAAAATGCAGACGACCTTATCAGACCCTAATGGAGTCGAGAGTAGTATTGCTTAGAGCAGCATGACGCTCCGACAGTTAATAAAGATGAGTACTTGGTATTTTCCTGCCCCCCCCCACCCCCCCTCCCACCCCCCCCCACACACACACACATAATCACTGATCTGATTAGACTGAGTTGAAACAGTCTGACCCGGGTCACAGGTCAAGCTTCAGTTGCCACAAACCCACCCAAGACCTCGAAAGCAGACCGCAGAGTCGGAAGGAACGCTCTGGCCACTCCTGTAGGCATTAATGCAGTGTTGTATTAACTTTGTAAAAAGTTGTGTCTATGAAATAAAAACTCCAAACATTAACAAGCTGTGTTAGCTGAGTGTTTCAGACATCACTGTACCTGAAGCAGGTCACAGCATGGGCTAGCAGGACGTACAACACCGTAACTAGTTCAGATGGTTGCAGCAAATTACTGCACGAGTATCCAGTGATGCTGAGTCATCTCCTGAAAGTTTACTCCTGAAGCTAGAGATATTCTATTTTGGTTGATGTGATGCCGACAGCCAGCATTAATGCAAAGAAACTGAGCAGACAGCATGCCTAATTCAGTGTGTTCATGACGCTTCATGATGCGTCTTTAAGAGAGAAGACTCATTTTGTCGGAATTTTACATTACCATCATCGGTCCATGTGTGTGTGAATAACAGGCAAATTGTGGATGATGAGCTTAAACTTTCCAGTTTCCCATTAGCCGTAATGTGCCCTTTCAATAAGAGCGGCTAGTTTTTTAAATTTGCAACGGTGCCTTAATTCCAGTTCCTGTCACTGCAGACCCTAATGGAACAAGAAGCGTGTTATCCAAACCGTGGCAAGCCAGTCTTTTTCTCACACTCAACGCATCAGATACTGACGCTTGGTCGGGGCCTCTTGCCGATTGATACTGATGCAAACCATTATTTGCATAATTAGAGCGCCAGACTAAGTGACGGAGTTGAAAGAGCGAGAGGGACAACGGAGTGCAGGAGGGAGGTCACCAGGGAGGCCCATGTCCTATGCGAAACAAGTTCACCTTGACTTATTGAACCTTACTTTCGTTACTTAACTGGTGAACCTAACTAATGGCAGTTACTTAACAAGTTTACTTATTTAAACCCAGATCACGCTCTTTTCGTCAGCTGTGTGTCAGGAGTAAAAGCAGGTCACCACTAATCGGAAGATCCTTTCCCGGCTCTTCCAGTCCGCATATCAAAGTGTCCTTGGAGGGTCACAGGTAAAGCCAGGGCCACTGACCCACCATCAGTATTCGACCATATGCGAGCCTGCGGTTCTGCCAATGCTGAAGTGTCTTTAAACTTGTATTATTTCTACTGATCAGCAGGTGGCAACTCCTCTGGTTGCAAAAATAACTCAGATTGTATGTAATGTGATGAGAAAATGACCCTTGTACTGGTCTCAATCTCTAGTTTCAAGTCTTCTTCAATACAGCATGATGTTCATTTAGAGTCAAACAGACCATGAAGTGGCATACGCTTTAGGGCGGGGCTACAGGGATTGACAGGTTGTTGCTCTTACTCCTGTCACTCCTCTGCATTTCACATATGGTAGCTGCTGTTCATCGGTTGCAGAAATCAACGTGGTGACTGTTTTAATCCAAGATCATGAACTCGAGGCTTCATAATAAGAAGTCCACAAACCGAAGGGTGACGTCACCATGACTACGCCCACTTGTTAACTACAGTCTATGCTTCAAACAGACAAAGTCTAACCTTGTGGGACAGTAATGGTCGAACATAGTGTTCTAGGCCTGGGCTTTAACCTGATAACAATTACTTTATGGTGTCTCTTTGCATTAAACACAAAGCTCCAAAGTTGTGGCCAAACATCACAAGGTCATCGTCTTGATGTGAAGTTAAACCACAATTCAGGCCACTGCCACAAAACTTGAACACTTTCCACGACTCTGTGCGTCTGTGAGCAGCAGCTCTGTAACCCGGTGAAGCCGTAGGCAGCAGCCTCTGAAGGCCCGCTGATTGACAGCCAAGTGAATGAGAGTTGAGTGTCGGCGCAGCAGTAGGAGGTGTAGAAAGGGGGCGGCATGGGGCAAGAGAGAGAGAGAGAGTTTCAAAGGTTTTGTTATTGGTACTGCCCAAGGTCAGAGACCCTGTTAGACAAAGACTTTGAAGTCGGAGGGAGGTAGAGAGACAGGGCTGAGCAGATAAAGGTGAAGAAACAGAAAGATATGTTGAGTCTTAGTCTAAAGCGAGTTAGAGATCCACAACTACCAACATGGGGATTTACAAAATGAAAAGGTTGCCTTTTAAAAGACCGGCCGCTGAGTAATTGGTTGACGAAATGCTGTCGGTGCTCATTAAAAGACTATACAATGCAAAG
This sequence comes from Clinocottus analis, assembly GCF_023055335.1. Lineage (NCBI taxonomy): Eukaryota > Metazoa > Chordata > Actinopteri > Perciformes > Cottidae > Clinocottus > Clinocottus analis. Next base: position 13,276,760 of record NW_027175931.1, on the reverse strand, counting down.
CACCTCAATGAACAAAAGTGCTTCTTTCATCCTGTCAGCCCTGGTCAGATATAATCAGCAGCTGTTAATGAAAAAATAAGTCGTGATGAATTAACGGACATGTGATAGGACATGTTTTAGTTAGGTTCGGGCACAAATAGCAAAAACACAAATTACAAAAGTAGGGTTGGCAATCTTCAAAAAACATTGTTGAAATCTTCATTATATTAAAAAAAAGTGTGGCTGTCGTGCGACTAACAAGCCCGTCCACTTCCTTCGGCCTGAATGGAGTAGTTGGACAGCCTGCCGACCCGTCTTCCTACCTGTGCGCATTCTGCCTGAGCACTCAGCGCTCACCATGAGTCTTCCACCAGTGGCAAGGTTGACAGCTGTGAGCGCTAAAAATAGCTGTGTTTGTCGTTTTTTGTTTATTTATGATAATTTTTGGGGAGAGGCTTTGGAGTAAGGCCTGGAGGGACGGGCTGTCAAGTGTTGCCGAGTTGGCGTCTCTTTGCTAGATTTAAGAACTGTTGGCGCTACTGCTGCTCGATAATGTACAGTTGCTCTCCATGAGTGAATCTCAGAAGCCTGATTCAACAGACAATCTCTCAATTGAATCTTTGCAGTAATGAAACATTCATAAATAACTACATGGCTATTTAAAGATCAAAGAAGAGACCTGCATATATTAATGTGAGCACTCAACTCGCATAAACACGTATCACTATCAGAGCGCTAAATATAATTTCTTAAATAATTATATATATTCTTAAAATCTGTTTATAGTCTGCATATATATATATATATATATATATATATATATATATATATATATATATATATATATATATATATATCTTAGCCAGTCATGTGGTTTTTAGTATCTTTGGATGCATAAAGCCTGCACAAAGGAAGATCCACTGGGCAATAAAACTAACCACCAGTTGACTACAGGCTGGAACTGGCCAATCATGACACAACTATGTGTTATTTTTTTGATAACAGCCATACTCTTTCCGTACTCCAGCACAATAAAGTCTTCCCGCCAACTCTCGCTCACAGTGTCACAGTGTTGTTCCAGAATTTTAGTAATTGACCCCCCTCCCCTCCGCCATGTACTTGAATGGTGGCAGAAGTGTTGAGAATAATGCACCGAAACCTTTTTTTCTTTTTCTGAGTGGGATGCACTGACTCTTAAACCCACAGAAAAGACAGAAAGAGTTCTCTTTCCATGTAGCGTTACGTTGTTCATTAGTCATCCAAGGTCTGACCAGTATAGTGAATGAGTTCAGTGCAGGACGAATCTTTTTTTTACTGTTGCTTGTAGATTTGATTTCAGACTGCCGAGTGTTCCTTTTCACGTTCGTCCTTAGACGACTTTTTCTCTCACAGGCAGAAATAAATAGTGGCTTTTAAAAAGACGTTGACATGAGCAGCTTGCCCGTGTCTGTGTTGAGTGTGTTTTTTTTTTCATTGATTCAGTGGCTTCCCACAGGTGTCTACACAAACTTTGCCGTGTCTTTTTTGATAAACTGTGTTACTATTGATTCTGCTGCTCTCGGGGAGATGAGCGATTACATTCTTCAGCCTTGGTTAAGGGATGCGGTAATGATGCACAGCGATTATGGTGTGATCTTATCTCCAAGCTGACGCAGTTGTTCGCCACGCAACAGATTGGGGGGAAAAGGAAGCTAAATTCTGCGGCAGCTTTAAGGCAGCCGCTGCTGCCGGCCATTTTTTTAGTAAGAGCAACGCTGCTTTGAAACAGGGATCGGACTGTGACATTGGTTTTCTTGCTTTCTTTTTTTAGCAGATGAGTAACGAGCTGTACCCTCATTAAGACGCTGCCTTTGGAAAGATACTTTTAAAATGATCAACACTGTTACATTTTTTCTCACCATGAGGCGGGACCGTTAGTACCAGACACTTTTTTTGTGACTTGTACCGTGGCTTGTGGGAGTAGAGGCTGAATAACCTAGAATGGGAGACTGGGCGAGCATCCAACAAGAAAATAGCAAGCCAGTCTGGCTGACTGTGTAAATAAAAACACGCTCGGCAGACTTCACAATGAAAGTCTCAAGTTATTTATCATCAGTGCAACAGCTTCAGGCTCTACACCTCATCAACATCACCGATTAGATCTCCGACTCCCTGGTTTACTCACTTCGGGAGGGATTTACCCCGGAAGAGGGATATCTCATGAATCTTTTGTGATATTTTTATTTAAGGCTGCTGGTTCCTGCTGTTTGGATTTGTGGTTTGTACTTATGTCCTTTCGGAGGGGAGGAGGGGGGGGGTAAACAACTACCATGCAGACGTGTTTCTGAACTCCATCCACGAAATGTCACGCACAATGCATAATATCATTAAATCTGAGGAAAAACAAACCTCATGGCAGACCTTTGCAAAGAATACATATTGTTGAAAGTCATAAAAATACTACGAACCCATTAAACAGTGCCAATAGAGACGTATATGAATAAATCTGGACACCTTGCAAGGGTGGAAGGTCATCCTGTGTGCAGGTTTGTGATGTAATGATTAGTTTATGCAAGGCGTAGCGAGCCCATTTCTAGATTTCTTAAAATAAACAAAACCTGAATAGACCCCAACCCATGTCCAGACAACCCCATCTCTCTCTGTGAAATACCTCCTGCTTTTGTCTAAAGTGCCATACAGCGCAACAATAGCATGTTAAAATATAATGACCCCAAAGGGAAGATAACCTCCATCCCTGTCGGTGTTTGCACTGCAAACGCACACTCACATATCTGAACTAGCATAGTCGGCATTAAGCATCTTCATACTGAACCACCCTCACCCACGAGAAAAACATTGGCATGTGGTTGTCACACTTCAATTTTACCATGCTTTAATTTTAGATTGTCCATTCATGCCAAAACCAGATGTCCCCTCATATTCAGAATAGAAACGAGGCTTGTGTCCTCGCTGTCCGCCCGTGTCCTCGCCTTCCAAAACACAATCTTTTAGTGTGAATCAGCCAAATGTTCATGCCTTTCAACAAAAAAAAGGGGAATTAAATATATTCGGGGTGGTGAATACTTTTTCTTATTTTCTATAAAGAAACAAGAACTGGCCAAAAGGTCTTCAATTTCAAATATATATCCTTTGAAGAAATGGAGGCTGGCAAAAATATGTGACTTGGCGAAGATATTTAAAGATTTGCCAACACTTTTCAAAACACATGATTTGAGGAAGTGCAGACCATCACAAAACTATCTGTCTTTGATAAAGTACGGAGCCATCAGTAATGTCCTTACTGAAAAAAAAAAGTCCTCAAACTCAAAGGCTATAACTCATGGTCTCACAAAGATAGAAGAACATGAGCACACACACACACACTAACACAACGCCTGGTCAAGGAGTTCATTTCCAATGCCTCAAGTGAATAGAGGTTGACTCGAGGCTGATTCGTGTACAAAAGCTCAACGAGGCCTGTCTCGTTGACTCATTGGAAGAATAATGAATGAGGCACAATCAGGTCCCCTGAACCTGCAGAGACTGAAATCTTCCCCAAGTGAGGTGGGATGGTAATCTGAAGCATGCATATATATATATATATATATATATATATATATATATATATATATATATATATATATATATATATAGTATTAAGGCAAGATACAGTGCAGTTGTGATACATTTAACATTTTTCTTTTCCCCCCAAGCATTCAAGTCAGCAGTATCATTCTTCTTGTGGACCAACTCCCTCCCCAACCAAAAAAAAACCCTCATAATTGAGAATAAAAAAAATCTAAAGAAACAAATTAAAATGAATTAGGAAGTAAATAAACAGTTATATAAAATCAACGTACTTTGAACATATATATATACATATATATTTTCAAAGTATGTATGTATATGTGTGTGTATATATATATATATATATATATATATATATATATATATATATATATATGTATATATATATATATGTATATATATATATATATATATAGTGCTGTCAGATTAGCGCGTTATTAACGGCATTAACGCAAACCAATTTTAACGTCGTCAATTTTATTAACGCTGTTAACGCAATTTCATTTTTCATTTTTTTGTCTTGCGAGCACCACGGTGGACATAGCTCACCCGGAAGCAACCGTTTGCGCTTGGAAGCTAGACTAACGTTACGGTTTGAAATGGATGAACAGTGAGCGTGATACAGCAAAATGAATGATAAGGCGTGGTTCCCTTGACAAGACCGAGGTAGAATGAGCCATTTTGTCACTGTGAACTGAACTATCATCGTAGCTATCCAGTCTGAAACACCACTCGATGGCCAAGCACACAGCTGATGCTAACTCTGCGCCCCCTCGTCATAGCCAGACACGAACGGATGACTTCAGACAGAAACACATGGACACCACAACGAAGAACAAACTTACTGCAGCCAAAGCTAAATGGATGCTACTGCGTGTAGCCTGTTAGCGTTGTGGAGGACGAGGATCAAGCTGATATAATACACATCACATCCAATGACAGGACCTACGAAGCCTGACTGCTATGTTCACCTCTCTCTCTCTTTCTCTCCAATTAGAACGTTGCAAGAATATTACCAAGGCAATTAAAAATCAGAAAAAACATAGAAACATACAACTCATACAGATAACAAAAATAATCAAAAATAACAATAATAATAAACCAGATTGAAAGTCTCTCTCTCTCTCTCTCTCTCTCTCTCTCTCTCTCTCTCTCTCTCTCTCTCACCTTGTTTACCTAAAATGTGCACTTCATAATTTTATTTTGTAAACCCTTGTTTACCGGAATTCAATTCAATTCAGTTTATGTTGTATAGCCCAAAATCACAAATACAAGATTTGCCTCGGAGGGCAAATCTTGTACAAATAAAGATAGTAAAACCCTTTCACAGGGAAAAAAAGGGTTGAATTGTGCACTTTATCATGTATTTTGATCCACCCTGTTTGGCAATTGTTTTTCAATAAAATAAAGCATTTGCATAAAGCAAGACAATTCACTTTTTCATGTTGATAAAAGCATTAAAATGAAAGAAAAAATATTTGCGATTAAATGCAATTAATCACGCGTTAACTATGACATAAATGTGATTAATCGCGATTAAATATTTTAATCGCTTGACAGCACAAATATATATATATATATATATATATATATATATATATATATATATATATATATATATATATATATATATATATATATATACACATTATGGGGCGTGTAGGCACCAAGGAAAGAGTCATTTATATTAACTTTAAACAGTGGTTGAATCTTCTTTTTTTTTACCGATGAGCATGGCAATAGATATACTGAAATAAGATTGAGAACTCTGAAGGAGCCGTTCTAGCGCTGTTCTGTGCATGTTACACACAAACTTGTTGAGTTTACATCAAACCACCGTCAAATCAAGCGCTAACACAGAGCTAATAGGCTACATGTGCAATGCATAATAAAATGTATAATCAGAAGGTAGGAGCTGACAGCTGAGGCTGCCAAACATTCTGGTGAATGAATTTCACCATTCTAGTCAAATGGTGAAATCCAGACACACGCTGCTGTCTGAATTATTCTCTGAATTCTCTTAATTTAAAAGCTCCAGACCAAATCTATTCAGCTCACAGGCCACTGGTGTAAACGGTCTATACCATTATTAAAATGAGAGCATTTGATTGCAACCCAAAAATAGATAAGGAATGTATTTGAAGCAGGGAAAGTATTTATATGGACCTTCTTGGTCAGATGATATTGTCTGATGAATAATCGTAATGTTTGATTTAGGTAATTGGACTCCTTCCTACCTTTTCAGGAAGCATCTATCAATGATAATGATAATGACGAAAAGCTTCCACACAGGTTGATTTGCCCATATCATAAATGTATGGAAGTTTATAGATAAGAAATTGTTTTTTTTGCAAGAAGGATTTAATTCGTTTTTATTTCAAGCAGCAAGATCAATATCCTACACTCTGTATGTCTCGAAGACTTGTTGTATCTGTGGTACAAAAATACCATCCTACTTTCCACCTTTCTTTTTAAACATAAGAATACACAATTGGTAATCGTTGCAGATCCAATACGTGTTCTTTTATAAATTGAACTTGAACATTGAAACGTCACGTCACAACAGTTCCAGTGAAGCGACAATAAAGTTTAATAGCCGGAAAACAATTCAGAAATCAGCAGGTGAGATCAAAAGGCAACAGCTCACGGCAGCTCAATGTCAGCAGAATACTGGCTCTGTGCGAGGCGTCACTCACTGAGGCGTCACTCACTGTCAGGCATCGAGACGAAAATGGAATTTGTCACAGTCCTGTTGTGGGTGACATTGACGGATGTGACAAAGTGTTCCCACAGCTAAACACGTCATAAACAAAGAACATGTGTCTAGGCATACTCAACCTGTCCCCCCAAAGTGGTATCAACCACAAACAGACAGTGGAGAGAGAGAGAAAGAGAGAGAGAGAGAGAGAGAGAGAGAGAGAGAGAGAGAGAGAGAGAGAGAGAGAGAGAGAGAGGGGAGGGAGGGAGAGAGAGAGGGAGAAAGGGAGAGAGAGAGAGAGAGAGTATATAACGTGTTATTCTGTCCTTAAGGTAGCAATTATAGGCTTCAAAAAAACGTAAGATATTAAGTATATCATGATGCAGTTTTAGGTTTGAAATTGTTTTAATTCTGCTTTTAATCATCATGCAGTGTGATGGCAGACAAAAAAAACTTTGATATTAAAAAGATCTTCCAGCGCATGTGGTAGTACTGTGCATTATTTGTAATAAATGGACTAAAATATGCAACTTCTTCGGCAGACATTAACATCATGTTCTACAAGGTTCACATAGAGCTGCTCTTAGCTTTTGACTCCCAGGTCAGTATGATCATAGAGATATGATAAATGTCCAACACTGCTTCTCATAGCCAAGCAGGTTATGGATGTACAACATAGAACTACTGCAGTGTGTCCGAGCAACAGCGTCTCCAATAAATTACTTATAAAAGTTGCTCATGTGCAACAGCAAGCAGAGTAACGTCTACAGCTGTGCTAGCTGTAAACGTTACTCTACGTCCTTTAATTGCTCCATAGGCACGCAGTGCTAACATCGGCACACTAAGATAAGATCAAATAAAATTGTACCTACCCTGAAGGAAATTCTTGTGCCAGAGATTGATCAAAGATAAGAGAAGAATAATAAGAAAAAAGTGTAGACGTTTATGCAGCAGAACTCTCTTGGCTTAGGTGAAGGATCGATTATGGTCTCTGCTATATATTAACAAAATCAACATTGACTTGCAATAAAAGGAAGTGTTCAACTAATTTAATCAACTGCAACCATGATGGTCTTTTCCAAATGTAAAAAATGATTTAACATTGCTGCTTTGCCAGATAAATGAAACAGTGAAATTAAAATTGTCTGGTGGCATAAACCCAATATATTTATGTAAAAACTCTCAACACATGCAACTGTACCCACTGATGCGCAGTGAATAGACCGGTCCGCTTCAAAACAACAGAAAAATAAATCTGGCTTCTGTATCTGGAGAACACATCAATGTGTCAACTGTGGATTTCAAGAAAGCAATTCAACGATTCATGCGAGAGCAAAGAGGAACTTCTCAAAGTCGCCACTTGATTCAGAGTTCAGAAAGATTTTCATGTGGGAGTTTTTTTAGAAGTGTGAAACCGGCTTCACTTTCTCATTACTGTTTTGTGAGCCAGTCTGGTTGTCTTTTGGCCTCAATATGCCTCTTCTATAATCTGTTTTATTTTGCCTGACTTCAGTGCCCAAAATAAACACTCAAACGTTACTCCACAGTGTGGAAATAAATGTATGTCTGACAGCACACAGATTCTCATTAAGAGGACGCGAAATTGGATAAGAAATGAGAGAAAAGATTGGAGTTGAGGAAAAGTGATTATATGGAGTACAAATATCTACTTTTTGAGTCGGAGAACTGGAGAGAAGAAAAGAGAACAGATAAGAGAAATGACATCTATTTACTTATTTAGCCGCTGGGCTCCACCGCGATAAAGAAGCCCTTTTCAAAAAAGAGGGCTGGCCAAGAAAACTGTTACAAGATAAATTAGGCTGCATCTCTTGGGAACTCCCCCTTCAAGCACTTCTTTCCTTTTGTCATTGTTTGCTGTGGACAGAGGAGTGTGACAGTGTTGCAAAGTTTCACCTGCGAAGACCAATTCCTCCTGACTTTGCACCCAAAAGGCAAGAGGTCTTTTTTTAGATTTTAAAGTGCTGACACAACTTACCGTGTGCTGTCGGTGAGCTCTTCGCAAGTTGTCAGTTGATCCTTTATCTTTGCAGTGCTATAAAGCAAACACTTCCGCCAGCATGCTAACATGCTGACACTGACAATTATAGTATGTTTTAGCAATGCTAACTGGCTCAAAGTGCAGCCGGTGGGAAGGTAAATTGTTTTGGCAGGAATAAGAAAAGACGGCGTGGCAATCCATCCAAGAGCAGTTAAATATGTCAGTGTCGATCCAAATGGCGGACCAGTTCGCTCTCACCAATTGGCGTATTACAGCAAGACTATCGTGCAATAAGAACACAATTCCTGCTTTTTTGTACTGTACACCAAGAAGATGCGACGGTCAGCAAAAGTGATGCAACAATTCCGTTAAACCCCCTGCCAGGCGGTTTCAGCCAAGTCGCAGGGTTGCATAATGTAATGTATTCATGAGTTGAGCAGAAGAACCAGTGTGGACACAAGTGGCCGTCTTGGCTGTTGCTGGTGTGCCGCCGATATGACACAATCAGTGCTGACTTCATGTTACAGCAGTCAAACGTTTTCTCTGTGGCCAGACCTGATCAGAACTGGCTGGTGGTATCTTCACACCCTGTAAACAGGAAAAGCCCACCTGAGAAAACCTTTCCTTCCAACGCTGCGAGAAGTGCATTTCTCTCTTCAGTTGTTTATTCACACACGAGTGCAGAAAAATATATCTATATCTATAGATAAATAGATCGATTGATCAGTATTATATTCTATACATATTGTTATCACTAATGCTGTGTTCACACCAAACTCAACACAGTTTTTTTTCATCACATCTACCAATTGTGTCGCGTGAGTTCACACCAAATGCAGCATGAATAATTGAGCCACCCCAAAGAGGGCGTGGCTTATCCGTCGCTTCTCTCTGTGAAAGAGCGATCTTTTTCGCTATCGACTATGGAAGAAATAACCACTAGTTCTGCTTTATACTTGTTGTGGAAGTCCTTGAGCAAGACACTTAAACCTGAATTTTTATACTTGTTGTGGAAGTCCTTGAGCAAGACACTTAAACCTGAATTTCTCCTTGTCTATTGTGTATAGAGCAAACATGTCAGTCGCTTTTGATAAAAGCGTCACCTAAATGTAATGTAAAAGTCACAAAAACGTGATATGATCAAACGCCCTTGTGTTTGGGTTCATAACATCATCCGTAGCCGCACACAGCGCGGTGATTTTCACTGACTCAGGAACTGCGCCTGGCTCATCACCGTAAAACTAGTTAGTGTTTCCGTCATTCACAATGGAAATAACCACTGGTTCTGCTTTATACTTATGTAGAATCCACATACGTAAAAACATCAAACTCCATACTGTCTGGGTTCATAATATTATCCGTAGTCTGAATGACGGCCGCTATCAGCGCTACCTCAGGGGGACCGGCAGCAATTTGATTCAGCCACAGCAGGATGGCAGTGACAAGTGGAACATCTCAACGCTGATTGGCTGACACAACTATGACTCACGCATTTTTGTTGTCGGAGTTGGGAAATTTCAGCTTGTCCAGCGGTCAGTTCGGTCGGTGTACATGTTGTTTTTTTGTTATATGGTTCATTCAAAATCACGGAAGTACGGAAAAACGATGGTTTCTTCGTTTTCCGTTTCAAACCAAAAACTAGAAAACGGAAGACACCTTCCGTTTTCCGTTTTTGGCTGAAACCAAAAATGAAAAAAAAGAGAGAGGATTATTTTCATGTCAAAATAAAAGCCACTGATAGATATTATTTACTGTCTTCTCATTCTTATTTACAGTCGTATATGATGCAAACACTTTGCAGAGTAACGTTAGAAGAACATTAATTAACAAATATAAATAAACCTGGATAAGTTAGCAACAGTAGAGACTACAGGCAGTTTAATATGCATGTGTATATGTACACAGAAAGAATCAACTGTCCAATTAATCGCTGCATTGTTGAATGTAACACAGTTTGTAAGATAGTTTTATCAAAGTAGTTTGTGTGTGTAGAGTTGTTGCTGTTATATCATATTTATTTTTCCATCGTATTGTGCTGTTTCTTGAGTGAACACAGAGCAGAGCCTGTATGAGGAGACCAGAGTAAAGGCTCTACCTTTCTACCAGTAGGTGGCAGTATTTCATGTATTTACTTGTTATATTTGTTTTATTTTAGAACCAAACATTCCTTCATGGAGTGAGCATGTAGGGTGACCAGACCGGACAGGCTGGACTTTCAATGCCCTGCATCAAGCCGGACGCATATTTGTCTTCTTTTCTGGAGCAGCGCAACTGCGCCAGTGTTTCTGAGATTGGACTGGGAGATGCGGATAAAAGATGATGTTGAGATCTTCCCAATAGAAGATCTTTGATGTGACGTGTCGAGTCTTGGCCAATCAGCGTTGGGATGTCTCCAGCGGCCGTTTCTCAATATGCGATCTTCTCTGTACTTGATTAGAAAACTCAACCGGAAGTTGACATTCTCTAAATACTACTGTTGTTGAGTCACATAATGTCATTTTAGGATGTTTTCAAGCGAGAAGTTAGTTGTTCTAACAACAAATCTGTGGTCGGTTTGTCAAGAATCAGCTGATTTAACCTTTTTAGTACAGAGCTTGTCGTAAAATGCAAACTTGATGCAAAGCTAATTTGATATATATAATAACACAATATTTACGCCATCGACGTAAATCAAACAGATTCTGAACGATAAGAAGGTCCATTATGGTAATGGTAAAAAAAACGATAGCAAACGTGTCTGTGGAGGAGGGATGGAAGTGACCAGCTGCAGAGAATCAGGAGAGACACTTTGACTGGCATTTCACTTAATAATAGTATTAGAGTTTATGAGAGTTCTGTCACTTGCTGGCCCATCTAAACCCTGAAATAAAGGCCACTTTCCTGTCCCCACAAACACACAGAAGGACAGTTAAAATGGACAGACAGAAAGTCATTCTGGGAGAAAACAGTGTACATGCTGCCTTTCTGGACGTATGGAGTACAATAATGGGTTATGTCTTCAGCTGGACGAAAACTGCTTCAGGGAGATAAACAAATCTCTAAAACGCCTGGACATGGATACATAAAAGCCTATATAACATGGACACATATAAAACTTTATATAACATGGACAATCAATGCTTTGGGCAAACAAAACTGTTTGAAAAGATGTAAAATAGGTTAGATTTCATTCCTGTAATCTCAAAAGCTTTGCTCATGTTCATTTTTAATTGTTTAGAAGAGAAATATGATGGAAATTCAACTATGTTTCTTCTTATTAAACACATATAATTTACCTGCCTCGTTGATTGATTTATTACAAATACAAATCCTCCATTGATTGGTACAGAAGAGGTCAAAGGGCCAAGATGAGAAGATGTATAATGTTGGTCAGAGGCTGTGGCCCAAATGCCATTGAGATAAAACAAGTCTGACAAAATCTTACAAGAGCACTATTGAGTGCTCTTGTCGAGAAAGGTGACGCTGATTGGCCAAGAAGACTCAACACGTCACATAAAAGATCTTCTATTCTAAACCCCTTAAAAAAAACGTTTGTGCGGTCTGAAAAATATGCGCGGTCTGAAAAACCTATTGTGCAGCCACTTTGACTGGCCCGCGCGCGGCCACGCTGTTTAACTCAGAGCAGCAGGTCATGACCTCAGAGCAGCACCTAACATGTACTTCTATCTGATCCAATGACATCTGCACACTTGTAGATTAGCAAAGAAAGACAATCTTTGGTAAGTTAAATACTCCCCTAAAAGCTGAGAAACCTTCAGAATTAGTGGTAGCATTGCGATAACATTCCTGTATTTGACTTCTGTTGCTGTAACTCAATTCTTCTGATACTTCTGTCCAGTGTTATTGGATGGCAACTTCATTTTTATGAGACAGTGCCATGCTGGTTTGTCCAACATGCTAAAGAGCTGGTAATTAGTTGCATTCCCAACCCAAGTCCAGCCTGACAGTCTGCATCCCTACAGCTGTCCATTTTAACTTAGGTGGGCCAGCAAGTGACAGAACTCTCAAAAACTATGATACTATTATTTACATCGCCAACATATTATTTCCAAAGAAGTGAAATGCCAGTCAAAGTTTCTCCCCTGATTCTCTGTAGCTGCTGACTTCCACCCCTCCCCCACAGACACGTTTGCCATTGTTTTTTTTACCATTACCGTAATGATCTTCTCATCGTTCAGAATCTGTTGGATTTACGTTGATGGCGTAAATATTCAAGGAGTTGCGGTCAAATTAGCTTTGCATCCAGTTTGCGTTTTTCTTTATGTCGCTGGCGACAAGGTCCGTACTTAAAAAAAATATATATTGGTGTTATACCAAATTAAACACCAAAGCCTTTGCTAAAAATCTGAATTTTTTTATTTCTTCTTCTCCAAATGTGACCAAATGTGAACCCTTACCTCACTTTTTTCTGTACTAAATCCTCTCTAACTTTGTTCTGCTTCACTTTATCAAAGTAAAACATGATGATGCAAATTATGTTAAAACTTTGAGGTAGGATTTGGGAGAAGTTTAGACCTTGCGAATGCATCATTTCAAGGTAAAAATCATGCTAAAAGTGCTTTTTTTCTAGGCGTACCTGAAAACTTTACATTACACACTGTGTGTCATCTTCATTTACTCTTAACCAGTAACACATAGACTGATATTTACAAATCCGAGCAAAATTTAACATTATACTTTTTTATCAACACCAAGATTATTCAAATAGCTCTAGTGGTTGCACCCATTTTAGTTTGGTTATGTCATTTTCAAGCAGAAACCTAAAAAGAGATGAGAAAAGAAAAGAAAGAAGAAGAGGAAAGGGAGCTCAGTGTATCCTAAGATGGCCCCAGCAGTCTATTCTGCTCGCTTTAAGGGCGGGACCCGTGGAGGCTGGCCTTCTTGCTCGCTCTCTTTTGTTTCTGGCTCCCAACCAGGCCTTGCTGCACTGCCAAGGGGGTCCGCTGACCCTCAGGGGGAAAATTTAGGAAGTTGGAGATGGGCAGCATGTCTACATTAGCCAATGATTAATAACTCAATTAGCTACTGTTATCCAATTAATAAGTGCTATTGAAATCCTGCAGACAGGGCCGCATCTGCACTGACATGCCACCGTTGCAAAGAAAATCACCACGGGCCTGTTTGCTCATTTTTATGCCAGACTGGAGCACACACACACACACACACACACACACACACACACACACACACACACACACACACAGAAAGAGAGAGAGAGAGAGAGAGAGAGAGAGAGAGAGAGAGAGAGAGAGAGAGAGAGAACATGTAATCTGCCTCTCTGTGTCTCATATGAACAAATTAACACTTCTTGGCATACACTTAAAACATACTCCCTGTTCATTAGAGGCTGGTCGGGAGACAATTATCCAAGATTAGAGATACAGAGGGAGAGACTCACGGATTTAAAAAAAATTACCTGCAATCCAAATGAGCTGACCCTTTTAATGGAATAATGAGAGCTGCTCTCTCCACAAAGAAACAGATGTCCATTGATGCATTACTGAAATGAGAGCTATTAAGATCATTAAAACCCCCAGATGAGTAATTGGCCACTTTGTGCGTTTGACTGATGGCACAGAGGTGAGAGAAAAGGACAAAGAACAGAAGCACTGCGTGGCAGCTATGTCTCAAGTGATGGAGAACGAGGTGTCCTGATGAGAGAAGATGATGGACAATGATGGAGAAGACGGAGAGGAAGAAAGTTGCTTTCCTATAAATCATGCTGTTCCTCCACCGTTTTTTCTAGCACATTTGCAAACCTGTGAAAACATCCTGAGTGAAACTATTTTATGGCAAATATAGAGCACAAATTACAACATCAAATGTTCATAGTCATGGAACAAGTCTGGCCCGCAACTGCATTTCATCATTGCTACAATATTTCCGTTTGTGTTGTAACCGGTTTGGTCCAGCGACGTCGCTAAAGTATGTGGATGCCCATATTTGGTTGTTGAGCATCGTTTGACAATCTAACCCTAATACCCTAACCCTTAACCCGTCCCATCCTTCAAAATGTGCAAAAATACATGAAAAAAATGAAACATGGACGATGTTAAAAGCAGGTGACAAGAAAACTATTCTTATGCTTCTCCTATGAGAACATTGTGCTCACTATAGTATTTTCTGAGATCTCAGAATGAGCAGACACTCGAAACAGATCCAACAGCAGCCATGTCCTCGTTCTGACAGATCTTATCATAACTTATAGTAAATAATTTAAGTGCAGTGTTATCCAGACACTTAAAAATGTTGCGTATGTCAGCGGACATATGAACAAAGTTATGTCTATGGTTAGTCCGATTCAGTTGCAGAATCGGCAGTTTTTTCGAGAGTTCATGTTACTTTGGAAGGTTGTATTTTCAGTCCTGTGTGACACGTTTCAACGCTAGTTTGAATGTAGTGTCATTAAGGGACTAGGGATGTAATAGTTTTTGATCCGTGTTGGCTACCGTGTTTTTTTTCTTCCTCTGATCACCATGGCCAAGAGGAACACATTTCAAAAGCCAAAAGTGATCGCCCAGTTTGACTTGCAGAAAGAAAGTTAGATAACATAGTTGTGCATTACAGTATCGATCATTATTACAAAAGGACATAAGGTCAACCAAAAATAGGAACAATGTATTAAAACTAACATGAAGTGCCCAATCCTCCTCCTCCCTCCCCCCCCGTTCACAAATCACCAATGTTCGACAACTCTCTCGCACACATTTTCAGGCCTTTATGAACACCGTCTGTCCACATTTCTGCAGATTTTGCCTCAGGAAATTACCCACAATTTCAAAGCAATATGACATTGGATACAAAGTTCCCAGTGAAAGCGTGAAGACGTAAAAAAAGAAAAAGAAAAAGGTAAACATGTGAAAGCGAATTAGCGATCGGGTCTCGTAAGGCAAGAGCCTGGAAGATTGGTCAAATCAGGGAGGTAAAACGTAAGATAAAAGCCCACAATTGTACAACACATGTTTTGGTCTTATCGAGGTAACGACCCATTTAAACTGTTTCAAGCCCTTGCAGGCTTGCCGGGTGATTAGATAATTAGGATCTGTTTGGCACCTTTAGTTTTCCCGAGCTCTTACATATTAACTGAAAGTGCCCAATAAAGGCCTTCAGTTCTTTAATGGTCTCTGTTCAACATAAAGCAGGAGGAAGTTCAGACAGAAAGCTCTTTGATAGGACTTCAGTTCAGTGGACTGAGACATTTCAAACAAAATGTGCACATGTTAAAAGAACTGTTATTTATACATACCATGGTGTATTTACATTTTAAAAGTCAGGGAATTTGAGAGCGAATGGATATTATAAGATATTGGGAAAACCTTTTCTTTCCTCATCCTCTGAAATAATTGGTAAATAAACTGCACCATTAAAGGCTCATTTTGTTTTGAAGATCTCACTAAAGAGCGGAAACTGCCCTTTAAATTAATTTTAAAAAAGGGCAAGAAAATCAAATTAAGATACAATTGTAACCAAGTTAATTAATAGTAGTGCTGTCATATTAGCGTGTTATTAACGGCGTTAACGCAAACCAATTTTTAACGCCGTCAATTATATTAACGACGTTAAGGCATTGTAACGCCGGATGTAGCTCAACCAGATGTAGCTCAACCGGAAGCAAAACAATAGGCACGCCGTTTGCGCTTGGAAGCTAGGCTAACGTTACGGGTTGAAATGAATGAATGGTGAGCGCGATACAGCAAAATGAATTATAAGACGTTGTTCCCTTGACAAGACCGAAGTGGTATGAGTCGTTTGTCATTGTGAACTGAACTATCATCGTAGCTATCTAGTCTGAAATACCACTCAATGGCCGAGCACACAGCTGATGTTAACTCTGCGCCCCCTCGTCATAGCCAGACACGAACGGATGACTTCAGACAGAAACACATGGACACCACAACGAAGAACAAACTTACTGCAGCCAAAGCTAAATGGATGTGACTGCGTGTAGCCTGTTAGCGTTATGGAGGACGAGGATCTAGATGGAGGATCCAACCGCCCTGTTTGGCAGCTGTTTTTCAATAAAATAAAAAAGCTAAGTTAAGAGCATTAAAATGAAAAATAAAAAATTAATTGCGATTAATCGGGAGTTAACTATGACATAAATGCGATTAATCGCGATTAAATATTTAAATCATTTGACAGCACTAAGTAATATCTGCTGGTTATTCAGGAGGACTTCCAGACAGTACAGCCTTCTAAATGTCTTCCCAACCCTCACTGACCTTCATAATAACTGTTAAATGTTTGTTCCTAAGTACACTCTTATTGACTCCTCTACTATTGACTTTAATTTGAACTTGGGTTTGATTCTTTTCCTTCCTCTTTATGTTTGATATCTCCAGGGAACTGTTATTACATTATTTTCTGATCACTGATTTCCTGTCAGCTCAGGGTAACCTTTTCCAATGGACACACACACACAGACACACACACACACACACACACACACACACACACACACACACACACACACCTTCTCATCTTTTCCCTGAATTTAACATAATTTCTCATCTTTTCCCTAAACTAAACATCATTTCCTGAATGTGGTTTTGGATTTGTTATGTGTGTTGTGTTCATTCATTTGACAAGAAGTTCATCCTCATTATCCTAAACATTTATCCAATCGTAATTGAATTACAACTTCTCTGTAGCGCTACACACTCTTTTCTACGGAAGGATGTCATTGAAGTAATTAAATGTCTTTTCCGTTCCTGCATGAACATCTGTTTTGTTGCTTTAAAATGAAATATTTTGTTTAAAATACATTACCTGCAGAGATTTGTTTGGGAATAATGGGCACGATCCGTGTTCATCTCATTACCGGCACATTGTATCAGGAAAATAATGAACTGTGTTCAAGTGTTTGTGCAGAGTGGCAACAACCCACAAGCAATCTGCCCTGCTCTTCAATTACAAACACACCCCCTTCATCGTTTTGGAAATGTAGTGAATCACAATTAGGCATATTAGGCACGAGATATTTTCCAACTGTTTGAATATTTATTTTTGAGATAGCTCATAGAAAAAGCCCATATATCTATCTCTCCGGTCATACCATCCAGGTCCTTCTGGAGGAAATATAGACGGTCCAAGGTCCTTTGCAAAAGTCCCTTCAGCGTGTTCTGGGTCTGCTCTCAGTTAGATGTACCTCCACAGGGAGCCATCAGGGAAGATCCAACATCACAGGCCCAAACCACCTCAATTGAATCCTTTCAACTCGGACATGCAGTGTTTCATTTCAGCTCCTTGAATCCGGGAGTTCATGCTTTCCATCATTACCCATCGCTCATATAACTGAGGGGAGTGATAGAACCCTGCTAACCCTAATCAGTACTGCAGCTACTGCACAAATCCATCATTGAATCGTCTCCCAATCATCTGCAGAGCTGCAATTCTAAGGCCACCGTACTTCCAGCACCAGCGCTGATAGATGCCAAAATGAGGGTAATCCCACAAAAACTACAAACTTATTTAGTCCTTGGGCAAGTTATTAGACTGTGGCGCATACAGAACCGAGTTTGCATTGTGTGGGGGAGGGCAATCACACAGGAGGAGGGAGGAGTCTGAAAGGTGAGTGACAGAAAACACAACAGACCACCTGACAGTGACAACAAAAACTACACAGAAGGGCTGGACGTTACAGTAACTAAGTGAGTACAAAGCCTGAGTTTCTCTCTGTATCTTCCCTCTTACAGAGACGGACACACTGTTTCATAACAGAATTGTGAATCCTGGAGGGATACTAGTTTGTTACTCAGGAACATCTAAAGTTGCTGCTTGTATGTGTTGTCAGTCACTCTTTTGCGTTGTTTTGATCTCACATTTACGATGCTGTGCACACAGTCGTCAGCTGTCACTGATGGAACATAATTCCTTCATTGTTAGAGATTATAAATTAATATTTTTGTGTGAGCAATATGGTGGCACAGCTGCTGAATGGAGTTTGAAAGTGAGCTTTCTTTAAATAAAAATACTACATTTACTAAAGTTACTACATTTGTTGAAGAAGCTGAAATAGAGCTACTGAAAGCTGTTGAGCCGAGCTTCAAATCCAAATGTTAGTCCAAAATATAGTCCAAAATGTTAAATCCACTGTATTTTACCTTGAAGCCTTTTCAAGGAGGGCTGCAACTAACGATTATTTTAATAATCGATTAATCGGTCGATTATTTTTTTGATTAATCGGATAATAAAATAATAATTTTAAAGCATTAATTTGTAACCTTTTATTACAAAAACATAACTAAGAGTGCAAATTCACAGTGCAACAAATTTTAACAATAAAAAGGTTATGAAAAATAAAGAAATACAAATCAGAAAACTTTGTCAGAACTTGTTCTCTACATTCACAGACATGCACACTCACAGACGCACACACTCACACTCATGCACACACACACTCACAGACATGCACACTCACACACATGCACTAACGGACAGGCACACTCACACACATGCGGACACACACACTCACAAACATAACCACTCAATGTATCAACGGATAACTTACAGACTGCACTTTACCGAAACAAAGGTTGTTAATTAGATATCAAACTACAAATCCCAGCAGCACTTCCTCTGCATGAAGCCACATTATATCAGACTGTTGAACGCAGGTCGGCGTTCTGCACCTCAGAGGAGATATTTATGCGTTGCTTATCTGAAGCCACCGCGGTGTTTTAAAACGAAGACGTTATCTAACCCACGACTCAAACACGGAGAATGAACGACTAGCTAGTGAGCTAACGACAATAGTTAGCCTAGCTGTTAAGTTATTGTACACGCAACGCGACTATGCAGCGACATACGAGAAGGTACAGCGCGCTGCAGAAGCTCCTGGACCTCCTGTCTGCTGCGCTCCGCTTCACTCAACTGTTTTGTTCAATACTCAAACATCTCTGCGACTTATTGTGTGGCGTAATAATCGCGCGACACAACTAATCGATTATGAAATTCGTTGCCAACTTTTTTAATAATCGATTTTTATCGATTCGTTGTTGCAGCCCTATTTTCAAGTGCATATCCCCGAACATCACTGATCTTATAATCACGTCTCAATGTCTTTTATCTATGGTAAATGGCACCTTCCGCCAGGACAAATTCCTCGTTTGTACCTACTCACGTGGCAATAAAAAAGTTTCTGATTTCTGATTTCTCTGATTCTGATAAATGATGAATTGATGGACAACACTATTAATATCTATCCACTGGATTGAAATGGAGGCCTTGCCTTTTATTTACCAAGGTGCATCGGGGTTTTGGCGCTTCATTGATGTTGGCTTTTTTCATTAAACAAGCTCGAGCTTAACTTAGAGTGAACAAACTGTGATCAGTTGTGCTGGAAGCGAAAATTCCAAATTTCCCATCACAGGATAAGTCAACTCAGTTTAGGGTTAAGCTAAGAGCTTTATAAACCTGCTTTATGAATCAGGCCATGGAACAATTGGTGTCAATATTATTGCAATGGCTGAGAGACATTTCTCCATCCAAACCCTGATTCTGAATCAACAGATTAGCCCTCTTCAGTTAAATTTGTGGCAAACTAGACGGCAGCAAAGGCATATTGCTGCCCTTCACAGTCATTTCTAGATCTCCATCCATTTATATTCTTAAGAGAGTCCAGCACAATGGCAAACACAAATGGCAGATTCTGATGTTTTTTTATTTCCCCACAGTGAGAATTGACCACACTGAATGATCTTTGACCTAAATTTCTTTGATTTCTCAAACCTTCAGGGTTACACCACAGTTTCCGCCTCCCATCAGCTGCATTTTCAATCTGGGTGCATACCCTACATTGGCAGCCCATGATTCAGTTCACAGTGAGCCAGTCTCAAGTTATTACCACATTGTCCCTCCTGTCCCTTGTTGTATTAGGCTTGTGCTTCACTGTTGGCTGTAAAGAAAACTTAAACCTCCCGTTACCCTATTCTCATTCTTTTTGCCACACATTTCTTTGTGTTATTAAGCTTTAATATTCAAGCCTTCCATACACTACTTATAAATCTACCTCCTTCTATTGACAACCTTTTTTTGAGCTTCTTCATTCCTCTGTAGGAAATGTAACCCAATTTTAAGTACAGTATTTAACAGTCAAAATTTGTGTTATTAGATCTGGTCTGGCCTCACTTTTCTCACTAGTCAATGCCATTAGTGCCACAGTAGAGCCTGAGCCTACAATTACCTCTCGTTGGTCTATTTTTTTCTACCCACTCAAGTGTCCATAGCATTGCCACAAGCTCTGCAATGAAGATGAACACATGACTTGGTATGCACTTTCCTAGCTAAATAAGCAATAGTGGGATGCCTATTCCTATTCCAGCTTTTCCACCGTTCAGATTCTTGGAACTATCCATGTAAATCTGCTCATTTTCCTTAAAGATGATCCCTGACTAAAGTCAATGTATTTCCGGCATGCTTCTTATTGATTTGGTTTATTATAGAAAGGTCTCATCAGGGTTTTGGCACAGGCATGGTGGAACAGATGGCCAGCACACTGCCGCACCTATCGAAAAATCTGTCACTCCCACTCCCCCAGCTCATTTCAATCTTCTTATTTATCCATTACTTTCTCACAGTCCACCCTCCATGTCAATCTCTCCTAAAGCCAGACTCCTAGAAAATTGAAATGTTTTAACTCGTTCAACAGGTTTATTAGATATTCTGAGGTCCTGCTTTGATTTTGTCTTTTAAAGACTACATACTTGGCTAATAATTTTACTACATTATTTAATATCTGCCGCAGTTGGCTATGAATATTGATCTAAATTCCGGCCCTTTTTCCAAGTGGCCAAATCCGCAGCAGATAATGGTACAGCAAAACCATTTCCCAATACATAAAAAAATAACTATGCGTTACAGGTCATAGCCCTACCTACTTGTACTTAAATTGTATGATCTTTCAACATGTTTTCAACCAGTTTATTGTCCTGTATCGCCAGCATCATACACCTTTATAACTAAATCCCCCTTTCACATCATATCATAGGCCTTCTAAATGTCAATAAATACACCCAACATTGCGTCTATATTTGAAGTCCAAATCCAACACCAATGCAGCTCCATGGTGGATCATCCAACCTCTGATATGAGACAAAATATCCATTTTCAAGCATATATACAATTCTGTCTGTAACCATACATTCCATTATGTCATCTCTAACACTGAGTGTAATTGTGTGGTAAAACCAGATTCTCAACGGATTATTGAGTGTTTCCACTCTATAGCGTAAGGGTTTACTTACAAAATATTAAAGTAGGAACTAGTGTCAGACAATGTCAACTGCTTTATGTCAGTTAGACCAAGTCCCCAACCTTTGTTTTACGTACTGATTACGTGTCAGACAATATTTTCACAGACCGGCCTACACGTTGTGGGTGATAAATATGACGTAATAAAATTTTACGACCGACATGAAGACAATTATAAAAGGCATGAAGATACAACTCACCATTATGCCAAATTAGTGGGAACTCTGAGCTTGTTTCTGTGCAACTCGCCGGTCCCATCTCGGGGTGACGGGAGACAACGACACCCGACGTGTGTTGTGTTTGTCCAGTCTACTGACTCTACTGCGTAACTTAAACCTTTACACAAAGACAGGATGTTGGAAATGAAATAGAGGCAGGTTTTTTTTTTTTTAAAGTGCGATTTGAAACAGACTTTTAAGTTTCATTTTCGGGGATGCTGTGTTAAGTTGTGTCAAGATGGTACATCTAAGGTTACGCATAGACGGATGTATCTGGTCATTTTTCAAAATAAAACATTTTTCCGGATTTGATTTACAGGCCTTGGCGTGCTGATTGGGGACCGTTTCCTTAGGGGCCGATCACACAGGACGCGACTTTTTAAAGCGCAGCCGCTTAAAAAACGCCTTAACAAAAATGCCTTAACAAAAACGCCTTAACAAAAACGCACCGGGCGTTTTTCAAAAAAACTCGCCGGGTGTTTTTAAAAATTTTTTTTAAAGAGAGTACGGTGAATACCTATCCGCGAATTGTGTCTCGATGATGAGTGCTTTCAGTTGTACTTTCGGCTGAGCAGGAGTCAGTTGGAGCGTCTTCTGAGCATTAGAGTAGTGTTTTCATCTAGAATTGTAAAGCTCTTTGTAATTAAATACCGCTAATATTAGTACCTTGTCGGAGGTTTCCATTTTCTTTTGAATTCCCTGCTGTTCATACCACACAAAACCAGGAAGGAATAAATCCCGCCTTCTGCTTGATCCGATTGGCTGCCTAGGCCGAGTGTGACAGTGATGAGCTGCGCGACTCCGAAAGGCTTTTAAGCGCCGTGCGCTTAAAAGCTGAGAATATTTTAACTTTTAAACGCACTGAAAAAACGCTAGAAAAACGCGCCGCGCATTGTTTAAAAAGCGCACATGAAAGGAACGCGCCGTACCATAGGGAATCAAGGGTTTTGCTGGCGACGCGTTTTTTAGAGTCGCGTCTGGTATGATCGGCCCCTTAGACTGTAAAACTGTCTCTGTGGATGTCCTGTCCGCCCCTGCCACCCGGCTTACCGGGCTCTTTTTCTTTCTTTCCATGTCTTTGCATCCTTTCTATCCCTCCTGGTCCTGGCTCTAAGGTTATTTTTCTGGCTTTCCACTGGATTATTCCTCAGCCGCCTGAATGCCTTATTTCGAGTACCAAGACAGAACTGTTCCATTTATCAACATCCTCGCTATTTACATCTCCAACCTTTGCCTTAGTCTTCTCTTAGAATTTGTCCCATATTGCCCTTCAGTAACTAAATCTCCTGGGCCTACTATTCTGCACTTTGACAAGCGATCTACCGAACGTGCTTAGTATTGGAACATGATCACTTCCATTGTGTATCGGTCCAATATACCCCATTCTCACACCAGAGCAAGCTCAGCTGATACAAAAGTCAATGCATGAATCGGCTGCCTGGCTCCATCATTTTAATACTACAACTCAATGCTTGCCTTGAAAAAACAATAGACGAATAAATACACACACATAGCGCAGTTTCTTTTTTCTTTATTTCAGTTATTTCAAGTTTTTAATTGGTAAATTTTTGATCGAATTTAGTCTTTTTTATTGCATTATACAATTATTTTGTATTTTTGAAAAGGATTTTTAATTGCTAATTCTATAAATGATCATAGTTGTGAATATAATCTGGTTTAAAGAAACACACATCACAAACAAATAGAGAACATTAGCCGCCATTTGTTAGTTTGTTGAATTTTTGGTCTCCGGCCACCGTCTGTGTGCATTGTAGGCCTTATCCATTAAACAGCCCTTTTGAATGGTGTCCTGTTATGTTTTTTTCACACACTGAAAGCCTGTCAACCTTTTAGCACTGCTGGGTTCAGATGGGTGATGATGTCTCTGGTTAGAAGTCCCAGTGGGGAGGTCAGGGGGAGGCCAGTCCTTCTGTATCTGGCTCTCTCATCATTTGCTGCCCTCTGCATGGTGTTTGATACGTACCATCCCGTACGTTCCCATCTCTCTCTCTGACTCATATGACATCCTTTGGCTCAATCTTTTGTTTAAACATTTTATTTCTGTGAAACTAAACACAGTGTCAGCCCTTTTTTTCCTCTGAATATCTGTTTCCAGAAGCTTCTCGACCTATACTGTAGATAAAATTTCCAGTATGATGAGTACATAAATCTCCAGAATACATGATATACATACACCCTCTGAGAACTCCCATACGCAACACTCAAGGACACTTCTTAAAGGCACTTTATAAAGATGTAGCCACCTCCTCTAACCCACGTGTTAGGGCCCAGGCCCGCTGGAACTGTGCCAGATCCTGAGCTCAAAAGAGTTCCCCCATGGTGACGTTGTGAATTGGGGCCGA
The DNA here is from genome assembly GCF_023055335.1 of Clinocottus analis. Lineage (NCBI taxonomy): Eukaryota > Metazoa > Chordata > Actinopteri > Perciformes > Cottidae > Clinocottus > Clinocottus analis. The sequence continues at coordinate 13,252,685 of NW_027175931.1, read as the reverse complement.
TTTCTTAACCCTTCAGTCTTAGACCTTTTTCTTGATTTTACAAAATTTCTTAAATTCACCTTTTAAAGGCACTTGTTTATGAGATACATACCCATGTATTAAATCTAGAATTGCAGAACAATCTCAGCTCTTTATATAATGAGGCACCATTGTCCTCAGGCAAAAGTGTACAGAGATATTATAGCCCTCAAGCTGAAACATTTAAGTTTGATTTTTTAATTTTTCTCTCTTGTAAAAACATAACTTTACGACTTTTTTAGTTTACCAAAGGTCTTAGGTTCACAAAAGCAGTGGAATAATTAAATAGAATGTAGATGCATGTAATGTCTAATACCAATTTTTGTATTATTGTTTTTTGAGTAGAAGTGTTGTCTGTCACTACTTTCATCAAAATGAGAGAGGACGCGAGATACAATGTGACTTCACACTACAGACCAAGCTTCATGGGGAAAAATGAATAATTAATATTAGTTTTTGTTTGAAATATTTGTTTACTATATATTTGAGTAAAAACAATGTACTATAGAAAACAAGCTATTTACTATGTTTACACAATGTGAATGTTTACACAATGCACACAGTTTCAGTTTATTTTGAACAAAAACAGTTTTCAGAACAAGAACAACATATGTACTCTGTATGTATGTTCTATGTACTCTGTGTGTATGTGTGCATTATGGAGTGTTTACCAGCGCATGCTCGTCTGTCCCACAGAGTCAAACTGATAACCAGAGCAGAGCTGCCGTCTCCTCTGTGTTTCCACAGCTGGTTGTCAATAGGTAGTGGGTACAGCCCAAGGCTGCATCCCAGGTCTCTAAATGGCATCCCCGTTTCCCTCACTTGCGTCCCTTCCTTGCGTCATAGTCCCGCCCACCAGGGCTGCACGGAGAGACGCAAGGAAACCAAGCGAAGAGAGAAGACGCGAGCAAACATGTTTGAACAGACATGAGACGTCCTTTCCTCTGAAGCGTCACGTGAAGCGACATCGGTTTCTGATGACAGCTGATCAGCTGTCATCAGCTGTCATCAGCTGACGTCGGTTTCTGATCACAGCTGATCAGCTGTCAGTCGGCTGAGTTGTTTTCTGGTCCGGACAGGATTTAGCGAACATTTCAATAAAAATGCACTTAAAATATTGATACAAATTGTTGCATGTTTTCAGTTGATTTAATGGTTTTAAACTACAACTTATATAAATAAGACCCAGTTATCATTATGTGTCAGAGCGGAGATGTTTTCTCTGTAGTCTGTTACCTGTTAAACAAACTGCATTGAGTGTTTATACACTGTGTTGTGTTCAGGGTCCTGCTTATACGCAGGATCGATTACCAGCGGAACGCATCTTATTAAGTAATTACCGCGGTATGTTTTGAAATTCTAATTGTGACATTTTATAATAACCAAACATGTTGTAAAAGTATTTCCTCTCTCCAGCTCTCTGATTTTAATTACATACATAATAAAAGTTATTGAGGGAAACAACAGATTAAATCTTTGAAGAAAATAGTTTGTGGTCCTTTTGTTGTTTAGACCTAGAATGAATGAACACATATTTTAACTACATGGTGAATAAGAAAACACTTGAAGGAAAATGTTTGAGAGATTGTCCATGTTGTCATGGCCATATACATACATATAAGTGAATGTTTTATCCACATGAGTTAATATCAAACCCAATGAGTAGTCCTAGCAACAGCTACAACAACACATAAGCACACACACAGTTTCCTAATGGTCCTCTGTGCACAGTACATATTTTTGGCAGAAGCCAGGCCTTTCAAAGAGTTTGTGAAGCACACGACCCTTTAGAACGTTCCATAAGAAAGAACACGTTGTTGTCAAGTCCAGTCAGAATAACAGGATGGGGCCATATCACGACCTGCGCACTTCCTCTGGTGAAGAGTTCAGGTGTTTCGAAGCAGGCACTGTGACCCGGGGCGCGTCCAAGTTCTGGCCCAAAGAGAGGTTTGAGCGGGAAACCGGATTATGGGCCACAGGCCAGCATTACATCGCACGTAGACACTATTGTCTAAGAACTGATTGGGGGGCTTGGTCAATAACAAATGACGAGAACTATGTATTATGAGAAGGAAGGTGGGATCTTTGCTTGCTCATGAAATCATGTATATTTCCAAATGTTTTGGGGTTTACAAGTTAGTTGGTTCTGACGGGTTGAGTGATCTAGCTCGCCGTCAGGTTTTCTAAACCTGTTGGTGTTATGAATAAAGTTGACGTGGAGTAAGAAAACCTTCATCCAGCCTCTGTGCGTCGTGGAATCACTAAGTGCCTTCTGATCGAGTATTTTGTGGGATCTCAAGTCAGATTTGAACCACAGGACTTGTAGCAGAAAGAGCGGTTGGGACACTTTTGCCTGCAAGGGACAATCTTTTTAACCACAACACACTAAAATATATATTGTTTATTCTGTGATCGTCTTCACTCTGGTATGAAACTCCAGCGATCAGTCCGCTCAGCTGCAGCGTCCTTAGGGATTTCATGAGTGGAAATTGAGAATTTCACAAAAATTGTCGACGGACACCTGAATTGACAAATCACGATAAAAGGCGGAGCTCCACACAGACTCTACAGGCACATAGAAGCACATAGAGCAGGGGCTGAACACTGCAGAGTCTATAGTGGATATAACAGCAGCGGATCATTTTTTCTGCGCCGTTTTTTCATGGAGATATAATTATTTAAAAAACGTAAACACTGTACATGACGCCGGATTAACGCAAGACACCAATATGGAGTTATTTGTAGAAATCTGTTGCAATAGGTCATCCATCCACATGGTGGAGCGAATAATACTGGAGTTGTATTTCACCTAAAATTAGCTATTCGTATCATATTGGATGTGATTGAGGGATGTGCTTCCCAGCTACCCCTGTAATGATTACTGTCATATCATGATATTTCACAATGGTCAGGACATGAAAACATTACAATGCTGAATCACTTTTTAGGGATTTGGATAGGTTAAATGTTGGAATCATATAGTGTGTTTATCAATCATAGGTACTATTGTAAGGCCTGTGACTTCTCATCAACTCGCCCATGTTAAAACTTACACATTAGCTTGGCATGTCTCCTGATAGCCATGAGACTGACGTATCTGTATGTCTCTGTTTTGGGAAGAAAAAAATCTTTGTTAATTTGTGACTCGACGCAAACCACTCTATGGTATAACGGGGGGAAAGGTTCACGATTAGGCCGAAGATGTCATGAGGGCTTTTGTTATTGGTTCATGATGAATATTTAAGATGTGGTCTTTCGAGAGATCGGCAAGCAGACTTGGATATGCAATTGGTAAAGTAACATGTATCTCTGTTTCTGCTTCTTCCTTACAACAAATAAATGTCCTGATTAATGATTTTACCATCAGGTGTTGAGTAAAATTTTCTATCATTAGATATCTTAAGTAGAGGGCTGAGACTACTACTGAGAATCTACTAGCCTCTACTCTTCACTGTATGCCAAACACTGTACAAGCGTACTTACAGCTTCCTTTTTGTTCATACTTAATGGGCCATTAGTGTGTCCTCCCAGCCCATATCCCAGTGTCGGCCTCTCTGCTTTAGCTTTCCCTTTAAAGCAGGGCCAGACATTTTTACTTTTTCGGGCGTCTCGGCTGAAAAAACGAGCGCTCTCATGTGGACGCTTTCAGAAGAATTAAAATATTGCATTGAAAGAAGTGATATTGTAAGACTTCCAAATGTTGAAACAGAGTAAATGCAGAGATTAGCAGACTATATTACCATCCACCCTTTAAGTAGTTCTCAGTCTCCAAAAGTCAAGGTGGAACCGCGACCTGTCTGGTGGTTGGTCGGCTACACGGTAGCATCGTTTGTCACGGCTAACGGACTTACTGTACCATTAACCACACGTAAGTGGAGTTAGTGGAGGAAACACATGTTGTCTAATGAAATAGTATCATTTCAGATTCATTTATTTTCCATCAGTTTGCTGTTCTAAATGTCACACTGTGTACGTTCATGTTTTCAAGCTAAAAAAGCATGTTTGAAATTAAATCTGACAGAGTGGGGAGGAAACAAAGTGTGTATGTGTGTGTGTTTGTTAAGCCTACAAGACAGACAGTCCTATTAGTGCTGATCCAGAGTCACCCAGTGGGCCATGCAGACTGTGATTATTCAGACGAGAGTACTTGTTAAGGCAGCTCACTGACCAGATGTGTCAGTTGCTGTGACTGCAGCTTTGATAATAGACTGAGGCGAATTCACAAAATGATTGTGCAGCTTTGCGGCCACCAAACCTGCACAAATTCACCAGAGCAAGGCAAAGGGTGAAATGTTCCCCCCCAACTGCGCTGCCAAGCACAGTGTCTTGGTGCTCCGGTGCTGTGCACGTACTTAAATGAGGTAATAGGCAGACATTTGGCATCAAATTGGCCCCTTTCTATGCAAATGAGCCTTATCGCCGGAGAAATTATTAGCGTCTCCAGAGAGCTGGTGGTAACTGAAGCACATATACGAGGCCTGTCATGCCCAGACCTTCCTTTTGTATTGCATCCTCTCTTCATGTTTTGCTCAAACTCATTTATTTTGGAAAGCAATGACAGTCCTGTCATGAGAAATAAATGGATAAAGTGTGTCAGTCTTTTGTCATATCTTAATTCAAAAGCGTGTTCTTCCAATTTGAGCGAACGACTCATTTATTTCACTCCAGATGTTGTAATGCTTTCCCTCCAAGCCTGGTCTCCACACTCAAAGAGTCCCTGCTTGCGCTTGGATTTGCTCTGATTTTGCTCAAACTGTATGCTTGCTCTCAGATATATTATTGCTTGTACAGATTTCCTGCTCTCCAGCTTCAGTCCTTCTCCTCACATGTGCTAGTCAAACATCTGCTCTCGCATTTTTTCCTCAGCTAATTATTTTTTTGTGCACCAACCCTTTCAAAATTCCCCAACTAATAGAATGCCATGTGTGAGCAATGAAATTATTCTGACCTTGTTGCAGGTACGCTTGCTTTACTTTTTAGCGTCCCTGATGGGCACTAACTTTTTAAACTGATCCTCCAAGGCGTTATTATGTACTTCACTTGCTTTATTTCTGACTTTGGGGATAAAATCATATCAGCACTCGTGTATGGATATATTCATAACCACAATGGCTATTACTTTATGCTACTTAATGTATGAATTTAAAAAAAAAAAGATTTCTTCCCTCTCTGTCCACAAACGAGGGCAAATTGCAATTAGCTGCCAAATTGATGTGGGAGCGTTTGTGCTGCATTAGCAGAAGTGCAATATTTTTATTTAACGGGTGTAAATGATGCAACAGGATGAAACTAATGGTGCGAGCAGCAAGTCCACTGCACAAGCAACACACAGTCTGAAGGCAGCTCTACAGTTGCCTTAAAATATGATTGTTGCACTTTCGTCCTATGGGGAACATCTGTTGTTTTTTTGTCTCCATATTACCTTTGTTAGAAGGATTTTTTAACAACATGTGCTCTCCAAAGCGACTTGGTTTTCCCAGACAGTGTGAGTCTGATAAAGCGCCACACACACGTAGACAACAGAACAACATGGACGTGTGGTGTCATCCCAGTTAGTCTCAGAGAGTAAGAATAATGACAATGGGGATTAGTATTCAGGCTTGTGTCATATTCAGGATATGATGTTTGTATGGAACATGACGGTTATTCATATTCCCGTACACATGATTCTCACAGTATCCAGTTTCCTCATCATCAGATCCTACTTTTGGCATCTTGAGATTCAAAATTCGACATCAGGGAATCATCGTCCATCCACTTTGACAAAGTTGGCGCACCAAGTGTCATTGCTGTAAACAGACTCCGCCTCCTCTTGTCTTACCGGAGTCCTACGCTCTGTCCTGAGGTCCGCCTGGTAAAGTGTAGCTTTTGTGTAGTGCAGGTTCAACAAGTCACAACATCCTGTTGCCTCCTGTCTGATTTCATCCACCTTATTTTCCTGCGAGTGGACATTAGACGGCCAAGTGCATGCTGGGTAGTGGAATAGCCTAAGGTCCTGCAAACACAAAACGTTGCATCGTTACATATTCATTATAAACAAGTGAAGACAATGCTTTGACACACACACAAACACACACACACACACACACACACACACACACACACACACACACATACATAATGGCTGATATGTTGTCACTTAAGGGCCACAGTGGTAAGCATGAATATTATTTCCCCTTTCTTCTGTTGCAGCAGGTGGGCTGCAAAAGTCTGACTCTAACAGCAAGCGTATGACTGCTGCCAGTTCCACTCACCTCATCTACTGAACATACACACACACACACACACACACACACACACACACACACACACAGGTGATGCAAGCATGGGACTTATACACAACCGTTTGACACACAAGGAAAAAGGCTTTTACAGACAAAAAAACATTCAGACAAATGACGAAGGGCCGAACAAACATGCATAGGCACTTATTACTGACTTGTATTATTTAAAGGAATAATTTACAGATCATGGATAGGACATGAGCATCACCAATGGCACATGCACTTTAATCCACTTATTTTTGATGTCTACTTTGTGTTATTTTAAATGTCTACTCGTGATGTGTCTATGGTTGTTTAAAATGTTTGTCTTTGCCATGGGAGCAGCTTAAACTGTTTTTCGTTGTCTTTTGACAATGACAATAAAGTATTCAAATTAAAATTCAAGGATCATAGGGGGAACTTGCTCAGACAAAATAGGAGGAGAAGCTACTGGTAACAGGTGAAGCTGATCAGGCCGGGGAAACACACAGAGCAGGAAGGAAGTTGTCCAAAACGAGAGTCAGAGCTGGAGGACGAAATAAAACAGGAAATCCAAAAATGACACAAAATAATAAAAAGAGGAAAACATTATTTTCACTAACCTTAGCTGTTCTGCATCCACACACTGTGTAGTGAACCATTGAATGCATCATGTTCTAAGTTTGTGTATGTGTCCTCCTTCAAACATGGGTAAGCTTTGGACGAACGTGTATGACCTAGAAATGGTATTATTGCACATTTTTAATAAGCAAAGATATGAACGAACTTGGGAACGGCGAGCTCAGCTCCTCATCTTGAAGTCCACCTGGGTGCTGAATCCACCGAATCCACATCCCCCATCGTAATAACAAATCCGGGACGGCGGTCCCATGCTACTTATTATGCAACGGCACCCTGCTTTCTCTCCCGTTCTAACGACAGGGAAGAAGCTGCGCGACAGATTAATGCAGGACGTCTGCAGGAGCATGAAGAACAAGCACATCCAGAAACTTTTTCTCTGAAGGACACTGTCAAAGACAAATTAGCCTGCGGAGGAAAGTCAGGGAACGCCTCTTCCCATTAGAGCCTTAATTTATTTTCTGAAAGTGCAGAGACGACGTAAGATACATGTGCCCGTCATGCGTAAGTGAGTTGTCTCTTAACTAATCAAGTCGCGAGCTCTGGTCTGCTGGGCTTCTTATCTTTATACGCAGACTGAAGCAAAGCTGGCTTGTCCGTCTCGCGTGAGGGCCATTCTATTCTGCCCGTCTGTCGTACCAGACCCTTTTTCTTATATATCTGACACACACATCTCAGTCTTTTTATTTTTGGTTTTGTCTTACATCATTCATCTGTGACCTCACTAATATGCTCGACAGCTGGCAGATTATGGATAAGACGCCCACACGTCCCACGTTTTTTTTTTCTTCTATTATCCCTTATTTAATTTTCAAAAGTAAAATTAGGCTGTCTTGGTGTTTTGAAGAGCAAACATCACCTACTCTTGAAAACAGAAATGTGCTTCGACCATAAATAGTCACAACTAATAAATATAGGCAACAATCCAATTCAAAGTTAGGAAGACTTCCACCTCGGCTCCATTGACATCTCCACTGAGAAGGGAGTTTTTATTGGCGTCAAAGACATGTGTCTGAAATAAACAGTATTTGCTCATTCAGAAACTGCAAGAAACAATTAGAAAAGGCAAGAATTTTTTTAGAAGAATTATTTACATGCGTATCAAAACATCTTTTTTTAAAGATTTTTCTTTGATGCTTTGACAATGGTGAAGGGGATGACATGTAGCAAAAGGCTCTGGGTCAGACCGGCTGCTGTGGTTGGGACGTGGCCTTGGTACATGGGCGCCGACTCCACCCCGGAGACATTGTTAGGTTCAATTAAAACTAAAATGAAGCTTCAGTAGCTTCAACATAACGGATATCCATCTTTGCCCTGCCTGTACAGTCTCTACAGGGTTTTGTTTTTTTGTTCTTGTTTTGGCAAAATTTAGTCAAAACAAAAGACCTGCATAGTCCCAGTCCTCTGTCTCAATGACGAGGACAAATAGTGTGTTAGTGATTCATCAAGTTTAAACTAATAGAAATGGCTTACAGTGACAAATTATTTACCATTCAGCTCCAGCGGCACCTTTGATCCAGGCTATTTGCTGTAATGATTTGTGGGCCTCTCCCGGCAGTGGGCACATTGTTTAACAAGTGGCATTTGGCATCCAGAATAACTTGTACATTGATGGAGTGGGCTCGTTTTGGGCTGAATAGATGGAAATGGATCGGATGCGGCATGAAACCTTGATGTCTAATTTGCTGCTCGGGTGACATTTGGGAACCAGCAACTGCAGGACAATGACTGGATTTGGATCAAAGGGGAAACAGTTTCGACGGAGCACATGGCTCACTGTGGTGTGAAATTCATGGCGATGCACTCGATTGTTCAGACAAAACGACAAAGTAGTTGTCTGCAGAAAAAAATTGAGTTTGGGCGAGCAGTTCAAGACCTTCACATCTGGCTTAGTTTAAGAAACTTACCAAGATCGTCAAACATGCAAAGCATTAGATCTTGAGAGGAAATGATGCAACACAAAGGAATGTTTCATCTCCAAATCAAATGAGCGAACCACTGTGGGTGAAAGTCGCACACAGCGCTTTGCTTCAGTGTCAGGCTCGCAAAAACAGGAAGTGACTGTGCAGAGCGACATCTATGTTTTTAGATTAAAAGGTGGGTGGGTTGGAGGACATGAAGTTGAATTAAGCCCACAACAACACCTCCAGAGGGCTCGGCGGTAAGTGCTGGCACCAGAACCACCCACCTCCACATCAACTCCCATTACGATGAGGGCAAAACAGAGTGGGAACCTCTGCATGGGTACGTGTTCATCGCCGTCATCGCGGACACGCTGATTTTAATGCCCTCCTGGAGACGAGGATGTGTTTCTTCTGTGGCCAGCAAGTCTGCTGGCTGTTGATGTGATGCCAAAGTTGCTGTTTTTCCTCAAATAACACCAACCATCACCCACTTTATTATTGATGTCTTTGTCTGTTCCTGTCTTGTAAATAAACTGCTTATTTTTGTTGGGAAAAAATTAATCCTGTGCACTTTGAGAATGTACAGTTGAAACCAGAAGTTTATATACACTGTGCAAAAAGACACATAACTATTTTTTCCTCACTGTCTGAAGCTAAACCTCTTCTGTTTCAGGTCAGTTAGGATTACCAAAATTATTTAATTTTGCTAAATGCCACAATAATGACAGAGAGAATATTTTAGAGATTTTTTTATTGCTTTCTTCAAGGTCAACATACATTTCCTTAGTATTTAGTAGTGTTGCCTTTGTATATATCCATTTTTATCATAAATCTTTATGTTTTTACATAAATATATTCAGAATATCGGTAATATGTGAATAATCATGATTAATCCACAGAAACCTGTGATTAATTTGATTACAAATTTTAATCATTTCACAGCCCTAATATATATATATATATATATATATATATATATATATATATATATATATATATATATATTTATATAGTCTAAACCAAGTCTAAGATGAAATAGCTGGTAATTGGTGGGGATCAGTATTATGTCAAATGAATAAGCTTTATACATGTAAACTCACACGCGTACAGACACACTGCTGCCGGCTGCTATGGGGTCTGTTAGCTATCAGGAAATCCTGTTTCTTATGAATAAAAAAAATTATGGGCTATTCAATCTCCACAAAGTGGGCTTCATAGAAGGCAGGACCTCCGTCGGGAAAACAGCAGTCACAAACACCCACACATAACATTATACATCTTTGTGAGGACACTCGTAATGCATTATCTAGTCCCTGAACCATCCCATTTAAGTGCCCGATCCTCTCCCTCTTACGGGCCATCGGATCGTAAAACTCACAGTTTGGATCCTATTGTCAAGGAATGGATCTGCACAAAGGAAAATATAACTTTTAGAGATCCCTGGTCACAATTTCAGTCCAAATTTGCAGATCACTGATGATCCATAGTGACAGTTAGAGATAGATCCGTACGGATCAAGGAGACCCATTACCCAACTAACTACTAACCTAAACCTAATCCAACCCAAACCCTAAACAGAGTCTGGCCCAAATGTCCTCACTTTTAAGGTCTAAAATGCATCAGTACACACACACACAAACACACACACACACACACACACACACACACACACACACACGCCCGCACGATTAGGTCTCTGTCTATTTCCATATGTTTGGTTTCATTAAGTTCACACCCTGCAGCATGTATTTACTTTACATCAGAAGTGCACCAAATAAGAAATGTTTAACATATTGCTATTTATTAAAATAATAATTTGAAGGGAATTCTCCCAGTCTTGAGGTCAGAAAGCGAGTCGGTTGCAGGTTGCTGCCTTTCAGTGTCATGGTTTGAGTTGTTTCCTGTTTTATTTTGTAGTCTTGTGTCCTCTGTGTCTCTGCACTTCCTGCCTTGGTGATTGTCTGTCTACCTGGTTCCTGATTGTGGATCCCCTGCACCTGTGCTGCCCTCATTGTGCCTACCTGTTGTCCATTACCTCCCTCTTGTAATTAAAGCCCACTTGTCTCATTGTCGGTCCAGAGGCCCAATCCCAATCTCCACCCTAAACCCTCAAGCCCTGAACCCTCAGGGACTCACTGACGTCAGCTGCTAACTGGTTGAGTGTGAGAGTCTGTGAGAGCTTGAGCTGGTGTGAATATGAATGGGACAGCCCTTTACTGCAACATCACATGACTACATTAAAACATATTGTACACAATTGTATATTTATTTTATTCTTTTTATTCACTGAGTTGAATGTCTTCCTCACAAGATGAAAAGTCATTTTTATTTATTTATTTCCTTGTTTTTGTCAAAATGAAATGTTTGAAAGTACAAAAAAACCTCTGTCTATCTATCCATATATATATGTATATATATATATATATATATATATATATATATATATATATATATATATATATATATATATATATATATTGTGCTTGCATTCCTTTAATTCCTGATTTTATGTTTTTATGTTCCAAAATGTTGTAACGGTATTTTATCAGCTAAATGCCCACGTGCCTCTATGTTTACCTTTTTTTTTTTTTACATCTCCATTCTTCCGTTGGAAACTGCGTGTTAAACCTCACGTTGCAATGCATTGTGGGTAATTCCCTTAGGCAAAGTCAGCATCTAATGTTGACTTACGAAAAGGGTTCATAAAGGGCTCAAAATGTCTGCCACAGAGCCCTAAGGCACTCAACAATGGGACAATGGGACACCCCTAAACCTTCAAGGACCTCGCGGGAGCGCGCCTTAAAGTCCGTGAGTCTGTAAGGGTGGAGATTGGGATTAGGCCATTCTGTTTGAATCCTGTGTAACCTGTGTCGTCCTGTCTCTGGTCCTGTTCCGGTTTTTGTTCAATCCATGGTCTGTTTTTCGAGAACTCTTTTTGTTTGGAAGTAAATATTATTTGAACTGTTGTTGGCGTTTGAGTCGTTCCTCCGTTCCCTTGACACTCAGAGCATCATCCTTCCTTTGTGAGACACGTATGCTTCTGACTGCATCATGCCCCGTCTCCCTCCTGTTGCCTGGTTACAGTAGCATTTATTTTGGCTTCGGACTGAATTAAACTGATTTCAAAGGGACTTAAAAAGGAGAGAGAATCTCCAGAATGAAGTCTCATTTGCTGTGCCTCAGCAACAAACTTGCGGTCGCGACCAGTTGTGTGGATTACACACAAATACGTTAAATCAAATGTTATCTTGCTCTCATCGATAGAGAAGAACCATCTGTCACTACGATCGCAAACTTCTGGCACTGCCAATTCCAGCAGGGCAGGCCAATTTGTTTAATTTTGCCACTTCAGTGAGACTAGAGGACTCAATACTCATTCCTGGTTGATTTGGTGACCTTCGTGGTTCCTGGTTGTTTTACCACCACGAGGCGCCCAGAGTTGTGACTCACATCAAAACACGGCTTTAATAAACTGGGAGGATTTTATCGTGTCGTCTAATTTACTCAGGAGAGCCCCAGAAAGCAACTGTTTTGTTTTGTGTGGCTGCAAATGCACCGCATTTCCGGTTGTGCCTTCAGAATAAAACTGCTCAAATTGTCTGTTGGTTTATCTAAATGTGAAGTAGCGGGAGCAGCAGATGTTCATTTTGCATCCAAGCAGCAGCCTGATGCAGCTCTGACACAGCTGTAGTAAGCGTTACGTTAACAGAGGGGCTTTGATCAATGAGGTACAATTAAGGACATTAAAGTAGGAGCACGCATCGTTTCCTGTGAATCTCAGTGGACTCCTTTTTCAGGGGCTGCTGTCTCAATCAGACGGCGAAACGAGGAAGGCTGTGCCGAGGTGTCCCGTCCCAATTTATGCCCCAGTTGTGCATTTCTGGCCCATCTTGTTACCTCATTTTGTGGACCCATCATTGCCTTTTCCTCAACGTGTCCACCAGATGGCTTAGATTTCTGCCTCAAGCGATACAGCATGCTGTACGAGCAGTACGTACTGAATTGGCCAAAATGTTGCATTTAGCATGCACAACTAAAGCAAAATCAAGATTTGACTTGACTTTATTCCACTTTATTTCCAACACCTGTCCACAGGAGGCTTTTAAAAATATATATATATATATATATATACGTATATATATATATATATATATATATATACGTATATGTATAGTATATGTATAGTGGCGGTAACTATTTGATCATGCGTTTGTTTGTTTTTGCATTGGGAGGGGTTTATCGCTTTAAATCTCTCCAGACAGCGTAGTTCAGACTTGGGCGTCTTACAGCTCTCCCAGTACGGCCCGCATGAGGTCTATCAAGCATGAAAAATAAATAAATGAATGGAATACAGCGACATTGCTTTTACTTTAAATGCGATTTATTTCGGTGCGCGTGGTTCCGTAGCCTCACCGACAGGCAGTGTTGACAAAATGAGTCTGACGTGAAAGCACATATTGTTATGTGGTTTCTGTTCTCAACAAGCAGCGAGTGCTGCAAAGAGCAGCTTCGCCCCCAGACACGGGCAGTCTACCGGCAGGCTCCGGGTCCAGATTGAAAGTTAATCCCGCATGCGCAAAGCTCCTGACCCCGCGGTCTGATCCATGCAGAGCACTTTAAGTCAGGATCACTTATGGATCTTTACTCTTCTCTCAAAGAGGAGAACTTTTCTCACATCAGAAGATGTTCAGTGCACTTGTTCAGCCAACACAGACTGGACTTTTCTCACTGAGGAAGAAAAACTGAACTGAACTGGAAATATGAAAAGCACTTTTCAATTGCTTTTGTATAAAGTGAATCAGTTGCTGGTCTTTAACATACAACTTTAAGATAAACAACAGTCTGAACATGGACTAAAGAAGGAGTGGCTTGTCCCTCACAGGGACCCTTACTACTGAACAGTACCTGTTCAGAAAAAATAAATAAAAAATATTTATAAACTATATATATATATATATATATATATATATATATATATATATATATATATATATATATATATATATATATGTTAACTAGCTGTTGCTCCAAAGTGCTGTTATATTGTTCTGATAACATTACTTTAAAATAAAAGCGTGCAAAACACAAGTTTTTACTTCATTATTAAATTTGGCGCATAATGCCATTAATCGCAGAAAAATCATGCGATTAATTAGTTAATTTTTTTCAACTTTGCCCAGCCCTAATTTCTATGAATGCTGATCTCATTGTACATTAGCTCCCAGAGACAAATATGTTCATGTGACAGAACATGTCATTGTTTTAAACTGTATAAAAGTACGATCCATAATTGATGGTATTTTCAAGTCATGTTCTCCTGAGTCATTAAATCTTTCCTAGTTAGCTAAGTACCATGGCTGCTTTTGCTGCAGCTCATTTAGCTTAAGAGCCTCATTTCCTGTGCATGAAACATGCATTCAGTATTTAGGTCAACATTACCTCCATCTCCCAAAACAAAAGCTCCACATGTCGCTGACTGACTCCTTTTTCCTTTACATACAGTCGTGCAAATACATTCAAAGGCTCATGCACACGTGTAGCAGCGTGCACGAAAGAACACATGCGGCAACACAAGCACACACACAAACACACACACAGAGCACATTCTGTTCTGTTCGCCATCCTCTGTCAGCCGAGCAGCTGCAGACACAAAACACTCTCTTTTCCCTCCTGCTCTCTCTTTCACTCTCTCCTCTTCGTCTTGTACGCCATCTCGTCGCCTCTCCCTCTGTCCTCCTCCCCTTCCTATCTTCCCGACCCTCAGCCGAGCGGCAACGTGAAGCTGCGATTGACGCCCACAATCTCAGCCTCTTTTATTGCTTTGGCTGGGGAGAATGAGAGCGGCACAGATGAAAAAGGGGAGAGAAGAGGAGCACAATTATGGTCAGCCGGCACTAATAATATAGATGAGTTTTGACAGCTGACATAGATTGTACAACATCCAAATAAGGAAGATGGATGGATGGATAAACTAGTATACTCTGGGTGCAACTACCAATCACTTCCACTGTCAAATAATCTGCTAAACTCCTAAATAATTGATGAATCGATTTACCTGTAAGATAGTGAAGAATGCCCATCAAAACCACATGTTCCCTGTCCCAGCTGGTCAAATAGTGTATGAGGGTCAGGTGCAATAGTGGTGGACAGGTGGATGAAACCAACACAAGACTTTAACCAGGGGAACGCTGTTCGAGGCCCTTGTGAAACTAAAAGTAACCGGCGTATTCTTTGTTATGTAATCTGCTAGTCATGTGAGCTATTTGTCAGTGAAGTTTTTGTTAATCCCGATTGTTGCCTAAACCTAAACTATGTGGTTTTGTTGCCGAAACCTAACATCGTGTGAAATTATTTTAAAGGACACTACGCATGTCACAAACCCATGTTGACGCGCCGTCACTGCTGTGTTCAAAACTAGCGCTTGAGGGGTACCGAGTATGTTAACCTTTGACGTGTAAGGCATTGACCAAGAATCGAGGGTTTGACTGAGACTGTTTACCAGAAATACTGTCTTAAAATTATTGTTTTGATTAACAATCCAAAAATCGAAGACATTCTGTTTTGTCGATAAGCTTTTCCAGCTTTTCATGTGAGTTAGGACGTTAGCACTGTGTGAACAATTCAAACCAATTCCTCCATGTTTTCATGGCACTGTTGTAAATTATTCAATATTCCTGAAGTTTTTCCTCTCATTCCCATCCTGAAGCTGTCTTTAAAAGGCCTCTGCCTTTGACTCACTTGGTTGGAAGAAGGACATCCAGAGTGTCACGGACACTGCCACCAGTTGTCTTTTGATTTGTCGCTTTGGTCCGTTGCCTTTATTTGACTTGGTTCTATTTTTGTCATTGTTGAGAATAAATTGTTTTGTTTAGCCGCTGCTTGTTTGTCTCCCTCCTTTGTCGCAGCCTTGGAGCCGGGTTGTGACATATGGGGGCTCGTCCATTCCTTGGTCGTTTGGGACACTAAAGGTCAGCTGTCGTGGCAGTTCAGGTTGTAGTGTCACATGGTCGGCTGTGCGCCTGGTGTTGTCTGGGTTTTGCAGTCTGGTTTTTGGGAGACATTTGAGTGGTACGTTGATTGTTCTTTCTGTGTGGTGATAACGTGTCCTGTTTATACGGTGAGTTAATTACTGTTTTCCTGTCCCTGTTAGGCTTAAGAGCAGATTGCCTTGGAGTTCGTTGTTTTTTTTTTGCTAGAGTGGTGCCAAAAATGGTTGGCGCAATTGTCTCAGGGGCACATCCGAGGCTGCAGGTGGGTTGCCAGTACATGGTGGCTTTACCGAGCTTGCCGGCTTAAGTGCATAAATACCCACCATAAGTAACACCTGAAGACTAAGGGGAAATTTAGCAACTCTCTGGTGAGGCATTTATAGGCACGGGATTTCGGTGTTTGGCTGTATGTGGAACGTTTGACCTGTGACTGTCAGGTTAGGGGGAAAAAAAAAAAAACTTTGAGTAGTCAGGAGAATATGAAATTTCTTGGGTTGTCATGTCTAATGTTGAGGGCTCCGGAGGAGTTCTTGGACCGTTGTTCGCGGGAGCAGTTGGTGACGATTGCTGACCATTTCCAGATGGATGTGGGAGATAAGCGGTTGAAGGAGACCATGAAAGGCATCTTAAAAGAAAATCTGTTTGAAAGGGGGGTGCTCAAATCTAAACCGGATCCTGTTGGTGCCGCGTCAGACGAGGTTGGTGTGTCTGCCTCTAGTGGAGCTGGAGTAGCTGATGTGGCAGGGCTAACTTTTGGGGAGCGCAGAGAGCTGCTGCTGTTGCAAATGGAAATTAAAAAAGTGGAACTTGAAGCGCGAAGGTTGAGTGCGAGGGATGGTCAAAGGCCTTCACGGGATTTTGATGTTGCCGCTAATCTGAGGTTGGTTCCTCCATTTTGTGAACAAGACCCATACACCTTTTTCTTTGAGCGGGTGGCAGAGAGTAGAGGCTAGTTGGATGCTGAGCATACGCTACTGTTGCAATTCATTCTTACGGGAAAGGCGCAGCAAGCATATTCAGCGCTCGATGTAGCTGGTAGTAAAACGTATGTGTCTGTCAAGGCTGCAGTGTTAAGAGCCTATGAGTTAGTGCCTGAAGCATACCACCAAAGGTTTAGGTCTTCGGCGAAGTCTGGGAGGCAGACGCACATGGAGTTTGCCAGGGAATTAACCACACACTTCAGTCGTTGGTGTACGTCACTGGGGCTTCATTAGTTTGAGGCTTTGTTCACTTTGATAATTTTGGAGCAGTTTAAAGATTCCGTTCCTCGTCACATCGCAACATATCTAAGTGAGCTTAAGGTCAAGACAGCGGCAGAGGCAGCTATTCTGGCCGACGAGTACGTGTTGACGCACCGTGCGGACCTTGAGCTCAGGGCTCGGGATGATGCTCTGTACTGAGGAAACGGCGGTAATTTTCAACCAATAAGGTACTGTGGGAAGACAGTCGCTGATTAATTTGACAGTACAGGAGGATGATGGGGTGGTTTGCCCTGATGAGAGTCTGTTGCGCGGCCGGTTGAAGAATTCTGAAACATTGGGTGACTTGGGAGTCCTTGTTTGGGCACTTGGCAAAGGAGCAGTTCACTGAGTTGACTGTTCTGATTAACAACTATTTGTCCTTGTTTAGTGACGTGCCAACTCAAACTCATCTGATAGAGCATGATATTGACGTTGGTGGGGCGCAGCCAATCCGGCAGCGTTTTTACCGGGTGTCCGAACAGAAACGCAGAATAATGGAACAAGAGATACAGTATATGCTGGACAATAACATTGCGGAACCTTCTTCTTCCAGCTGGGCATCTCCTTGTTTACGTGTGGATAAAGCAGGTAAAAGTCCTGTTTTGTACAGACTACCGTAAGGTAAATGGGGTAACTAAACCCGATGCTTATCCACTGCTGCGTATGGAGGATTGTGTAGATCAGGTGGGCTCAGCTCGCTTTGTCAGTAAATTTCATTTACTCAAAGGATATTTGCAAGTGCCCCTGTCTAAACAAGCTCGGGAAGTGTCTGCTTTTATAACTCCGTTTGGGCTGTTCTCGTATTCAGTGATGAGTTTTGGGCTACGGAACGCACCGGCAACCTTTCAGAATCTAATGAATATGGTTGTGTCTGGACTGGACGGCTGTGCGGTGTATCTTGATGACGTAGTTATCTACAGCAATACCTGGGAGGAACATGTCTCTCGCATTAGGAGGCTGTTTAATTGTCTGCAAGACGCAAACCTGACTATCAATTTGGCCAAGTGTGAGTTTGCAAAGGCTACCGTCACCTATCTCAGAAAGGTAGTGGACCAAGGGCAGGTACGACCGGTACAGGTACTGGCTGCAATTGAGCAGTATCCAGTGCCCACCACCAAGAAAGAGCTAATGTGATTATTGGGGTTGGTGGGTTACTACCGCAGTTTCTGTCGGAACTTCTCTACTGTAGTAGCTCCCCTGACAGACCTCTTGAAAGCTAGGGCAAAGTACATCTGGTCAGATTCATGTCAGCAAGCTTTTGAAAATGTTAAGGCTGTACTGTGTTCACCTCCTGTCCTTACGGCACCTTGTTTGGACCGCTCATTTGAGTTGCAGGTGGATGCAGGTGAGGTAGGAGAGTCTCTTGCCCTTATGTGGGCACTGCAACATTTTGAAGTATATGTTGACTCTGTGGTCCATATAGACCACCAGAGGAACACCAATCGGATTACGTTCCTCCAGTCTTTGTCTTGCCCGAATTGTCTTAATTTGTTGGTTTTTGTTCCTGCAATCTCACGGTTTAGACATCCACCACATTAAAGGCTCTCAAAATACTGTGGCTGATGCGTTATCGAGAGCCACCTGCTCTTGAGATGTATCGAGCTCAAAAGGAGTCCGCGGAAGTTGCTCCAAAAATGTTTTTGTTGTGCCCTGTCAGGATCCCCGGGGGAACTTTGTTTTTATGGGGGGGGGGGAGGTACCTGTAAGACTCTTACAGGTACCCCCCTGTAAGACTCTTGTCTTACAGGTACTGATTGACGGGATGAGCCACACCTGGACCTGGTCTTTAAAAGGTCTCTGCCTTTGATTCACTCGGTTGGAAGAAGGACATCCAGAGTGTCACGGACACTGCCACCAGTTATCTTTGGATTTGTTCCTTTGCCTTTATTTGACTTGGTTCTATTTTTGTGATTGTTGAGAATAAATTGTTTTATTTAGCCGCTGCTCATTTGTCTCCCTCCTTTTGACGCAGCCTTGGAGCCAGGTTGTGACACTTCACAGATATTTATGCGTACACACGTGTTGCTTTAAATGGTGGGCATGAAAGGCTTCCGTACCAGATGATAACAATGGTTTTGAAAGCAATGCGTTTTTGAGAGTCACGTCTAGTGTGATTGGCCCCTCAGATTGTAAAGTATTGTTAGAGCGTGACCTATAGAAATAGATTTATGAAATCACACTTGACTTAATCAATAAAAACAAGTCATACTGAATATCATGAATTGTCTTAAAACAAAAGAACAAACTAAGGATTTTGCTTATGATTTTTTACCCTATTGAGTATCTCATAAAATGTAATGTAACATTCTTCCAAAAAAGACTACATGTAGACAATAAGACTTGGTGAACACCATGGGGAAAAAGCAATGCTATGATTGAGAATAGATAGGTTGGGGGCTAGAGCCTTTAGTTATCAAGCTCATCTGTGGAATAAGCTTCCACTTTCAGTCCGGGGGGCAGACACGGTCACCTCATTTAAGAGTAGACTGAAGACTTTCCTCTTTGACAGTGCTTATAGTTAGACCCGATCTTTCATCCAGGAAGCTTTCTTCAGACAACTCTCCTCTAGATTCGTGAGGGTATCCACCCCGTGAGTCAGTCAGAAGGCTTCCTCCCCTCTCCCCCTTCCCCTAGATATGCTGCTATAGGCCTAGACTGCTGGGGGCATCTTCGGATACACTGAGCTCCCCCTCTCGTCTTCTTTCTCTTCTCCCTTGTCTTTTCTTCTCTTTCTTCTCTCCATCTGGATAAATTATTGTCTTTCAATGCACATTACTAGCTCTACTCTACGGGAGCCTCTGTGCTTCCTTGCCCTCAAGTTTCCATGGACCGTGGCTGGAGCTGGACCTACCCTCACCATATGCTGCAACTATGTTATGTTGCTTATTCTGGTCACATGACATCTATTGCTTCTGTCCATCCTGGGAGAGGGATCCTCCTCTGTTGCTCTCCCTCAGGTTCTTCCCCTTTTTCCTTGTGAAAGGGTTTTTACTGTCTTTATTTGTGGGAGCTTTTCCTGATCCGATGTGAGGTCCTGGGACAAGGATGTTATGTCCCAGGAGCCCTCCGAGGCAAATCTTGTATTTGTGATTCTGGCTATACAAAATAAACTGAATTGAATAGAATCAAACACTTTTTACAATCACTACTTTTTTCGGCAGAAACCTTATCGTTTGGCAAGCTTCACGTCCACTGAAAGCCCTACGTCTCCAGTTTGTAAATGTACAGTGGTGACTGATATGTGTTCAGAACATTTCTGACCACATCCAAACATCTTAGAGAAGACCAGACCCGGCGCAACAGCTGTGAGGCGGCAGCGGGGACATGGGGCGGCTACGAGGCGGCAGCGGGGGCATGGGACAGCCACGAGGCGGCAGCATGGACATGGGTTGGCTGCGAGGCGGCAGTGGGAACATGGGGCGGCTACGAGGCGGCAGCGGGGACATGGGACGGCTACGAGGCGGCAGCAGGGACATGGGGTGGCTGTGAGGCGGCAGCGGGGACATGGGGTGGCTGTGAGGTGGCAGCGGGGACATGGGGCGGCTACGAGGCGGCAGCGGGGACATGGGGCGGCTACGAGGCGGCAGCAGGGACATAGGGTGGCTGCGAGGCGGCAGCATGGACATGGGGTGGCTGCGAGGCGGCAGTGGGAACATGGGGCGGCTACGAGGCGGCATGGGACGGCTACGAGGCGGGAGCGGGCTTATGGAAGGGTTGCGACACGGTGTGGAAAAGTGTTATCACTAAAAGCTGCACATGCATCATTTAGTATAATTTAGATTTTTTTTTTACACTTGTCACGTCATTGGTTAGCGATGCTAGTTTTGACAATGTAATCTTTTCTTTGATTAAATGGACATGTAGGTTATTCTGCACCGATTCAAACACTGAATTCATGGTTTCAAGATGTGTACAAAATGATGTACAAGTACATGTTGAATATTTCATGTCGATGTAACTCTTTCATAATTAAACCCAATGCGAAAAGTGTTTTATTTTTTTATAATTAATGGTGCAGTCGGAAAAAAAGGAAAAAGCCTTTTGGTTTTAAATATTTAATTCTGAAAGTGCAGATCATGCACTCAAACGTAGGAAGACGTTTAGAGAGAGAGAGAGAGAGCAAGAGAGAGAGAGAGAGAGAGAGAGAGAGAGAGAGAGAGAGAGAGAGAGAGAATATTAACAGCTCTACCGAACGGTGGAAGTGATTCATATTCTAATGTCTAGAATCATACAGTAAAGAGTGGAGGAAGATACCGGAAAGGAAATGTAATTCAATAGGAAAGAAGGTGAAAGAGGTTTTCTTTTTCTCTTTTCATCCTCTCATCCTCTGTCTCATTGCCTCTCTATCATCTCTCTGGACTTTCTTTTTTTTCTTCTCTTTCTTTCATCACCGCTTCTCCAGGTCTTACTTTCAGCCTAATGTTGGTTTTATTTCAAGCTCTCGGGTGCTCTCTCTCTCTCTCTCTCTCTCTCTCTCTCTCTCTCTCTCTCTCTCTCTCTCTCCCCAGCAGTCCATTGGATCATAATTACTGGATCATACACAAGACAGATGACTGCAATATGCCGCGTGGATATATGCGCACACTTGCATACGGTTCTTGATATATCTCTACACTGTCGGGTGAAATAACCACAGGAATATTAACACATAAACAAAAGAGAGTGCCGCGGGGATTGGTACTGGATTAGTTTATGATAGAGAGAAAAGAAGAAAAATAAAATAAAGAAAAGCCAAATGAGAGATATGATGATCAAAATTACAGTTTGGGGAAACAGTGATGAGTGCATCTCTCTGTCTGTCCACGGTGAGCTTGCATTTTGCTGCAGCAAACGCCATCATATTTCAGCTGACAAGTTCCAATGCCGTGCTTGAGGACTTTTTTTTTTACTTGCGTTCAAACATTCTACACACACCTTTTGTCTGTTTTATTCTGCAATTGGCTTTCTGCCCACTCACATGCTTTACCCTTTGCCCTATCAAATTATTGTTAAGCGCTTTCAACATTTCCAGTGTTCAATGTGAAAATAAATGTGAATTCTCACTACTCTTGACCGTTCCCTGGATCATCAAGTAAAAATAGATTGTATAGAAATCTATATAAATGGGCATGATGTTCATTTAGTAAATTAAAGTAATTTAGAGTCAAACAGACTATAAAGCAGGGCTTCAGGGCGGTGCTACAGTGATTCATAGGCTGCTGCAGCTGCTGTCAGAGACATATATGGCATCTCGACATCACTCCCTCACATTCCAAATATGGTAACTTCTGTTCATTAGTTGCAAAAAACAACAATACGCTTGGTGTCCTGACATTTAAAAAAAAAATCTAATTAATTAATTTAATTAATTAAATAAAAACATTACTGTAGTGGTCGAAATGATTCTTATAAAGGTGACCTTCCCATAACAGATCCAAGGACAGTTAAAACCCTGAAGATAAATAGACCTGATCCAAAGTGCAGTGGACCCGGAAGGATCCAAACTGAGAATATTTGATATTTCAATCAATATTTTTAAGTCTTTATTTTAACCTTGTGTGGATTCTCTCTGAAAACAACTTGCCGTCTGAAAAAGAAAAAAAAGAAGCTATAACGAGGAGTCGAGTGTACGGAAAGAGGAAGAGGAGGAGGAGGAAGAGGAGGCAATATCTGACGGCAGCTGTCAGTTTTGATGATGTGATGAGCAACAAAGCAGAGTGAGACACGAGCAGGCAGTTCGATTCCCTGTCAGAGTGAACTCTGCTGGGGCAAGATAACTACACACACACACGCCAAAAAATGGAGAGAACTTGCCTCTTTTACTCACGCATATGCACAAAGAAGAGCTTAAAAAAAAAGAAAAAACTTACTTCTGATCTCACACACACGCACAAACACACGTACACACGTACACACGCACGCACACACACACACACACACACAGTCTTTTTTATGGGAATCAATTTCATTTCACCGCACACACACTTCAGAAACATACTTGATTTATCTGGAACATGAAGAGAAAATCTGATTTCTTCCTCAAACACACGCACGCACACACACACACACACACACACACACACACACACACACACGCACACACACACACATGTGCATACTGGAGATAAAATGGCTGCTTTTATTTACATATTAATTTTAAGAATGCCATAATTTTTTCGTGGTGGCACAACATGGACAGTTTGTTATTTTCTTAACCCTGGAGTTCACTTACACGGTACGGAGACGCCGACGGGGAGAGGGGGTATCTTGGGAAACTCTCCCAGAACAGAGGACACGTGTGTGCATTTAGTGAGGAAACACAAGGTTGAAACTGTAAACATAATCTTTAAATCTCACAATACCAGTTTTCATATCCCGAAGAATTTCAGTCCCCATCTCACCGTACAGTCAAATGGCCTGTCGGTACCGTCACAGGTTCAAATGCATATTTTAGAGGACTGTAATATACAGTGAACATACTGTACTGTATACAATTTTTGCTATTATTATTTTTGCACTATTAAGAATAAACGGCCCAACATTTTAAAATAATCAGCCGTAAATATTTCTTCAATATTGTGTCTATTCGTGCGGAAAGCGATATAAATTTGGGACCATTGCAATAACTTTTCAATTAAGATTTAATTAGTTTCAAGCAAAAAGATGACCAACTATCGGGGTCCTGTTGACCTGGAGCAGGGTCTGGCAGTCTATCTGTTAATTGTTGTGACTGATCTATTTCATTCAGTTCCCCTTTTAGTGAAATGCTTTGAGAGAATTTGAGTCCCTCTAGTACATAATTGGCCAGTGTGTAAGTAAAGTCTTTTTTTGTGAAAGGTTAGAACAAAAGGAGTGGATCTGGTCTGTGCTGCTTTTGTGAAGGTTGAAAGAAAAGAAATAAAGATTGTGGTTTCGGTTCAGACTACAGAGTCTTTAAGACTTTATGAAATGGTCCCTTCTGCACAGAGTGATCAGTTGATGCCTTTGTTCGCTGTGAAAAAGCTCCAAAAGATATTAACCTTACCAAGAAAATCCAACTTAAATTAAGACACTGTTTTACTGTATAACGTGAAAAAAGTTCTGGTACTAATCATGAATTACACACTTGTTAAATCAAGTGCTACTCATGAGCTTTTGACCCTTTTTTTTTTACTATTTAACAGCAAAACTAATATCATACCGAAGCGCTATACTTGCTACATGTCTTACTGTTGGTCTCACGCATACATTTCCTCCCTAAATCTCAACACTTTCTGACAACATGTGTGCCGACACCAACAGTACATTTTGGCAACGTGCAGCTCACATGCATGTTCCAGCTGTGTACACTCAGCAATGTGTTTTCCTTGCCAAAGCTGGTCAACACAGTCACTAAGCATCACACAGACGGTAGTTGTTAATTTTCTCAACCTTTCTTGTTGCAGCTAACAAAACAATGCAGCTTGGCGTAAACTCCTGATACCTCATGTACAGATTTGCCCCAAAGATACCATCCCTTTGCAGAGATTTGATCTCGCTGATGCCACAAATCATGTTCAAATGCTTATGTTGGCATCTTTTCTGTGCCACCACACTATAGAGAACAGATGGAGGCACACGAGCCAGAGAGCTGGGATCTCAATAAATAAACCAACAATTATTTGTATTATTTGTATGCGTTCATTGCCACAGATATGTCATTAGATTGTATTTAATTTGTGTTCACTTCTCATCTCTCTGCACTTTCTTTTTGTCCCTCGTTCCCCTCATCAATAGACGGGAGCCTGTTGGGACGGGGTTTATTAAGAAACACAACGTTATCATCGACTCAGGTGCACAGACGTTATTTGCTGGACTCTGTCCTTCCACACCTCGGGGAAATCACAGGAGGCTGTAACTCTGCAGGCTGGTGAAATAATTGCTAAACATACACTGTGTTTACAAGAAGGGATACAACTCCCCTCCTGTCTCCACTCCGTGACTGTCAGAGGGGGGATGTTGTAATAAGTGGTGGTTTTATGCAATCACACAAAAAGGATCAGACCGCACAGCTGATGGCGCTCTTGATAAGACACACTGAACTCTCTGTTGCCACAACTGTTGGATTTCAAATGCTTCCTGTAAAAAGGAGCATTACGTATGCATCCATCTGTTAAAAAGCCAGTTTTGCCACTTCTTTTTGTCAATGCAGAATGATGGTTATCTGTACATCCATAGGTACATTTCAAACAGCTAATTTAGCATACTCCTGATTGTGCCATTTAAAATGTATATCAGAATATATATATATATATATATATATATATATATATATATATATAACAGGGATCATGTTGTACCACGCAGCACAACTCTTAGTTCATAACGAACTAAAATAAAAAATATATAATGTCATGAAAAGCAATCAAACAATGTATTTACTTTACACTCATCATTATTAACAGTCGTCCTCTGCCGCCCCCTCACCTCCGATTTTATTATAGTTTTCTCAATAGTATGCCTAAATATATAATATATCTAATAATAATATAATAATATATATATATATATATATATATATGTGTATGTATATGTATGTATGTGTGTATATATATATGTATATGTAGATATGTATGTATGTGTGTATGTATATGTGTACGTATATGTGTATATATATATATGTATGTATTCATTTCGCTTGCTTGCTTGCATGTATATATATATATATATATATATATATATATATATATATATATATATATATTTATATATTTATACTTATACTTATTTCTTACTTATGTATATATCTGTTACCCCTGTTCCTGTTATTATTTATTTTATTTTATTTTATCATCTGTGTGTTTAGCTTAGCTTATGGCATTAGGATGCTGCTAGTATGACAAAAAAAATTTCTCCTTGGAGATTAATAAAGTACTTTTCATTCATTCATTCATTCTAACCATAAGGAACCCCACCAGAGCCAGGGGCACAAGGTGAAGAGTATCCTCTTTACTAAATTATAGAAGCACAGATCCAGTTTTCCTCAAAGCCAAAAATTCACAAAGGGAAAATATGGACAATGTCATGGAGACAGCATGGAAATGAGTAAAAATTGTCACATACGAACACAGTTTGTGAAATGTGTGACTCCTTAAAAAGTCCTCAGGTTAGCCTTTAGGACTTTGGCAAACTTGGTTAAACACAGAGATGGTCTAGATCAGCGATTCCCAAAGTGTGGGCGGCACACTGGTGGGCCGCGAAGGTACTGCAGGTGGGCCGCAAGAGGTCATTTATAAATAAATAAAATGTTTTTAATTTTAAATTTTAAAAAGTTTGAAATTAATTTTAAAATATGTATGATTTAAATTACGTGTTAATTATTTTACTGGTGTAACAGAGGGTTATTTTTGCGCTTATACTGGGTGGTACTAATACAATAATAACACGATCGTTTGTCAGCCAAGTCGGCAACTTCCTTATTAACGTCTTTTCTCCGCACCTCTTCTTTCGTGTTCTTCTTTCAAAATAAAAGCCCCGAAAACAAAATACAATAGCTTACACTAGCAACAAAAACAATGCCTGCGGAATTAAAGGCTGTTTTGGTTGAAGCAGTGAGAACAGTACATTTCATCAAAAGTCGTCCACTGCACCTGTTTGCCATATTATGCGCGGAGACGGGAATCGACCACTAGCATCTTCTCCTGCACACTAAGTCTGGTGGCTTTACTAGTAAGGTGCTGACTGACTTTTTGAACTGCGTGACGAAGTCAGGACATGTTTTGTGAACTCCCGGTTTGAACTGTCAGACCAATTCAGTGACTTCAAGTGGCTTTGTAAGTTGGCGTATTTGGCCGACATGTTCGGGTTCTTAGATGGACTCAATCTATCCCTCCAAGGAAAAGCAGTGACCATGTTTCATGTCCACAGTAAGATAAAAGCCACAATAAGGAAGCTCGAGGTAGTTCAGAACTACTACAAGTCCTTTGACTTTCTTTGTGAATTCCTCAATAAAGAGAGGCAGATCACGACCTCCGTGGCCAACCCTGTCTCCTACAAACTACGTTCCCACAGAACTAATACGTATTTTCAATTACGTTGACTAGAAATTATTTTTTTTTCCTTGATTACGTCGGTGTTTGATCTATAAAAATACGTTGAGTAGATATAGCGCATTTTAGTTTTATTGTTTATTACAAATATGTTTATAATCGTGTGTTTGTGTTATTGTTTTCTTGCTTTCCCGCTGAATTTAAGCATGATTGAATTTCTAAACTCTGTGGAGGAAAAGAAAAGGGGTGGTGTGAAGCCGGTAATGGGGCTGGTCTGAAGACCGCTTGGCCGCCGGTGTGAGGTTGATGTGCCAGTAACGGCCCGGGCCGGTCTGAAGACCGCTTGCCCGAAGGTGCTGGTAACGGCGCGGGGACGGTAACAGCCCCCGTCCCGCTGGGTCTGGGACGGTAACGGCCCTCGTTGCACCGGGGTCGGCAACAGCCATCGTCCCGCCGGGTCCGGGACGGTAACAGCCCCCGTCGCGCCGGGTCCAGTCTTCACTAAGTCAGGTTGTCAGCTGCAGCTGACACTGACGTACGTTTGTGTTTAACATTACAAAAACATTTCTGTTTGACCAGTACAGTTAACTGACGTGAAAAAAACAATGTCAAATGGGGTGCCCTCTTGTAGTATTAAAGTAAATATATATGAGCCCTACCCTCGTCCACAAAATCTGTGGGTGGGCCGCTGAAGATTTTCAGATTTCAAATTGGGCTGTGGCATTCTTGAGTTTGGAAACCGCTGGTCTAGATACAAATTAATTGTACGTGCAACAAAGATTATTAAATTAACATTGTCTATTTCACCGCAAACTCTGAGTTGAATTCCTTTTTATATTGCATTAAAAAGTAGAAGTTTGCAGTTACCCTGGTGGAAATACTTTTTTTTTTATGCTGTAGCTATCCGGAAGACGTAACTATTTGTCATCTTTGCACTGTATTAAATTGTTTTTTTAGACTCCCAATGCAGAAAAGGAATGGCTGGAAATTGCACAAGACTTCCATCAGAAGTGGCAATCTCCCCACATCGCGCCATAGATTAGTATAAACACACATCAACATACGGCCACTGGCACACAGTGAAGATTCTTTGTGCTGAATAGCTGTTGTTAATGTCAAGTACCAGTTTCGATAGGTCTGCATGGGAGCACAGGGTCACAAGTCAGGTCAGATGACAAGCAAGCACTTGACAAAGGACTCCTTTATTATCTTCGCAAAAAAACTCTCCGAGGGGTTTGACATTGAAGCCCCCTTTTTTGTTTTGGGGTGATGATGCATATTACGATGCATGTCGTTTGGTGCAAAAAACTAATGAAGCCGTACTATCTGAACAACTTTTTGCGTCTGTACAGTAATGAACATAGGTTTGATGCTATTACAAAAAGGGCAAAGGATTCCTCAACATAAATGGTAATTTAAATGTATATCACATGAGTATCACTTTTCCACTTGTCTTTTGGCCACTACTGGAATCTTGAAGATGGATGGTCTGGATGGATGGTCTGGGACCATTGTCTATATGGATGATAGTCTGGGATCATGGTCTGGATGGATGGTCTGGATTGATTCATAATATTATCCATCATATACAGCTCCAGGAATGACGTGTAATATCACCCCTCCTCTACATTCAACCACCTACTGTATGGATCCCACATGCAGTCTCTGGTGCTGAGATGGTATGCTGCTGTGACTGTCTTGCCGATGCTGAGCTGTAAACGCCATCTCCGAAGGTATGCTACCAGGGTGCCCATGTCTTCATTCAGGCCGTCTTTCATCGCCTTTCATGTTGGTCGTCTCAGCATGATGGCAGGGTCGTCTGCGTAGCCGTACTTTCTAGAAGATGTGTCAGGTAGATCATGTATGAATATATTGTTCATCATTGGTAAGAGAACAGACCCCTGCGGTACCCCATTTCTCAGTCTTCTGAGCCTACTGCGCTGCCACTGCTGGTCTGGAGGATGAAGCTGCAGTTGGAAAGCGTGCCCATGATGAATTTTACCATATGCCGATCCGGTATTGCCTGGTCTGCTGTTGACCTCCCACGACAGAAACCTGCTTGTTCCCATGGGAGCTGTCAGTCTGCCACTGGCTCAATGCGGCTTTGGATCATGCTTTCCATGATCTTTAATGGGATACAGAGCAGTGAGATCAATTGTATGACCTTGGATTTCCCACAGGTTCATTAGGCTTCGGCAGGGCTATCACGGAGGCGCGGCGCCAAGTCTTTAGGAGCTTTAATCTCCGGTAGCATGATGTGAAAAAGGCACAGAGCGAGTCAGATGTTGTTGTGCTCTGGTGGATGATGGACTCCGGATGGATGTTGTCACGGCCTGGTGATTTGCCCGGCTAAAGCTCCCTCATGGCCTCACTAAGTTCCCCTGCTGTGAAGTCTCCCGAGAGGTGGGAATTCATGCTAGCCGCTCCAAAGATGCAGGACACCTCACGCGATGTCAGTTGGACAAAGTCTTTGACAATGTCCAGGAAGCGGCTGTTCTTCAGGAGCTGTGATGCGATGGCATTTGCTATGACTGGGCATTTCTGGCTCGTTTTTCTGTCTGTAAGCTGGTTGATGGTTTGCCATGCCTTGTAAATAGAGTGGGTGAAGTCGATTAATTCGCCGACCTCTATCCATCTGGTCCTACGGGTGACATCCAGCCTCTGGATCAGAGCTTCCACAGTCACTTCCACCTCTTCTCTGGAGCTAGCCCTCTGGTGATCACACAGGAGGCGCCTGCACTTCTCGTCCCAGCCTGGGATGCAATTCCTGTTGTAGCCCCGGGAGATGGTCTTCTTTGCCGCACGTAGAAAGAGCTGGCAGTAGACTGCATAAGCTGCATCCAGGTCTGCTGTTTCTGGGTCTGGCAGACGAGTTGACCTTCTTTCCATCTCCTTGGCGTACAACTCCCAGTTGGCCTTTCGGAAGTTCCATTGGTTGACGGGGTTCCCTGGAACCGGTTCCACCATTGATGTGACTCTAATGATGGATGGTCGGTGATAGGAGCGGGAAAATCTGTCCAGGACGCATTTTTCTGGTTTTTGGTTGTCACTGCGGCAGATGATGAAGGCCAGATCCAGGTTGGTGGAGGTATTCCAGCGTGCAGAGAAAAAGGATGTGGGCTCCTCGGGGTCGTACAGCAGCAGGGCATCGGTGTTGGTGGCCCATTTGCTCAGCGTCACTCCATTTGGTGTTGTGTGGTTGTAACCCCAGTCTGTGTGCTGACTGTTGAAGTCACCTGAATAGATGGCGGGTGCGGTTACTGATGGGAGTGACGTCAAGGACAGTTCCGATGGTGGGGGCTTGAACATGTTGACAACTGATGTGTCCTGGATTTTAGTGACCAGCCACTCGATGTTAGAGCCTAGTGGGGATTGGCTACTGGCTAATCAGCTTATTTCCGTCCGGACAAAAGTTGCCACACCGTGTTGCCTGCTGTGGATGGATCCAGCTAGTTGGAACCCAGGGATCTTGAGGATGATGTCCCTGTTGGAATCAGCCAGGTGATGGAGGATTTCGAGTTTGGCGGTTGTTAGGCTCTCAACATTTGTGTCCACTTAAACATTTTTGTTTTTGTCTTCTCTTTAAATTTGAATTTGAACAATCCTATCGGCCCAATTGAACTCTGCCCTGAATCGAAACAATGAACCCCAGTTGTCATTATCGTTGGTGCTGCAGCATCCAACAGCCAATGGTGCCGAGCATCAGGTGTAAATGTTTGGCCGTGTTAATGTCAAGCAGAGCGGCATAGATAAATGCTCCAGGAAATGAAATACAAGATGAGGCTCAAAACGCCTCAGCAAAGAGAGAGTGTGTGTGCCGCGGACCACATGTGTTGAATTTCAAATAAGTCTGACTTGATGCAACATTCTAAAAGCAGCACGGTTCCAAAATGAGACACCCATACTATGCAAACACTTGAATTGCATCATATATATATATATATATATATATATATATATATATATATATATATATATATATATATACATATATATATATATATATATATATACATATATATATATATATATATATATATATATATATATATATATATATATATATATATACATACACATCAGTTTGAACTGATGGTAAAGCCAGACCAAAGGTCAGGTTTAAAGTTGCGTATGAATTTCTTGTGAGAAGGTTTGAGTAATCGTTGGAACATGACTACGACCATCCTCACGGCCTATTCTCGAGCATACATGCATTTGTGACCATTTATTTAACGTTCAAACAGGACTGCATAGGGAAATAAGTCCGACTGTAATATGACTCAGCTTGAGCCTTGACCGCGGGACGACCCCCCTTAGAGTTTCTTATAATGTCCTTGCATCTCATTTCAACTGGAGCGGATCCTAATCCCTCTTTTCCTTTGGCAACTCTGCTCTCTCTCTAACCTGAACGTGCACCCTAGAGTCTGGGACTCATGGCACTCACATCCGGTTCAGGATGCCTCCTTTCCAGTGTCTGAATTCAAAAATTGGCCTCCATTAGATTAGCATTCATGATTGAATACATTTCATATAAATCCTGTTCAATTTCCCTGTGCGTTCAATTTTGGAGGAAATTACGTTCCAGATTGTTTTATGCGAGGGATTTGACTTGCTCTTATTTGAATCCATCAAAAATCAATGAAGACTAATGACCAAATCACACAGCTTTTCTCATTTCAAATGTGGAAGTAAGCCTTTTTTGGATTTGCAATTGTTCGACTGCTGAATTTAAATTTACTAAAGCCTGTATTGCAACAAAACCTTTACGTTATCGTGACAGGCCCTGGTCAGTGTTGGGGACTAAGTGCCAGCAGCCCTGCCAGACTCGTGGTGGTTTTTAGTGGTACTTAATGGCACTCTGTAAAGGGTGTGATGTGTCAGTGTAAATGGACTCAGACAGACAGAAGGTATTGTAAAATTGTTTAGAGGCTCTGGGGACAGAGCCGGTCACTTCTCTTCTGCTAACACGCCGCTCCTTTCTGTCCGCTCCATTCACCCAGTCCTGTCATTATTAGTTCCACACAACCACAACAGCCTTAACTCCACCGAGGTTCATGCAACCCTACCAGCCCCTCTGTTCGTGCTACCATTACACAACTCTCTTTCTCACTCTAAACCTCCGCCTTTCTATTTTCTCCAAACATACATCGACAGCTTCTGTTCTTCCGTTGAAGATAACCCTGTTTCTCAGCACCCTTTCATCAAAACTCTCCCCATCCTCTCTGACCCATTTTGTCTTTGTGTTTAAACTTCTGTGTGTCATTTGTCCCTTCTCTAAATTCACATCACTGCTCCAAGACTAAAACCCCGTACATTATTGTGGTCTCTTTGCTGGACGGCTTCTGTTGCTCAGAATTTGTTATCCCTCTGTTAAGGTACAACAGAGTGCAGCATAAACTGCCTTTTAGCTCCCCAACAAGTTCACTGGATTCTTATTATTCGTCATTCCTCAAGTACAACTATCACAGAATTCTCTGGTTTCACAAACGTTTTGCAAATGCTTCTTCACTGTTCATTTTCTCTTATATTGCTTCTTCATCTCCCGGCCCCGTTGTCATCAGTGAGTTCCCCACTGACCATTCACAAGCAGCCTTTGTCCTTACTGAGTTTTCAAAGTTGCTAAAAGGTTTTCCTCAATCTGAGTCAGATCCTCTGTGATAGCCATTTCAAACTGTTTAACACAGCTTCTCTGAAACTGACATAAGGGTCAGTTATATCTGTCTGGAGCTGGTCCTGCCCCTGCCAAGGACCGTATCTGTCTTGAATCGGTCCTGCATGCTATGATGGACCGTGGCAGTCTGGAGCAGTGTTCCCTCTAAGCTGTGCGTGCGCGGCCGCGCAGGCCAGTCAAAGTGGCTGCGCAATACATTTTTCAGACCGCGCACATTTTTCAGACCGCACAAAGTTTTTTTAGTTTAAAATCCTTTTTGCGCCAGTGTTTCTGAGATAGGAGTCAGCCATCTCTGCAATAGAAGATCTTTGATGTGACATGTTGGGTCTTCTTGGCCAACCATCGTCCCCTATCTGGACATGCGTTTTCTGTATGTCCGCTAGCGCTCTGTACCTCTGCGAGCGCTCTGCCTCCGTTGGCACACTCCACCCCCACTGTCCTCCGGGCGCCAGGATTAAGCTCGCCGAGAGAGCCACATGAGCTATGGCTGGCGCAGTTTAGGCTACTCTTGGCAGGCCCTGCTCCAGCAGTTATATGCTACCGTGGTAAAAAGAAGGCAGAGCATGTGCCCCAGAAAAAGGTCTGCCTAACATTCAAACATGAGTGGCTAAATGAAATAGTCCAAACTGACAAAGGTAGGACGAAACTTTCAGACATATTTTACATGTTTTGTGACTGCGGTCAAGTGAGCCCTCATCCAACGGGTGAGCCGCACGCATGAAAAGAAATGACCGTCTATTCCTGGTGTTACGGTAAGGTGGTCTACGGTGGCTTGGATAGCACAAAAAGCATTCAAACGTAATTTGCCAATATATCAATATTCAAACATTCAGATCCTTAAATTTGTAAAGTAAAATTACAAGGCAGTCTTGTTCAGGGGGACCTTTGCTATGTATAAATGAGATTGTACTGTAGTTTTGGAGAAAAGTGACTTTAAAGGTGGTGTAGTGGCTAGCACTGACGCCTCACAGCAAGAGGGTCTGTGGTTCGGATCCCGGGCGGGGCGGGGTTCGGATACTGGTCTGGCAGGTCCTTCTGTGTGGAGTTTGCATGTTCTCCCCGTGGCAGCGTGGGTTCTCTCCGGGTTCTCCGGCTTCCTCCCACAGTCCAAAGACATGCTGCATAGGTTAATTGCACTCTAAATTGCCCGTAGGTGTGAATGTGAGCGTGAATGTTTGTCTGTCTATATGTCTGCCCTGTGATGGACTAGCGACTTGTCCAGGGTGTACCCTGCTTCGCCCCTTGAAAGCTGGGATCGGTTCCAGCGCCCCGCGACCCTAACGAGGATAAGCGGTTAAGATGATGGATGGATGGACTTTAAAGTGTAATCATAATTTCACAATATTCAAACAGCTATAAAAGCAGATCCTTAAAATTGTAGTAAAGCCTGAACAAGACTGCCTTGTAATTTTACTTTGCAAATTTTAGGATCTGTTTTTATAGCCGTTGGAATATTGGAAATCTTTACATTATAAATATCATTATGTCATTGAAGCTGAATTTGAAGTCGATTTTTCTCCAAAACTGTACAGTAAAATCTCATGGCCATACACATGGACAGAGCTGGGGTCAGTCTGACCAAGACTGTGTTGCACTTTTAATTTACAAGTTCAAGGATATGCCGTTCAAATATGAATATCCTCATTCATTTGCGTTTTTTTTAAATCTTTTTTTTAAATTGATTTTACAAATAATTCAGGCAGAAAATGTGAACATGACTGTCCCAACAAGGTTATCATATACATGCTATTACATTCAGTTTCATATTGCTTGGGGATAATGTAACTGAAAAGTTGGCACTACAAACAAACAAACGCACACATCACTCTGGGAGGATACGATTAATCTGCTGACTCAGATAAAAGGCAAAAAAAAATCCCCCAAATAGCCACAATACCCACACAACAAATATAAAATAACAGTATTATAAATAAAATAAATAATATGGCAAACATACAGAGAAATAGAAAATAAAGAGGGGGGGATGGGGTCTCTTATAAAATACCTAAACGATGCTGAAATTAAAAAAGTAAATTGACAAAGGATCCCAAGTCCCTTTGAAGGAGTCACTTGACACTGATCCTGTCCTTAAGTTGACCACTCCTCACTGCCGAGACTTTCATTTCTAAGATATAGTGCCATAGCAATTTCTTGCAGAACCCTTTTGTTGGTTTGTATGTCGGCGATGGGCTACTGAGGAAGGAATTCATGAGATATTGTCTTCATCAACAACCATCCACAGACGAGGCCGGTGTCTGAGCTGAGACGATCCGAGGCAGTGGCGTAACGTTGGCAGCTGGGGCAGTGACTTCAACGTCAATGATCTCCGGAACATAACATGGAAGTGTCAGAAATAACCTCACCGCTGCTGGCGTTGAATCTTGGGCAGTACTTGGCAGGCAGGGAAGTCTGCTCAACACTGCCCTCTGCTTGGTCCCTGCTGAGGCCAGGAACTGGCGAGATTCTTGAAGCGGCTAATCCATCTGTAGAGATCAGTCGGTGGGCAAATGGCTGTTTGCTTAAGAGAAAACTGCTAGCAAAGCAGCGGGATTGGCTGCCATGTATTCAGTGAAATCAGTTAAAAAATCTCTTTACCCTCAGAACAAACCAACTAAATCAGTTGTGTGCTTTCCAGCCTCGAGGAGGAGAGCGATTTTCACATCAGTGGTGTCTGGTAATGGTTGAGTCTAAGGACGCAACCCGAGAAGTGGAAGCTAGCCCAGTATAATAGAGCTTAGAAGAGAAGACAGAATGACAGGCACATGGGTTTGAGGCCATCCAGTCTGTGCATATATGTGTGTGTGTGTGTGTGTGTGTGTAAATGCATGACTAAGCTTATCCCTTGTGCAAAGATGAGAAAGTGTCTTGGCTTTGGATGACATGGCTGCAGACTACAGGCTGCTGCAGTGTGACATCTTCATCCAGAATTTACCTCCCAGCTGCACCAGCAGGAGCCAAAGTCGTGCAGATCCAACATGTTTTCTCGCAGCTGCACCATCAGGGGCCAAAGTCATCACAATCCAATATAGGCCTTCTGGAGGCAGCATCTAACGCCAGACATATCAAAACAAAACTTGTACTCTCGGCTCGGCCATCTTAAGAGACACTTCAATCCAGCGATTACCCTCCAGCCGTCCCTCTGTATGCCAAGAAACATAAAGAAAAATAATGAAACATAATGAAACACAGTCATTACCCCCCAGTCATTTCATCCAAAACACATAAAAAATATCCCAGTTGGGCCATCCAAAGCAAGAAACGCTTTATTCCTGTAATTACCAACCAGCCGTTCAATCTGAAGCCAAAGGCGCCGCCAGCTGACGTCCCTTCCTCAGTACTGCCATCTGAAAACAAAGACAATGTTGATGTGGTCACACCTCAAGCTAAATTCATTGTGGTCCAACATCAATTTGTGTTTCTGCCTTATCTATTATCTTTTATTATTTTTTCTCTCCATCTTTTTCTCCTTCCTGCTTTAATGTCCGCAGTAAATAGTAAAGAGACTGTACCCTTTGGACATCAACATGTGGGTCAGCCATCTGCACACCACAGTCCCTGGTGTGACACCAGGCAGTTCAATGCAGAGCCAAGTAAATATTCTGTGAGCAAGACTTCATACTGTAGGTCAGTCAGAGGGAGCGTGTGTGTTGAACTCTCTTTCTCTTACATGCAAGGTTCATTTTTTTGGGATTAAAATTCTCACATTGACAAAGCTTTTCCAATGTTTTCCAATGTAAGAACCCACTAGATGTTGAGAAACCTCAAATTCTTCTTTTATCCATGGTCAGTTTGTTGCTTACCTTAAAAATGTATGTTAAAGACAGGAAATTGATTTACTTCATACAAAAGCAATACGTGCTTTTGATGTTATCCAGTTCAGTTAATTTCAGTTTTTCTTACTCCAGTCTGTGTTGGCTTGAACAAGTGCACTGAACATCTTCTGAGCATGCCTCTCATGTGTGGAAAGTTCTCCTCTTTGAGAAATGAGTAAGGATGCGCTTGAGCCTGCAGTGCGAGCCTGCCGGTAGACTGACCGCCTGTGAGCAATTTGTGAGAGGGAGCGGCTCTTAAGAACAGAAACTCCATAATAATACGTGCTTTCACGTGAGGCTCAAGTCGGCAAGTTGTCAACACTGCCTGTCGGTGAGGCTACGGAAACGCACGCACACGTACATAAATCGCAAACAAAGTGAAAGCAGTGCCATTTATGCCGTCTTCTTTATGCATCTTATTTTTTTAGAATACATTTTTTAATGACCTCACGCGAGTCGGACTAGGAGAGCCGTAAGACGCCCAGTTCTGAACTACGCCGTCTTGGAGAGATTTAAAGTGCAGCACCTGTGTGCGGTAGGGATGAGTATCGTTTTTTTTTGTTTTGTTTCCGGTACCGGTGCTAAACTGATACTTTTAAAACAATACCGGTGCCTAAATAGTGCCTGAATTGATCCTTTTTTATTGCCAAAGCAATTTTTTTTCTTCAAATTGAAAAATATATTTGAAGTCAAGTGTTTTAGATGTATATATTTATAGTATACTTTAAACTACAGCTTTAACCTTTACTTTTTAACTTCAAATTGTAAACTATGAAATAATTTGTTCAGTGTTTCCTTTGGCTTATGATAATATGAATCTAAAATTTCTGTAGACGCTTTTCATATTCATGTGGAGTGAAGTTCAGGTTAGGTTAGTAAGGTCAGTGTAACACAGCTATGCAGCTGTAGTTGTGTCTAGAAATGTCTGGTTATCAAGGGAACTTCAGTCACACTTGTTTATCAGTATGTTGACACTACAGAAGCAGACTGGACATTGTACGTCCCTTTCTGTGAGAAAAGATGAGGACACAGGATTCTCCTCCTCTTGACAGGTTAGAGCCAATTAAATGTTACTTTGCTCATGATATGTTGGTGACGAAAAACCGTGTATTAAAGAGCCGAACGGTGTTGTTTCAGACAGTCAACCTGCGCGTTGACTGGACGACTCATTGCGTTTGCAACTGCAGCGCTTGTTACTTTACCTGTGATCGAGGAAATGAATTACGAGAACAAGGGAAGTTGTCAAACTGAATTCTTCTGAAAGCTACACCAGGCTTCCAATAATTATACACGCTTACACTTAGTTGTAAGTGAAGAAAATAGCTGTCATGTCTGTTAAGTGTGTATGGATGTGCACTGCCTAGGATGTAGTGATTACAATAGCAACAAAAACAAAACAGACACAAGCATCAGAGGGCCTGATAGGGACCAAACTCCACTCAGAAACTGTTGTATTCTAAAAACTCTGCGCCACCTTTTTAGTATCGGTATACCGTGCACCATTCCAGATTAGTGTAAAAGGTATCTAAATCGGCTCACGCACTGAAAGGAAGCACCGAAATCTGAGTTGTGTTTCGGTCCGGTAGGTACTGCACGTATTGGAAGCGGTGCAATGTTAGCACCGGTTCTCAGTAGCCAACCTAGTGTGCAGCGGTGCTAATCCCCTCCGAATGCAAAAATAAATAAACATGCAAACATGCCCAGCTCTAATATTTTCTAAAATTCAGTTAGAAATTGAAAGGCCTGAAGTTTAATATGTTCATGACATATGGCACACTTTGGTGCATTAGAGAGCAAAACTAGTTTCTCTTCTGGGTGTATGTATTTAGTCTGAAACAAATTGTTGTCTTGTGAATAAAATCGATTTGATCAAAGTCGCACTGCACAAGTAGAGATATCTTGAATTTAATTCATTTCAGTCTAGTTCATAAAGCCCAAAATCACAAATACAAAATGTGCTTCGGAGGGCTTTACAATCTGTATAACATCCTGTCCCGGGACTTTACATCGGATCAGGAAAAACTCCCCCAAATAAAGATAGTAAAAGCCCTTTCACAGGGAAAAAGGGGAAGAAACCTGAGGGAGAGCAACAGAGGAGGATCCCTCTCCCCGGATGGACAGAAGCAATAGATGTCATGTGACCAGAATGAATATTTTACATTCAATAACAGAAATTATTCATATAATGAAACTGCTCACCATCATGGACAATGAAAGCCATCCACCTAACGGTACCATCATTTGACAGAAGAGTCTGATCAGCTGGAGACTGTGCTCGCTGCCATGCAGAACTGATAGTGTGTAAATCTTTCATCCCTAGAGCAATACAACTGTACATTTTGTCAATCAAAGGTACTGTGATGGACTTCTCTGCATAGTCTCCACCCTCTCAAATAATGATCTTACCCCTCTGTTTCACCTCACTAGAAACAATGTTTACTGGCTATGTTAGTCCTTATGCACGGCCCCCAACTCACTCACTGTTTACACAATGTTCACTGTCTTCTGGCTATGTTAGCCCTGTGCACAATCCCCCCCCCCCCACACACACACACACACACTCACTAGCCTACTCCACCCCAGCCTGGACTTTCTTCCACTCAACTTCGAATAATGTGTGCTTTAATTTTTTTGACACTTCTTTTTTAACAGTGTGTGTAGTAAGTGTATGTATATATTATGTTTGTGTGATGTCTTGAGCTACTTTGATCCTAAATTTCCCTTTGGGGACTTTGATCCAAATAACCACAATCCATGTCAGCAGAAGGAAGTAGAGAAGACAGGCATCAGCAGGGTGATGGCAGGATGGGTTCCAGACACAGCAATGATCCATGGCAGGGGCAGGGCCAGCTCTGGACAGCCATGATCCATAGCAGCAGGCAGGACCAGTTCCAGACAGCCTCCTTGAGGCCTTTTATTGCCGCAAACTGTTCAAGACCTCTTGATTTTTTTTTCTAGAGTACCAGGCTGGATTTCACCCACATAGTTGCAGAGGGAAAAAAGTGGGGGCCAAGCAGCGAGTGAGAGAAGTTTAAGCTAGGTGCTGGAACAGTGAACAGCAGGTATGGTCCCTTCTGACACACAGGAATGTCCAGGTATATGTGAGCCCTTACCCATAACCACTAAATTGACAGTAGGGATACATCTACTGTCCATATACATGTTATGGAGATGGAAGTTTTTGCAAGTACATTAGTACGGACCATACATATATGCCCATTGTACTAACCCCACTGGCAGTAAGTATCCCCGTTTCATTCATGTTTAACTTTTTCTTTTTAAACTTTTCTATTATATATACACTATAATATTAAAGTTGATGTTGTTCTATACCATGGATCGAACTGAAGTGTTGCAGTGTTTCTTTGTGCAGCTACGTCAGACTGCTTCTACGGTGAAGGAGAACAAGATGATCACCACAGTGAACTTTTACCCCAACAACATACCTTAGTTTTACCAGTTGTTAAAAGAGGTCTGCTCAAAACAATGCAGACTGAGAATATTACAATTCAATTGTGTGGCCAGGACTGTGAGGACTAACAAAAAACATGACAAGGGCGGTTGTAATGCACAAACTCACAGTGAAAAAACGAAAGATGAGAAATCTGGTGTCCATAGAGAGCCTGAGAGGCTGCAAGGAAAAAGCCAAAGCAAAGATCCTAGAGTTACTGGGTAAGACAGTTGGCATATCTGAATTGCAATATAGAGAATGAAGGGTGGGGAAGGCATTGGGTATTAATTTTTTTTATTTTTTATGAATACTTCTCAGCATATGTGTGCTGCATCGGCTTGGGGTATTTACAAACATGAAAGGTCAAAGAGGTCGAGGCAGCAAGACATGAGGAGCTCCTTGACGATGACACAGGCTGTGATAACTGTATGTACCAAGCTCTAGTGTGCAAGCTCAAGTGCCTCATCAACTCTGTTTTATTTTAATTGTTTAATGTTATTTTCTGTGTATTACAGGTCGACGAACATATAATTAATAAAGGATATGGAGGGGCCCAGATTTTCCTGACTACAGAGGAACAATCACGATGTCTCACACGATGACTCGTGATCAGGGCAGGCATGCAGCCAAGAAATGAATGATTATCATCGCTTTTAAGGGACAAGCAAATATTCTAGTAAAATATCTGTAAGTGGCTTGGGTGTCGATGGGCCGACCTGAGAAGCCCACGTTTACCGATAAACGAACGACGGCTGTGTGTTCCAATGTAAGTTTATTTTTTCAGTCACTCTCCCTGTGATGCTTTAACACTTGTCTTGCTTGACTATCAAGCAAGACAAGTGGTCTTCTTTTTTAATGTTTCCAGTCAAAGACATGCCTCGAGGCAAGTAACAGGAAGAAGTAGGCCAACTTCATGTGTCACGACATAAGAACGGCTGATGACTACTACGCTAAGGTGCTGAACCGGAGTGAGGCGAGAGCGATGAGGGAGACATTTGAAAATGCAATGGTCTCCAACACAAAGGCAAAGAAGAAGACAAAGAAGAAGACCAAGAAAAGACAAATAGATGTCAGACGGGATGGATGACTCCAGGATCACTTTCCGGGAGTCAGGCAGCTCTATTATTAAAGAGGAGGCCGCTGAAATGATTCAGGAGGCCAAAGAGGTAGAGGAACGTGATTGTGTGAGTAAATATATGTTCTTTGAAGTGCATGACAGATGTGTGAAAGTCTTAACTGATAAACTTAATGTGATTTAGTTTGTGCTTCCTCAACAAAGTGGTTTATGGTTTCGCTGAGCCCATCGATGACAGCAAATGAAAGACAAAAATACAAAGTGACCCTAAAGTCCCGAAAAAAACGCATTGATGAAGAGGACACACGACCCCGCGCCCCTTCCCTCTCCAAACACACACACACATTTTTGTAAATAGTTTTATATTCCAGTTTAAATACATTGTGATTTAGTTCAATAGGTGTTTTATATATGTATAGATTAAAATGTAAATCATGTTCATAGTGTGTTTTATCATATAGTGTTTTGTGAAATAAATCTTAAATATCTTAGTCTGTTATTATGTTTATGAATAATGTTCATAGTGTTTTATTTGAATGTTGTATTTAATAAATGTAGGGCGATTTAGAGAGATAGGAAAACTAGGGAGAGTAAAACACCAATATCCAAAAGCCACTTACATGACCAATTTTGGTTTTGATGTGTGAGAACTTGCTGGAAGTTTATGACTTGTGACTGTATCGGGCAAGTCTTCCTTCGCGTAACACTTCCAGCATTATCGGCAATTACTTTACTGGAAATTACATCACATTTCACGGAAGCAAACAAGGTCCACGGCACCAACAAGACAGCTGACAACCGATTGGAAAATGTGGTACAAAGATACATTCGTAAGGACTACAAATGCTATCCTGGCCCCTTCCCATCTATCCCATCGGAGAGCTTTAGTGGATAATAAAAAGTGCCTTCTCCAACTGAACCTCATAAAGCAATGACAATCCATCTCTGCTTACTCCTGATTTATTAAACCTACATGCAAAACACTTGTCACAAGCACAAATGAGCCTCCCAGGGAAGAGCTTCTTCATCATAGTCCCTTCGAACTTGTAAGGATGGAGCTTCCAAGAGACACTTCAATTAGCGATAGTACCCAACATTTGTCTCCAGCTACATTTCCGAAACTACTGTCCCCCTTTTCACAAGACAGGAAGGGAGAAGATCTCACACTGCTTCTGCTGCTGCAGATGAGACCTGTGACTCACACCAACACCGACATACCGCCCATTACTTCACGTAATCATCCATGAAATTGTCATATAATTAAGTATATGCTTTGCTTCTTCTAATCACTGCCTACATTTACAGGCATGTATTAATCCCATTATGGACAATAGCCTGAGTGAGACATTAGAGCAATTATAAGACTTTCATTACCTATAATTTATCTGAGTGCTTTTTTGGCCATTATGCGGACAAAAATGGAAGACATGGTTCCTTCTGCTATATATACAAAAAGTGTACACACACACACACACACACACACATACATATATATATATATATATATATATATATATATATATATATATATATATATATATATATATATATATATATTAGGGCTGGGCAGATTAACGCGTTAAGGCAAGATTAATCTGGCAATCCTTTAACGGCGTTAACTATTTGATCATGTGTTAACTTGCATTGGGAGGGGTTTATCGCTTTAAATCTCTCCAGACGGCGTAGTTCAGACCTGGCTCTCCCAGTCCGGCCCGCGTGAGGTCAATCAAACATGAAATATAAATAAATAAGATAAACACCATGAACGCATTACAGCGACACTTTCACTTTGAAGGCGCGCGCTTCCGTAGCCTCGCCGACTGACGTAAAAGCACATATTGTTCTGTATCTTCTGTTCTCAACGAGCAGCGGTGCTCCCGCGAGCCGCTTCACCTAAAAAAAAAGAAGCGCTCACAAGCGGTCAATCTACCTGCAGCCTCCGCATCCAGATTGAAAATTAATTGCGCATGCGCAAAGCTCCTGACCCCGTGTCTGGTCCACTATGCAGAGCACTTTAAATCAGCATCACTTCTGGATCTTTACTCTTCTCTCAAAGAGGAGAACTTTCCTCACATCACAAGATGTTCAGTCCACTTGTTCAAGCCAACACAGACTGGACTTTTCTCACTGAGGAAGAAAAACTGAAATTAAAACATGAAAAGCACTTATTGCTTTTGTATGAAGTGAATCAATTGCTGGTCTTTAACATCTTTAAGGTAAGCAACAGACTGAACATGGACAAAAGAAGGAGTGGTTTGTCCCTCACAGGCACCCTTACTACTGAACAGTACCTGTTCAAAATATATATATATATATATATTTATAAACTATAGATGTATGTATGTTAAGTTGCTGTTGCTCCAGAGTGCTGTTATATTGTTCAGATAACATTACTTTAAAATAAAAGCATGTATTATACTCGTTTTTTAACTTCATTATTGAATTTGGCGCATAATGCGATTAATCGCGATTACTCGCAGAAAAATCATGCGATTAATCAGTTAATTTTTTTTAACTTTGCCCAGCCCTAATTATATATATATATATATATATATATATATATATATATATATATATATATATATATATATAGGTGGCTACTCGTGATTCACAGAGCCCCGCCCTCGCTACACTATTAACAGATAAATAAAAAAAGTCACGGAGAAAAGTAGAGTGTTTAATTCTGCATGGTTGTATTAATTTCCTTTCACTGCCACCGATGCTGGTGGACCGATCTGCTGATAAGTGGCGAGAAGTTAGCAAACAACAAAACATTTAATGTTGAAAGACTCTTCCAGAACAAACACACAGCATCTGATGAACAGTATCTTGTTGCAGATTAGCGATTCCTCAACTGCTGCAGCAAACTGCGCAAAGTAAATCTACTTTCAGGAAGTGGATAACATCTCCAAACTCCACTCCTGCTGCTGTTGGTTCTGTGGCAGATCAAGACACAGTGAAAGCTTTGCTAGTATTGACGCATCAGTCCTCCTCTGTTTGCGGTGCTCTAAAAGTCTGACGTAGTGAGGACGCTAACGCAGCGAAAATATCTGCGTTTTAAAAAGGAAACCTAACGTGTAGAGGACGGGTGTGGAATCTACAGGGCTACCACTCTACCACATGAGCCACATACACAGACATGATTCCAGGTCAGCATACTGTCATGTCAGATAGTCACACAGACCGGAGAGCCTGCAATGAGGGGCGGGGGGGGGTGAGGCCTCTAAGGGTTTTATTTTGTGGGGGGGGACTCATGTGTTTCCGTTACGGTGCTGCACTTGTGTTACGTTGCGCCTTTGCGTACTTGACCGATCATCTTATCAAATCTTACACATGTTGTTTGTCAACTACTGTCAGAGATATCCAAAAAGCAATAGACTTTAAGCAGCTTCTTTGGCTTTTCGCCTCCTACAAAGAAACGCCAACTGGAGCCAGAGCCGAAGAAAATACTTTTTTCGGAAAAGTGGCTCCAAGATGTGCAGTGGCTTGAAGCGAACGATGAGCACACTGAAATTTGCCGCTCACATCCACATCTAGCAGATAAAACAGATGTGTTTTATAAAGGCTCAAAGAATTTCAACCATCCTTTATTTGACAAACATGAAAAGAACAAGGAGCACACGAATGTGGTGCAAGCCATTGCTAATAAACAAGCTTGCCAAGAAGAAATGTCCAGTCGCCCACTTGCCAGATGGCGAGACAAGCTGAATGAAGAACAGCAGCGAGCTCTGTTCAATATTTTTCTCCTCGGCTTCCATAAAGCTAAACACGCACGTCCTACGTCTTCCTATTCTGAGGATGTTCCTTTATTGAAGCGGCTCGGAGTAAATGTCGGAGGCAGGGGCGGACTAGGGGA
Organism: Clinocottus analis; assembly: GCF_023055335.1. Taxonomy (NCBI): domain Eukaryota; kingdom Metazoa; phylum Chordata; class Actinopteri; order Perciformes; family Cottidae; genus Clinocottus; species Clinocottus analis. The sequence goes on along the minus strand of NW_027175931.1, from coordinate 13,207,801 downwards.
AAAAAGTGACCTGGGAGTTACTGTCAGACCAGCCTACTTAATACACAACACGACGCGTTGTCCATGCACTCAATGCATCGTGTGTGTGTGTGTGTGTGTGTGAGTGAGTGAGTGTGAGAGTGTGTGTGTGATGAAGGTGCATAACAAAACAATAAGTTAAGTAACAGAACCTAAACTAACTCTGCTGACCCAGGTGTATAGTAGTCAGATGGGAATAAAAAACAATATTAGTATATTCCTTTAAAAGATTTACGTTTTGGTGCCATGCTGTTGAATCACTCTCAAAAACGGCTTTGTCTGCGAGCGAGTGACGCAACGCACACTTGGTATCGGGCGCCGCACAGAACGAATGTCCTAAAATCACCAAAAAGCTCTGAAAACCTGCAAGCAATCCAAACCATAAGTGTGAATACAGATCGCGATCACTAGTTTTGTATGCTGGATATGGAAACCATGAGTGTGAATACAGATTGCAAAGAGTAGTATAAAACTCAGTCAGTGATATGTTTTTTTTAAAATAGGTTTTAGAGTTAATTTAAAGTGTTCTGTGAAGCACAGAATGCAATGTCAGAGGAAGGGCCTGCTGGTGACGTAGGTTTTATTTATTAGGAATTATGAACTATGAACTAAACTAGTTCATGCAGAAAGTTTCCCAACACTGTTTGTCATTACCTGGCATATTGATTACTTGGAAAACTGAAGCCATCCATCCATCCATTTTCCGCCGCTTATCCGGGGTCGGGTCGCGGTGGCAGCACACCCAGCAGACCGACCCAGGCTTCCCTCTCACCCGCAACATTTTCCAGCTCGTTCTGGGGGACCCCTAGGCGTTCCCAGGCCAGCCGGGAGATATAATCCCTCCAGCGTGTCCTGTGTCTTCCCCGGGGCCTCTTCCCAGTTGGACGTGCCTGGAAAACCTCTAATGGGAGGCGTCCAGGGGGCATCCGGATTAGATGCCCGAACCACCTCAGCTGACTCCTTTCGATACGAAGGAGTAGCGGCTCGACTCCAAGCTCCCTCCTGATGTCCGAAGTCCTTACCCTATCTCTAAGGCTGAGCCCGGCCACCCTACGGAGGAAGCTCATTTCGGCCACTTGTATCCGCGACCTCGTTCTTTCGGTCACGACCCAGAGTTCGTGACCATAAGTAAGGGTTGTAACGTAGACCGACCAGTAAATTGAGAGCTTCACCTTCCAACTCAGCTCCCTCTTCACCAAGACGGACCGGTACAGCGCCAGTTTTACTGCTGCAGCCGCACCGATCCGCCTGTCGATGTCCCGCTCTGCCTTACCCTCACTCGTAAACAAGACCCCAAGGTACTTGAACTCCTTCGCTTGGGGGAGACATGTTGTCCCCACCTGGAGGGAGCAATCCACCGGTTTCCGGCAGTGAAACATGGCCTCGGATTTGGAGGTGCTAACTCTCATCCCTGCCGCTTCACACTCGGCTGCAAAACGCCCAGCGAATGCTGGAGGTCACGGTCAGAGGAAGCAAACAGGACAACATTATCTGCGAACAGCAGAGAGGCGATCCCGATGCCCCCGAACCGGATTCCCTCCGCCCCCCGGCTGCTCCTAGAAATCCTGTCCATGAAAATCACAAACAGGACTGGTGATAAAGAGCAGCCCTGGCGGAGGCCAACACCCACCGGGAACGTATCTGACTTAATACCGAGGATACGGACACAACTCCTACTGCAGGCGTACAGAGACCGGATAGCCCGTGCCAACGGATCCGGCACCCCATACTCCCGCAGCACCGCCCACAAAACCCCCCGAGGGACTCGGTGGAAAGCCTTCTCCAAGTCCACAAAGCACATGTAGACTGGTTGGGCAAACTCCCAAGACCCCTCCAGTAGTCCCGCAAGGGTAAAGAGCTGGTCCACTGTTCCACGACCGGGACGGAATCCGCACTGCTGCTCTTGAATCCGAGGTTCAACAAGCGGTCGGAGTCTCCTTTCCAGCACCCTGGCATAAGCTTTTCCCGGGATAGTTCGAGCACACTCTCCGGTCCCCCTTCTTAAAGATGGGAACCACCACCCTGGTCTGCCAGTCCATGGGCACTGTTCCCGACCCCCATGCGACACTGAAAAGGCGTGTCAGCCAAGACAGCCCAGCAACGTCCAGCGCTTTCAGCATCTCAGGGCGGATTTCATCCACCCCCGGCGCCTTGCCACCAAGGAGCTCTTTAACTACCTTAGTGACCTCTCTCAGGGATATGGGTGCACCCACCCCAAGGTCTTCAAGCGCTGCCCCCTCCCCAGGGGACATGTTGGCCGGGTTTAGGAGTTCCTCAAAGTGTTTTTTTCACCATCCGACAATGTCCCCAGTCCGAGTCAGCAGTTCCCCTCGCCCGCTGAGAACAGCCTGAGGTAGGCCCTGCTTTCCCTTTCTGATCCACCAGATGGTTTACCAGAAACTCTTTGAGGCCAACCGAAAGTCCTTCTCCATGGCCTCCCCGAACTCTTCCCATGCTCGAGTTTTAGCATCCGCTACCGCCGCAGCTGCAGCCCTCTTGGCCTGCCGGTACCCATCAGCTGCTTCAGGAGACCCCTGGGCCAACTAGGCCCGAAAGACCTTCTTCAGCTTGACGGCTTCCCTCACCCCCGGTGTCCACCACCGGGTTCTCGGGTTACCGCCGCGACAGGCACCAACGACCTTCCGACCACAACTCCTGGCGGCAGCTTCCACAATAGAGGCTTTGAACAAGGTCCACTCGGATTCCATGTCCCCAACCTCCCTCAGGATGCGTGAAAAATTCTTCCGGATGTGGGAGTTGAAGACCTTCCGGACAGGATGCTCAGCCAGACGTTCCCAGTTCACCCTCACAACACGTTTGGGCTTGCCCTTGTCCTCCATGTCCAGCTCCTCCTGATGCACCAGTTGGACCAATGCCCCTTTCAATGGGTAATGAACCCGGTAATTCACTTCAGGCCAGATTCTCTCAATAGTGTGGTTCTGTTGCAAAATACAGACATTCAAATTCTTTATAAACAAATAAAATTCCACAAGTTTCAATATCTTCAGTTATCCATTCCAAATAATTAATGAAAGTGTGAATTAGTTATTGAATTTTATGTTGATTGACTTTATAATCAGCAAAACCACTGCATGTTGATTTTTTAAAAACTGAATCGACTTTGTCGATGGGGTTTGCCGATATGGTGGCCTTTCGGTGTTGTGGCAGTGGTTGGCCAACTTATCTTGCATGAAAAGAGTTAGATAGAACTACTTTCCATGATCCACTCTGACCTGGTCCCACATCCCATAGTCTGTGACTGCACTTCTGTAAGAAAACAAAACATTTCCAGACAGCAGTATGGAAAGTAAGGCTAATGGTGTTAGATACCTTTATAAAATGTGTCGTAGGTCTTGTGTTGTCAGGTACTGATGAGGTAAGATAAGTTATATTTTGTACATTTGTTACATTGTGATGAATACAATTTTTTCCCTAAAATACATTAAAAAGCAATATTGAATTTAAATCCACTTTCCAACATAATCAAATACATTTTTAGAGGCTAACAAAATGATATTCAAGAATTAGAGTATTGCATTTTTGAGTTTTTAAGGACCCACAGAAACCCTGTTAAACACCTGATGATTTTAATGTTTAGGTTACAATGACAACAGTGTTTTACCAGGTGTATTACCTGTAAACATCATTGTAGATGGTGAGGTTGTTTTTGACAGGCATCATAGCTCGTCCACCAAATTTGCTGGAGAAGCCATCTATTGCCAGCACATGAGTCACACCAAACATAACCTTTTTTTTTATCTTGGTCTATGTGGATTTGGTGACCCACATAGGCTGCATGATATGGAACAGGGTTGAGGTTCCTTGCTCCCTTCAAGAGAGACCAAAAAGAACATCAGGATCTCATTACCTAGCACAACATACTCTAATTTGAGAGAAAAAAAACTACCTGGCATCGTGCGTCATGATAAGGTGGGTGAATGTTGCGCAAAACAGCTCCAACACAACCCTCTGATGCAACGACACCCACAGCTGCAAGATACAGTCATCTTCCTGCTATAGGTAGCACCAGTCTTAAGGTAAAGAAAGGAGTACATGTTGCATTGTAATGTTAATCAATGAAATGTCATCTTCCACTTTAAAATAAACCACTTAATAGTAAAGTGTAAACAATTAAATGACTATTATTTGATAAACACTTTGAAATTTAGATGATTATGAAAACCAGTTGCAGTTTAAACATTTTAACGGACTCAAAAACATGTAATGTTAACCTGTTATGTTTAAAGTGTTATTGTGTTAACAGAAATAAGTGTTGTAGCTAAGATGACTGATTATTGTGGGGTATGGGAGGGTGGGGGGAGAGAGTCTATGACCCGGAGCAGACGTATAGCATGTAGGTCCGTGTATTTTGCGGCTAACGGATTTTTGTTTTGCAATGAGAAAACCAAAATCAGGAAACAGCTTGTTTCCCGATTTCCGTTTAGAAATAGGAAAACAAAAAACGGAAAATGACCCGTTTTCCGTTTTTGTTTTGATAATAGAAAACGAAGAATGACCCGTTATCTGATTTCCTTTTATGTGCTTTAACATGGACACGGAGAATTAAAATACTGCGTGGAAATCTTCTTTCTCAGGCCCCGTTTACACGAGGGGAAAATGCATATATATTCATGCGGTTTGGCCTTTTACACGAAAACGAAGATTTTATCACGGAAAACGATCATTTCTAAAAACTCTGGCCAAAGCGGAGATCTATAAAAACTCTGTTTTCCTGTTTGCGTGTGCGCTCGGTCAAACAGAGTTTTAGGTCTTAAAACGTCACCGTACGCGACTAAAAAGGCATAACGACATATATGAGCGTTTGCTTACTGAGTTTACAAACAAACAAATATATATATATATATATATATATATATATATAGGCGCTCGGTGGCATATTTATCCGGGTTCACGTAAACAGAAACTTTTTGGAAAACGATCATGTGTGTAGGACGTTATTTTTGAAAAAGGAGGGGCAGAAATATTTGTTTCCGTAAATACCTGGCTACGTGTAAATGTGACCTCAATTTCTCGTAGGTTTTTGTGTTGTGACCCGCAAGTTTCTCACACGAGCTTGACAGTCACATTTCATGTCAGCAGAGGGCTGATATATAATAAACATATTTGCAATACGTCAAACATCGACGTAATCAGGGAGAAAATATGTTTCTAGTCAACGTAATTGAAGATGCGTAACGTAGTTTGTAGGAGACAGGGTTGCAGCATACCACTTTCCTCTTTGAAAAACCCAGTGTCGTCCCATACTTGACACATAATGTAGTGGCGATATCACCACAATACATGCCATTCATTTGGTGTTCTGAAATAAAACCTGCATACTCGTGCAAATACAGGGACCCATGTTGCGAGCTTTTCAGAGTTTGACTGTTGTTTTGGCCTAGGCTACGGCCAACAGAAGCCTATTCTGTTGTCCTCTATTAAATAACACAATAAGCAAGACAAGGGGAAAACAATTTCCCCTTAGGGATTAATACAGTACATATCTATCTAACGTCACAAGCTTTTCTGACGCCGGGTCGCTACAATATTTTACTCAATACATTTTAATAGTTGTAAGAGCCAAATTCAATTTGCAGTACAATATTTAGTTGCATGTTGAACCTTAACCTGATGTGAATGTTACAAAAATGTTGTTTGTTATTGTAATAAATACAAGCAAGTTACGGACTGACGTCACACGGATGACACTTTACGGCCATGTTATGTGGATTATTTTATGAAACTAATTGTGGAATAAGCTGTGAACCTTTGTGTCGAGACAAGCAGCGATACTTTTCAGGAAGAAAAAAAGGTGTTCTCAACAACTTGTACGAATAAAATTTGATTAATAAAACACATTTCAGTCGGTATGCCCTATGCGCATGGGACCAGAAACACGTGTCAATTAAATGTTTACGCTCTGCTACAACTTTCAGACGCTACAATAGTGTAAAGGTGTGGTCACACATTCGCAACGCTTTTGGTGTTAACAGCAAGTAATATACTATGAATCAGTTTTTTGCATTACTGACACATTGTGTTCACTGTAAAGTAGCAGCACAGTCATACATGAACTATTACGGAGTTACACCTACACACATAAGTTAAAGTATAACATACTAACATTACACACATTTCTAGTTTCGTTGTATTTATTTTTTTTCGTGAAAATAAATGAATTGCACTTTACCTCCTTTATTGAATTGAAGACCGCAGCTTGCACCGCGACCCAACCCCGGATAAGCGGCGGAAAATGGATGGATAGAGACCGCAGCTTTAAGTTGTTGGTCTGTCACTTGCTGTCTTTTTAACCCGTGGTCTTTACAAAACCTCTGAATATTGCTCACGCTCCTCAACTCAAGCCACATTCAAATATCAAATGGTTTTGTATGTCCACATCCCTATAGCTACTAGGCATCATTTTTTGTACAATGTCTAAGTGTCATGGTCCTTGCTGTGCTCCTCTCCCCTTCTGTTATCCCGCCCGTTTTCCCTCTGTGTTTTCCTGTTGCTCCCAGTTTGCCCTGTGTGGGTGTGTCTGCCTGGGCGTGGCCTTCCCTTCATACTGCCAATTTATCAACACACCTGCAACCCGTTTCCCTCATCAGCCTCACAGTATATTACCCCAGTTCTCTCTCCACTCTTTGCCAGATCGTCAGTTCACACACCTGGAATGACTGCCACGGCTGCTGTGGAATTCAGTATTGTCTTGTGCGTAACTTGTGCTTTCCCAGCCTCTCAGCTCCGGGAACTCTCCGGAAGAACTGCCCAGCCTTTCCCCAGCCAGCCCTCAGCCCACGGAGGACGCTGGCTTAAAAATAAATATTGTGTATCACTCCTGCTACTTGTGTGTTTTTGGATTCAGCCTTGCATCACCATGACACCAAGTACGGTAACAGGCTGGAGTCCATATTGCATGCTTCAGTGCAAAAGGGTGTGCAGCAATGGCGAGCGTAAAGACAGTTGGACATGCACACAAATCTACTGCAGGAGATGCGCAGATGAGGAATAAACTCAGTTACCCAAAATGCAACACTGTACTACATTTACATCAAACAAATATGCTAATTACATTCTAGAGCACATTGCAGTTAGTAATTACAGGTAACAGTTAATAATGGAAGATAAAGTCACTCTGTGGAGAGGACCTCGACAGCTGCAGATGAGTGAAATGGATGCAACCCTGCCCAACATTGCCAGAATATTTACAGTTAGTAAAAATGTACAATCTTGCACCACACTTTAGTTTCGTTTTTAGTAGCAGTTCATTTTTCGCTAACATTACAATCAAATTCCACTTAAAATATTGATACAAATTTTCGTATAATGTTTTCAGCTGATGTGTTAAACTAAACTTTAGGTTACTTAACTTCTTACCTTTTGAACTAATTGATAACGTTAAATATCAGTATAATAATTAGTTAGCTTTGCTATTTTTTCGGACTAACTTAGTTATATTCTCACAGTAAACACTGGGCGCTGTTTTTGTTTTTTACCAAGAATATTGTGGCCATTTCTCAATATGCGTTCTTATGTGCCCTTGTGTTCTCGTGTCATAAGTCAAACCCTGGTTCACAGCAGAACTCAGGAAGCTAAGACCGCAAAAGGACCAGGCATTCAGGAGCAGTGGTGGAGGAAGTACTGAAGTACCCAGGAAAATATAGTTAAAAGTAAAAGTACTATCTATCGATATCTATCGATATCTATCTATCTATCGATAGATAGATAGATAGATAGATAGATAGATATATCGATATAGATATATATCTGGTTTGTGTGTTTCACAGCTCATGTTATATTTATGTTTACTGTCTTAAAACAAAGAAGTGACAGCCAAGAAGATACGTCTACAGAGTCATCATATTTACAGTGTTCACTGTTGATGGAGAATAAATAAATCTGGACTACACGCTGAATCTCGTGCCGTGTGTAACATATGCACTACAGATACATCAAAATATTTTGTTACATTCCACAACTTGTTCAGGAGTCAAAATACAGGTTCAGGACGGCAGTGAGAGATGCTAAACGACTACTCTTCAACAGCTCTCAGCAAATGACCCTGCATGGAGGCTCAATCGCCAAATACAAGTCAAAAAAAAAAAAACACTCCTTGGATGACGTGCGCCTGGCAGACGAGCTCAACGAGTTCTACTGCCACTTTGAAAGACAATGCAGCAGACTTGACGCCATCCCCCACAGACCTATCAACCAACACAGAGCATCAGCCCCCCTCTCTCAGCCAATCAGCAGCTCACACCTCTATGACTACAGGCCCATCCCTCTGACCTCTGGTCATGAAGTCCTTAGAGCGCCTAGTCCTGTCCCACCTCAAAACCATCATCGACCCACTCCTGGACCCGCTGCAGTTTGCCTACGGCAACAGGTCTGTAGATGACATTGTCAACATGGTCCTCCACTACATCCTCCATCATCTGACTCCCCAGGAACCTACACCAGGATCCTGTTTGTGGACTTCAGCTCTGCTTTCAACACCATCATCCCGTCCCTGCTGCAGGACAAACTCTCACAGCTGCATGTGCCCAACTCCACCTGCAGGTGGATCACAGACTTCCTGTCTGACAGTCTGACCACCTGGTGACCTGGTGCAGCCACAACAACCTGGAGCTCAATGCTCTAAAAACAGTGGAGAGATGGTTGTGGAATTTAGGAAGAGTGGAGCCCCACCCGCCCCACCCGCCCCTCTCACCCTGCATGACTCCCCCACGCTGTGGAGTCCTTCCTCTTCCTGGGCTCCATCATTACCTAGGACCGCAAGTGGGAGCTGAACATCAGATCCATCACCAAAAAGGCCCAGCAGAGGATATTCTTCCTGAGGCAGCTGAGGAAATTCAACCTGCCAAAGAAAATGGTGCATTTCTACATTCCCATCATTGAGTTAATCCTGTGCTCCACCATCACCGTCTGGCACACTGCAGCCACGACCAAGGACAGGCAGGCTGCGGCGCATCATCCGCTCTGCTGAGAAGGTGATTGGCTGCAATCTGCCGTCCCTCCAGGACTTGTTCGCTTCCAAGACTTTGAAGCGGGCGGGGAAGATTGCGGCCGATCCCTCTCACCCTGGACATAACCTCTTCGAGTCCCTTCCCTCTGGCAGGAGGCTGAGGTCCATCAGGACCAAGACCTCCGCCACACTAACAGTTTTTCCTGTCAGCAGTCAGGCTCATCAACAGAGCCGGGTCCCCCACTGACTGACCGTCACCCCCAGTCAATTTTCTACTGGTCACTCCCCTGCACACCTCATATACCTAAATATACTTGCCACTTAACCTCATTATTTAAATACACTTTGCACTGGTCACCTTCACATAACCACTTTATGTGCACTTAATTTTTTTAACCTTTAACTTATTTTTTCTTTAACGTCAACTTTTTTTAGTGGCATTCATTTATTCAGCACACCTTATCTTTACATTTGCCAGCTCATATGAAGTATAGCAGATAATTCTGTCTACTCTCTCACACAGACACACACACACACACACACACGTGCGTATGAGAGAGCAGTATAGTAAAAATAATTGACAAAGATTTTGTCATCTCTGTGTTTGCAGCTGACGCCAACCAGCATAATTTTAATTGATGAGACGACTGGTGTGGTCCTGGTGCCCAGCTTAACGGGGTACTTTGTGGACCTCTGTTGGTGGCAGGTATGAGGTGTCTGGAGACGAAACCCTAGCCTCAACCGCCACAGTAAGCCAGAAGCTGGTTAACCAACCAAACCTCTTCCGATTTGGAGCGAGGCCTGTGGAGTCAGCTGGCCGTGCAGGACCACGGCCAGCTCCTAATGTCGGAAGAAGTTTTTCCAGGTTTGTTTAAACCTAAACCAAATTTAGAGCTGAACATTGATAATTACAATGCACTGAGGGGAACCCTCTAGGATTATTCTTGAAAACATAAAACCAACGTATGTTAACAGACTGAATAAGAAAAACTTGCTTAATGTCTCTCTTTACATTGGTTCTGTCTCAACAGGAACATATCTATTGGGAGCGTGGATGGTGGTACCCTTCGTGCCGATAGGGGTACCCTTTATATACATTTTATGGAACATGAGGCTAATATACAAATCACAAAAAATGACCTCGACACAGAAGAGGAAATATTTTATGTCAATTATTGTTGGATTCTTGTCTAATTGGCTAATTCCATGGATGAGCTTGACTTTTTATTCTTTAACATTATGGCTCATTCCAAGAGCTGATGCAGTGAAAGAGGCGGAGGACGGGGTAACACGCACAGTGTTTAGTGCCATTTGTGAACGCAAGACTCTGTTATTGTGCCACAATAGGCTCTGAAGAGTAAAATGTAAATATACAGAGCACAGAGCCTTTAAATGTGAAATGAACTATTTTTAAGTCACTATGTCCTTCCTGCCTGGGCCTGGAGCACCCTCAGGAACTGTTGGTTCACCTCCGCCTGGTCCCGCTGCATAGCTGCAATCCCTCTCAGCATTTGCCCGATTGCAATAAATCGGCAGGGGTTGCTTGTTGCTTTTCATGTGCTTTTTTTTTTTTCAAAAGGGGCCCCACGTTAGGCTCCACTGTAACACGATCTTGTTACCTCGATTGGTTCCCCCTCTGCACAACAACTCAGGATTCTGGATATTCAGTTGGTAATAAACTTTATTGGTAAACACTCGCACAGACCGCCTAGCAGCAGACACCTCCAGTCCTCCCTCAACGTCTTTCCTCCTGCCCTTTATTTTGGGGCAAGCAATCAGCCTCAGCTGAGAGCAATTAGTCCTCATCTACTGCACCTGTGGCATGAGTCACCTGCCAACCACACCCCTCTGCAGCTCAGCATAACCACGCCCCTACTACAGTCACTAAACTGCATCTCTACTACAGTTCAGGGAAATGTTTGTTCCTCAGATTACGGTCACAGTTTAACAGTTTAACAATTTTAAACAAAGTATGCAGGCTTCTGCATACCAGTGTTTTTGAATGGGAACTTCATTTTTATGAGACTATGGCGTGCGGGTTTGTCCAACATGCTAAAGAGCTGGTAATCTGTTGCATTGGTTCCCAACCCAAGTCCAGCCTAACAGTCTGCATCCCTAATGCTCCAGAGGTCACTCTGAGGTCACGAGACAGGTATCATGGTAGAAGTACATAGGCCCAATCCCAATCTCCACCCGAAACCCTCAAGCCCTGAACCCTGAGGGACTCACTCACTCACGCACACACACATTTGTCGTCGTTTTTTTACAATTACCGCAATGAACCTTCTTAGCGTTCACAATCTGTTGGACTCATGTCAAGCAAACAGGGAACGATGGCGGATGCGAAATCAAAACTGAAAGTCCACATCTCTGAATACTACTGTTGTTGAGTCACAAAATGTAATTTTAAGATGTTTTCTGGCGAGAAGTTAATTGTTTAAGTTTCAAATCTATGGTCGGTTTGTCAAGAATCAGCTAACCGACGGTTTGAAGTCCTGCTTGCGGGACCAATGAGCTCGATAGCAGGCACGTCACAGCCCTCTGCGGCCGGCTATCTTCAAGAAGGGGGACCGGAGAGTGTGCTCGAACTATCCCGGGAAAAGCTTATGCCAGGGTGCTGGAAAGGAGACTCCGACCGCTTGTCGAACCTCAGATTCAAGAGCAGCAGTGCGAATTCCGTCCCAGTCGTGTAACAGTGGACCAGCTCTTTAACCTTGCGGGACTACTGGAGGGGTCTTGGGAGTTTGCCCAACCAATCTACATGTGCTTTGTGGACTTGGAGAAGGCTTTCGACGAGTCCCTCGGGGGGTTTTGTGGGGGGTGCTGCGGGAGTATGAGGAGCCGGATCCGTTGGCACGGGCTATCCGGTCTCTGTACGCCTGCAGTAGAAGTTGTGTCCGTATCCTCGGTATTAAGTCAGATACGTTCCCGGTGGGTGTTGGCCTCCGCCAGGGCTGCAGTTTATCACCGGTCCTGTTTGTGATTTTCATGGACAGGATTTCTAGGCGCAGCCGGGGGGCGGAGGAAATCCGGTTCGGGGGCCTCGGGGTCGCCTCTCTGCTGTTTGCAGATGATGTTGTCCTGTTTGCTTCCTCGGACCGTGACCTCCAGCATTCGCTGGGGCGTTTTGCAGCCGAGTGTGAAGCGGGAGGGATGAGGGTTAGCGCCTCCAAATCCGAGGCCATGGTTCTCTGCCGGAAACCGGTGGATTGCTCCCTCCAGGTGGGGACAACATGCCTCCCCCAAGCGAAGTAGTTCAAGTACCTCGGGGTCTTGTTCACGAGTGAGGGTAAGGCGGAGCAGGACATCGACAGGCGGATCAGTGCGGCTGCAGCAGTAAAACAGGCGCTGTACCGGTCCGTCTTGGTGAAGAGGGAGCTGAGTCGGAAGGCGAAGCTCTCAATTTACTGGTCGGTCTACGTTCCAACCCTCACCTATGGTCACAAACTCTGGGTCGTGACCGAAAGAACGAGGTCGCGGATACAAGCGGCCGAAATGAGCTTCCTCCGTAGGGTGGCCGGGCTCAGCTTTAGAGATAGGGTAAGAACATCGGACATCAGGAGGGAGCTTGGAGTCGAGCCGCTACTCCTTCGTATCGAAAGGAGTCAGCTGAGGTGGTTCGGGCATCTGATCCGGATGCCTCTTGGACGCCTCCCATTCGAGGTTTTCCAGGCACGTCCAACTGGGAAGAGGCCCCGGGGAAGACCCAGGACGCGTTGGAGGGATTATATCTCCCGTCTGGCCTGGGAACGTCTCGGGGTCCCCCAGAACGAGCTGGAAAATGTTGCGGGTGAGAGGGAAGCCTGGGTCGGTCTGCTGGGTGTGCTGCCACCGCGACCCGACCCAGGATAAGCGGCGGAAAATGGATGGATGGATATATATATATATATATATATACACATATACATATACATATATACACATATACATATATACATATACATATATACAATTATGTGTGTATAAATATGAGTATATTATAAAATAATTAATTACAAATTATTATTTTATTATTACAAAATATATATTATTTTTTTAAATTCTAAAATAGCTCAAACTTTGTGATTATGTTTAGGCCAGCAGAGAAGGCATAGCTGGCCCGGACAGCCCGCCACTGATATATAAATATATTAGTGGTGTTACGGACCACTATTGATCCGTGACCCCACATATTAATCCTACAGTTTAACGTTGATCATCACAGTGTGAAATACGTCACAGGAAGCCACGGTTGGCTTCCTGTTTTATTTTGTAGTTTGTCTTGTTTCCTCTGTCGCCCTGATTGTGCATGTGTGTGTCTCCTGATTGTTTCATTCCCTTCACCTGTCCTTAGCCACGTCCACGTGTCCCCTGATTGTTTATGCCCCACACCTGTGTTTCTTTCTCACACACATATATATATATATATATATATATATATATATATATATATATATATATATATATATATATATATACGCACCTGCTTTCCCTTGTCCTCAGCCAGATTGTCTTTGTCTACTAGTGTGAGTGAAAGTGTAGTACGCTTTGTTCTTGATTTATCCACAAATTGGTTATTTACAAAGTAACTTTATCAGATCGGCGATCAGAAAAGCACAAATGCTAAAGTATGTAAAACTTTATTTTGTAACGATGTGGCGGAACAGAGACTCAGGTGCAGAGTAATCACCACAACAAGCAGGTTTGGGAAAAATCAAAAATTACTTGTCTTCCTAACAAAATAAAACTAACAGGCGAAGAGGATGAAGGTTACGTTCGCTTACATTTTGATGCGTTCAGGCTCTGCTCAGTAGAAATACAATATACAGACGGTAAATTTTTTAGAGATGAAATTACACTCTTAACAGTAAACGGCTTATAAATCATTGAAACTACTATGACCAGATTCAATCCATGAAAATAGAATCATGTTCATTTGACTAGTGTTTTTTTTCAGGGAAACAATACAATTAATAACTATAGCAAAATAAATGGAGAAAAGGTTTTTTTCAATGATCATCAATGAGTACCCACGGCAAAAATAAAAAAAAAAATATAATTGTGTGACGTGTGCTCTCCCATTCACATCAGGTAAAAGCATCTCTAACTACAGTGGACAGATAGCTCTTTTAAACTCCTACTCTCTTTCACTGCATACATCAGGCGACAGCACTGCCAACTACTGTGGACTGCTACCCTTTTAAACTCACACTCGCACACACACACGCATTTCCAACTCGTCAAACACAGATTCATGATCAGTGGCCTTTGGCGTCTGATAGGCCCCGAGACACTGTTACAGCGCCTGTATGAGACGTGCCGGGCTTCTGACTAAGTCCTACGTGAACACATCCGCATCATTATTAGACGGTCAGAGCCGCTGATGAAGTATTAGTAGCGAGACAGGAGGTGGTGGAGGATGGGCGGGTCAAACAAACACAGGACTATCACCCAGTTCGTGTCACCTATGAAACCAAGTCAACTTGATTTTTTTAATTTGACTCGCTTTTGCTACGGAACTTACGGAGAGTATGTAACACTTGCCAGTCACTTCACAAGCATACTCATGTTATCTTACAGTTATTTGAACTGTTGGGTTTTGTAGAATTGTAATAGTCTGGGGTGTGAATATTGGACTTACAAATGTATAATATAAATTGTTTAATGTGCATATTAGAATACAAGAAAAGGATATGATAATTAATAAGGGATATTATTATGAAGGATATGTAATTGTATGCATATAAAGGTTACTGTATTTTTTATTACTTTATAATGATTCATAGAATGTATTGAAGCAAAATATATAAAGTGTTGATCAGGTCACGTGGAGCCTGTACTGGAGAGTGAAGAGGTCCTTTACACACAGATGGGGGTATAGTGTCTACAGGAGAGCATTTGGTTTAAGGAACAAAGGGAACGGCTGGACCACCTTTGGTTTGGGGAACTTTGTTCTGGTCTTATCAGGACAGGAGGGGGATTCGATTTGCATTTGACATGCTGCAGAAGTGGGGAGATTTTACATGCATGGGGTTTCTGGAGGATGACTGTAGCTCAGAATAGAGAATTCCTGTTGCACTGTAACCTGTAGAACTGAATAACAAATTCCTTCTAGGTCAAATATGTTGTTAGCTAACACAGGAGGGCGGAGTGAGGACTTCAGGCACCGGAAAACAGGAACGTTATGGAGCCAACTTCAAAACCTGTGCCAAGGAGGGACTCCGCCCCTGTGTGACTCTTAGCCAATCGCATGCCATAAATTTGAACCGATAGCCAAGTGAATGTGTTGTGTTAAAACTGAAAACGGAACTTAGCTCGGGCTCTTTTCTTCGATGACGTCGAGAGACCGTTAACTGCGTGCAGCCTGTGGTTCCGGCTGAGATCTAAAGGGTCTTGATCAAGTACTGCACCTATCGAATTTCATCATCTCTTTTTATTAAATATTTTCATTCTAACGTATTGATTCTGGTACTTCTTTCTTCACGACCACCTGGGATTTTTGGACATTTAATAGAACCCAAACCATAACTTTTTCCTAAACTAAACTAGGTCCTTTGTTTTGTAAGACACTGATGTGCTAACCTTGAGACGTCCAAAACGGAGAGAGGTACCTAAAGCATCATAGTTTGAGACATAGGGCCGCTGACCAAGGATTGGTATTTGACCAGTTAGGAGTGACGACGTGTCGCGCATACACACAGCAAAATCTCTCTCTCTCCAGTGTCCCAAATCCATATCACCAGCCCTTTATAAGGGTGTCACCAATGACAATTGGAATTTTCTTTTTTAATTGTCTATGTACCGTTTTAGTACACTTCATTTAGAGTGTGATATGCAAATCAAGTCTTCTGGAAGTTGTACACAATATAACTTTTGTAAAGAGTGGATATACGAGGACTGGAGGATTGTCCACAGTTTGTTTACTGAATATTCAACGTGTGAGATTTACATAGACAGTGAGAGATGATACCTGAAATGAATTGACAGAAAAAAAAATAACATGATTATTCATAACGGTAGCACTGTCGATGTCTCACCAGAGCAGCAATTCCCAAAGTGTGGTACTGCTGGTGGGCCGCGAGAGGTCATTTATAAATGAATAAAATGTTTTTAATTTTCAATTTTGAAAAGTTTGAAATTAATTTAAAAATATGTGATTTAAATTGTGTTATTCTTTTACTAGTGTAACAGAGGGTTATTTTTGCGCTTATACTGGGTGGTACTAATAAAATAATAACACATTCGTTCGTCAGCCAAGTCGGCAACTTCTTTATTAACGTCTTCCGTTTTTCACCACCAATATTTCTCCTCACCTCGTCCTCCATTTTCCTCCTTCAAAATAAAAGCCCCGGAAACACAATACAATAGCTTACACTGGCAACAAAGACGATGCCTGCGGAATTAAAGGCGGTTTTGGATGAAGCAGTGAGAATGGTACATTTCATCATAAGTTGTCCACTGCAGTCATGCCTGTTTGCCATGTTATGCGCGGAGACGGGAAGCGGCCACCGGCAGCTTCTCCTGCTCACTGAAGACCGGTGGCTTTACTGGTAAGGTGCTCACCGACTTTTTAAACTGCGTGATGAAGTCAGGACATTTTTTGTGAACTCCCGGTTTGAACTGTCAGACCAATTCTGTGACTTCAAGTGGCTTTGTAAGTTGCCATATTTGGCCAAGATTTTCGGGTACTTGAATGAACTCAATCTATCCTTCCAAGGAAAAGCAGTGACCATGTTTCATGTCCACAGTAAGATAGAAGCCACAATAAGGAAGCTCGAGGTGTGGGACAAATTACGTTCCCCCAGAAATAAAACGTATTTTTAATCACGTTGACTAGAAACTTATTTTCCCCCTGATTACGTCAGTGTTTGACGTATTACAATCACGTTGCTTATATAAACGTATTTTAGTTTTATTGTTTATTACAAATACATTTATAATCGTGCGCTTGTGTTATTGTTATTTGCTTTCCGCTGAATTTAAGCATATTTGAATTTCTAAACTCTGCGGAGGAAAAGAAAAGGGGCTGTGTGAGGCCGGTGACGGGGACGGTCTGAAGACCGCTTGCCCGAAGGTGCCGGTAACGGCCCGCTACACGCCAGGTCCGGGACGGTAACAGCCCCTGTCGTCGCGCCGGGTCTGGTCTTCTCTAAGTCGGGTTGTCAGCTGCAGCTAACACTGACGTACGTTTGTGTTTAACATTTTAAAACATTTCTGTATGACCACTACAGTTAACTGATGTGAAAAAACTATGTGATATGGGGCGCCCTCTTGTAATATTAAAGTAAATACATATGAGCGCCGAAGAAAATATACAAAACATACATTGTTGGTTAATACATTTGTAATCGGTTAAATTCTTAAGGTGATTTAATAATCCCTAGTTTATGTTTTGATCAAAGTTGCAGGGCGCTCAAGTGTCACGCATTGAGCGTGCCTGTCACTCATTTTGGTCAGCTGTTTGGCGGCGCCCCCCAGTGACATGACTCGATCCAACTGGTCAATATGTCAACAGTCACGATTTCAAATGCGTAAGATATCCACACTTTGTAGGTCTCATCCACCTTGAAGCCTGCTCGCTTAACAAAGCACAGATTAGCTACAGCGCTAACGTGTATGAAAGGAATCAGTGGAATGGCTTCTCCATCGAAAGAGCCTAGTATCCCCATGTGTTGCCTCATCGGGTCCGACACAATCTGCGTAGCTGCAGTGGGGAATGAATGCTGGATCTGCTCAAACTGAACCGTGACGCAGAACAATAGCAACTGCATGCGCCTTTGGCGCGCTGCATGTAAAGTGACGGATGCTCCTGTAAACATGACCGGGCTTGAGGTGAATACAGGCACCAGACATGCATGTCACATACGATTAAACCTTATTTGAAGTTAAATGCTATCAGCTGCCATGCTTTGGTACATGTCTTCACTCTAAGGACATGAATAAATCAAAAAGATGCGCTGCTGGTGGTGCAATCGGATCACTGTCGGTCCACATTACTGGGTTTTTTCTCTGTGCTTCACGCTCCTTTTTTTTTCAGGACTGCGGCGCCTCATGTTCATGCCACGTACACATGTACGTCCGCAGACGAGCTGGCAGCACAGCTGCAGGTCTACTGCTGGATATGGAGCAGCTGAGCCGAAGCGAGTCTTATCCCATCAAAACAATAGGCTGTTAATTGATGTGAGCTTCATAGCCAAGCTGTCATCTCATCTGTATGTGGCTTATTATTGTCGTTATGTTATTCATGAGTCTGTTAAATTGAGTCGGGGCTTGTTTGCAGAGATGTTTATGACCTAGTTGGCCAGTAAAAGACTGGAAAAGGGAGCTCGCCTGGCTCCGTTTAAATCTTTTTTTGAATTTTTACTTCATAGCAGAAGCATAAAAATTACTTGTGGCGGCACTAGAAAGGTCTAAATGTCATCCACCAGACATATCTTGATCATGCAGGCAATTTAATGTCCATTGTGAGAACATATACAGAGGAATAGAGGACGCCAATGAAGGAGTTCCTTAAACTTGCATTCATTCTACATGCCGCCAGCGGGCGACTTTGTAATTAACAGGTCGTTACCACAATGTTTGAGAGTTGTCAGTGTATTTATCATAGAATTTAAACCCTTTAACAAAATTAAATGTAACATTTTACATTTGACACCAGACACGTTTTTGGCTAGTGAAGCTTGTTCCTTTCTCTACCTGTTTAACCAACGCACGACTCTACACCTAGCGCTCTGTTCCCTGTGACCAATGTGCTCGTGCTCTGCCGACTCCTGGATTCATCATAAAAGGGTGAACGGCTCGCTTACCTACATTGAAGATAAACGGTCGACTATTTACTCAACGCATGATGAAGTGCAAAGCGACAGAGAACTGAATTGGACAACTGAGCTGACAGCCGCGTAGGTTGATGCAAATCTCTCGCAGGCGGACTGGCAGCTCGTCATATTTAGCGGCTTCGTGGGCAAAATGTGGTGATCTAGCGTGGGTTTAGCCATGAGGACCATACTCTTGCATGTCCAGGCTATTTTATTATTCATACATCTGCCAATCACTCCTCTCAGGCATGTTTACTCATAATTTCCTTGCTGTCAATCATGATATCAGCTGGTAAAATCGGCTGGTCTCCTCTATCCAACAACACAGCGACACAATGACATCATTAGCTGATCATCTTGCTGCCGTCTCTTTTTCAATATAACTGTCTCTCTACATTCCGTACGTTCATGCTGCTGTTACGCTCCCCTCCACCTCCATCAACCTATCAGCCTCCACCACCACCAGTGTCTGAACTCCGCGGGTGCCAAATTGCCCTCTATTACAAATCTCACCGGAGACTCCAAGCGCCAAAGACTCATCATTAGGTATCATCTGTGGATAATGAACAACGATCTTTTCTTCATTTGACTTGTACCTCCTGGTGGAACCACCACGGAAGGTTTCTTCTTCATCAACATTTTGGATATTTCTGTTATCGTGGTGTGAGTGATAAACAATAGCCACGTTGGTTGCTTACGTTCATTATGATAATTTTGGGGTAGTAGCTTTGGAGGGAGGCCTGAAGAGAGTTGGGGTGCAGTGTTGCCGACGTGGCAACTTTCTTTCTAGATTTGGCAACTTTAGAATGTGGTGCTGCGCATTACTGCCATTGTAAAAGAGTTGGCAACACACGGCTGTTTTTTCTTTATTTGGTTTAGAGACATGTCACAAACAGTAACACAAAATAAAAAATATAACCAGAGAAATCAAAGATCAGGTACCGAGAAGTTTAAATTGTTTATTGAAAGGATTGAATTACACATACCACCGCCCCCCCAAAAAAAGACATGTTAAAATGTGTTTCCTGTATTTACTGTTTGTCATTGATATTGAATTAATTCATTAATTTCCAGAGCCAATTATGCATGATGTCGCCAGATTTTCACAACTGACTGCTGAAAAGAATCATCTTGAGCACAAACTAAAAACTGCAAAACCGCCCTGATCCTCTTAATGTCTGTCTGGTGGATTAATTGGGGCTAAATACTACCAGAAGTCAGCGTTGGGGTGTAAGCCAAAGGCTAAGTACAGGCCTGGATTTCATTTAATTGTTTCTTATCGTGGAAAGCCGGTTCAGATCCCCAGTGACAAACATTGCTGTGTCAGAGAAACATGAAAAGATAAAATGCATGTATGTATAGTTGATGTATCTGCATAATAGAGGACAGGGAAACAAAGCCAGAAGAAGAGTGGCCTTGTATGTGACGGTGCATGTATGTGTGTGTGTGTGCTTTTAGAGACGGTGGAAGTTTTCTGGTTGGAAGCTGTCGTTTCTTGGCATGTCAGTGCTGTCATGACTGCTAATGAGGACACAGGAGAGAACATGTCATTAGAGTCAAACATATCAACGCAGACTGGAGATTAAAAAATATACCCGCTCACACCCAGACGCCTCATATACTACACTTTAAGTGTGCCAGAAAACGTTTTAAATTATGTTCCTGTCCGATAACGAACAGAGTGGGTTATGGGTTGTTTTGACATGTTCAAAAAACTATATATTACTGTCTCCCTGTCTCTTCCATCCATTTTTACTCCATCGGTGATGTTTCTTTGTGTTGTCGCTCTTCAGTAATTGTTCTTTTCTGCTTTTACGCTCAACTTACTCCACTGACACGTAACAGTGGTTGAACCCAATAATAACAGCGCAAAAGGATAGATTTTGGGCGTTGGGGGAAGTGAATATCAGGGGAGTTTCATTACCACCAGTATACTAATTGGGCTTTGATTCAGCTTGATGTTAGTCACATGAACTTTTGATATCATGGGATCGACTGTCCTTGTTGCCATGAATATGCCAGTTCTCTCTTGGGGTGCATCCCAAGCTTTTTAATTGCATCCCCGTTTCCTTTACTAGTGTCTTTTCCTCGTATCTTAGTCCCTCCCACCAGGGGTGCAGGGAGAGATGTATGGAAACCATATGAGAGAGGAAATGTTTTCAGAGAAATGAGCCGACCTACCTTGAGTAGCGTCACTTGAAGCAATGTATATGTGTAGTAACCCTTCAAGGCTTCCTGCCAGAATGTGTCTTATTCCAATTCACTTCAGGAAAAGCAGCACTAACAGAGACATGTGCTCATGCTAATTTACCCATCAACTGCAATACAGTTTACTCGCTGCAATTCAGCAGCTGAAGGCAGGACGTTGTCATGTGAGTTGATGAAGCACAAGCTGTAACGCATGAAGGTCATGCTAGAACAATGTACCAGAATGGTTGTCTATCTATATGTCTGCCCTGTGATGGACTGGCGACTTGTCCAGGGCGTACCCTGCCTGCATTAACAGCTGGTTTTGGCTCCAGCGCCCTGCGACCCTAATGAGGATAAGTGGTTCAGATAATGGATGAATGAATGGAAGTTGGGTGTCTCCTATCACCCCGACCTGGCTCCTTGCAGAGAAACAAGCTCAGGGCTCCCACTAATTCAGCACAATACTAAGCGAGGGAATTTGGAGCAGCACTACAACACTAACCACTAGAAATTCAAAGATGGTTATCCACCAAAGAGGCAAGAAAGTGGCGTTGAAGGCTCAGCAGTCACTGTTCACAAAACCGACTTCACAAAATAAGGCTGCAACTGAAGCATGATCGTGTTAGCCACCTTTTGGCTAAACACAAGAAGCCTTTCACAGATGGGGATTTATATAAGGAAGCTATGGCCGTCACTGCTGAGACTGTTTGCAGCAACTTCAAAAACAAAGAGGCCATAATAGCTGCATTCCGTCCTGTACCGCTTGGTCCTGCAACAGTGACACGGAGGGTGGAGTTACTGTCGGAGGACGTTGGTCAACAGGTGTTGAAGGACTTGTCACTCTGTAAAGTTTTTTTAATGCAGTTTGATGAAATGCTGGATGTAACGGACACAGCGCAGCTTGTTGTATTTGTCAGAATGGCTTTCCAGGATTTACAACAAAGGAGGACTTCCTCACTCTTCTCCATTTAAAGCAGAGGACGAGAGGTGAGGATATTTACAATGTGTTCAAAAGATATGTCCATGACAATAACATCCCCATTCATAAACTGGTGGCTATCACTACTGATGGGCCACGGCAATGTGCACGCTGGTTTCATTGCACTGTGCCATAAAGATCCGGATTTCCGGAAAGTTGTGGACTTTTCTCATGTAATGACACTGGTGGTCGAAGTGGTGAACTTGATTCGACCAAAAGCGCTTCAGCATCGCTTATTCAAGGTGTGATTGGATGAGCTCGATTCCGCGTATGGAGATCTGCTTCTGCATGCCACCGGTTGAGTCGCGGCAAAGTGCTGCAGCGCTTTGTTGACTCGCTGCCTGAGATAAAGGTGTTTATTTCGAAAAGAAACGAGGAGGATGAGGAACTATCAGATCATGTGTGGCTACTGGACCTCGGGTTTCTGACAGACCTAACAGCAAAACTGAACTCACTCAACAATGAGCTCCAGGGAAAAGACCAGCACCTGCCCCACATGAATGCATTCAAGTCCAAACTCTGTGCCTGGACCACACATCTTAAGAAAGGGAAGCTGACACACTTTACCAACCGGGAGAAAATGTCACAATCCATCAAAGACAATTATGAGTTTCACCCTGAGCAGTACTGTGTTCACCTGGACAAACTGGCAGCAGGGTTTAGTCACTGTTTTGGTGAGCTAGACGTCATGGAGGATATTGTTGCATTTGTTGCAAACCCATTCCTGCCAATTGTAGGAAGCTAAATTCCAGAAAGCATTCAGTCATCAGAAACCGACGTCGCTTCACGTGACACTTCAGAGGAAAGGACGTCTCATGTCTGTTCAAACATGTTTCCTGGCGTCTTGTCTCCTCGCTTGGTTTTCTTGCGTCTCTCCGTGCATTCCTGGTGGGCGGGACTAAGACGCAGGAAGGGACGCAAGTGAGGGAAACGGGGATGCCATTTAGAGACTTGGGATGCACCCATAATGTAACATATGCTTACACACACAAAGACCCTCCAATACAAAAATGTATACAAAAATGACGTTCCCATACTTAAACTAACCAAACTCCATTCTCAATTATGTTTTGGGGGTAGCATAATTCCCCCCCCTGATTGCAGTCAGCTTTAAAATTAGTAAACAACATTAAAGAAAACAACAAAAATGATTGCTCTAGGGTTCGATGTACTCATTTTTCAACCCCAAATGAGTTCAAATACTAATTTATATAGATTTTTTTTTATTTCCAAACATTGAACTTTCATACCATATTTTGATTATAACTATAAACATCAAGCATGAACTGAGCATAATTTGATCAAGATTTCCCAAAAAGGACTTCTCAAGCCTCTCCCGAGTTTTTCCAGATGCATGCTTCAAGGCCTAAACATCACAATAAAACAAAGCATTGGGGGTGTTATGAAGGAGTTTCAGTCAAAAAAATGTTTGTTCGGTTCAAAAATGTAAAAGTTAAAACCTTTTAACATAATTGGATTGTTCCATGCTGTCTACCCATCTGTCGAAGAGAGAAGGGGTATAAAAAACAAACTGTCCAGCCGCATTGGGATTTTTTTAGCTACCAATATACTACAACAAATTATTTTATTAGATTCCTACAAGCTTATATGGTAACGAAGAGGTGTCTTTTATTGAAATCCCACTTTGTAAAGTGTACTATTAATGATCTAGTGAAAAGTGACTGACTTTTTCGGCTCTTTTTTTGTCCAATAATGGGTGCCGCAGGACTTGGGATGCAAAAGGTTAGTAAGAGTATTTGAACGTTATGGTTTAAATGTTTGTTTTGCCATTTAAGTTACAGACACAGATAGCCCTAGTCTCCTGGGTAAAGTCTTGTGCGTGACTCACTCATCCACCCTGGCTGTGATTAGAAATGTATTTGTGGTACGTCAAAAACAAATGTAATCCAGGGGAATTATGTTTCCTTGAAACTTAATTGTCAATGCAGTTCAGTTAAATGGGAACGCAATTTTTTAGGGACGACATAAACTTAAAAACACACAGTGGAGGAATGTAAGATGATTAAAGCTAGGAATTAAAAGTGAATAAGGTTCAAATGTCCCGCTAGTCTCTTAAAATAAATGCTTTGAAAACTGAGCATCAACGCTACAAGCACTGCCCGAGGGTGTACCGAGTGTAATTAATGTTTCAGCAAACATTTATGCCATCCGAATAATTTGCTATGTTCACATTAAATAAAATGCTTAACAGAATGCTGCTGAAATGCCGTTAATAAAACAAACACAGGTCATAGTGGTGCTCTTAAAAAGGTGCTGCCATCTCTCATTCAAGCCATTGGTGCTTGATGACAACCCTTGATGTAAGTGAAATCAAATTACAACTTTAAAATTGCCAGAATAAAGTTTGCAAAGATATTTTTTGCATTGCCGATCCAGATATGATATCCAGATACACACCATGTTTAGGGAGGAAACATGCAGCTGAACAACACTGGCCAGAATTTAACAGTGAGCGCTGTAGTATACGTCCTAACCGAACGGTCACCTGGGCCCCTGACAGAAATGTTTGTGTTTTTATTTTGAGGGATATATAACATTAAAGGGTAATTATTGAACAATCAGCCCAATCGTTACGTTTTGGGGTAACGTTTAGATTGTGGTAGGTCTCCAGGAAATTATTATGCCCCAAAAAAGAATAAAACCTAACCGTGTGCAGATGACAGCTTTTTAGGGTTTTTACCCTTTTTTTTTAAAGTGATGTACCACCTGTGGTAAGGCAGGCCATGGGCAGCCTGATATTTGGGACCCATGCAGGGGGGCAGGGCCTTTAAAAAGGTGTGGGAAGCTCACCTGTGCCTTTGATAGCGAGCACACCTGAGAGCAGCTGAGGCCAGCCATGTGGTGATCAATTTGGTGAGCTCTTTTCTTTTGATGCAGGTTTTAAAAGCATGATTTTAGTGTGTTGTAATGTGTTGTTGTAATGCTTTCTTTCTTTTGTTTGTAAAGAGCCTTTGAAAGAAACACTACTGTTTTTCCCAGGCCTTTTATAATTTACATGTTGTTTTTTTAAAGTATTCATTTAGCATGGGCCGTTTATATTTGATTTGGGCTTGTGGGTTTTGTGTTGGGCTGAGGAGAGAGGCAGAGTGACAGGGCAGACATTTTACATCGGCATTTTATTATTGTGTTATTTTGGTTGGTTTGCTGTGCCTGAGTTATTCTATTTTGTTTGTGTGATTTATTTACTGTCCTTACTTACTGCTCCGTCTCCCTCTGACCGTGCGGTTTAAGTACCACAAGACTTACTTTTAGTTTGTACATTTTGGATTTGATTATTTTTAGCCCTGGTTAATAAAACTTTTGTTTGGTATTTAGTCTCTGACTCCAGTTCATTCTGGGTATTGTGGGGGATTTATCACCAGGTCACACACCCGTGAAATATTTTTTTCAGCAGTGCTAAGCCTTTTTAGCATGTCATTTTGTAGGCATTTCATACACAGCACTGTGCAATCAGTGTCTGATTGAATGAGTGTCTGATTGAATATAGAATATGTACAATTCAGTTTATGAACTTACGCTGTAGCGATTTGGGATCACTACCATGATGGTCCCTGTCACAGCCGCACCCTGATCAAAAACCAATCCACTCTGTGAACCGGACATAAAGCGAAAATGGGAGTCGGCACGAGAGAAGAGGAGAGTACCCGGAGCTTACGGGCAGAATAGCGTGTGATTGTTTGTCTTCGTTGTTTTCAGGGTTTTAAGTGCACTCTAACTCTGACTCGCATGTTCTGCCACATCCAGTACCACTGCAGTTGATGGTGCTTTTGAGAATAGGCCCATGGAAAGGTAACACTATTGTCGACATTGGTTCCTCCTTCACGCTGCTGAATCAGGACCTGTGGACAGTCATTCAGGACACATGGAAACAAAGCTTGATTACTCGGACTAAAGGTCCGATATACCTGGCGGATGGAGAAGCAAAACAACCCTGAGGTCAGAGTGAGGTGGAGTACACTCTACATGGGAAGACATGGAAGCAAACATCCGCTGTACTTCCCTCTGAAAAAGGAAATCTAGGCCCAGCACGCATGGAAATGCCAATGTTTCAGAGTGGTTTACAAACGGATATTGCTAATAAGGCATATTGGTTTATTGAATATTTATTAAATGACTATTTAAGGATTTCTTAGTGGATGCTTATTTTAAATATATTTATGAAAATGTTCCTTGTTGCTGCTGTTGTGTTTTATAAAGCATCCTGCGCCAGGACAAATTTCTCGTTTGTAATAACTTACGTGGCAATAAAACGTTTCTGATTCTGGAAAAAATATTTCGTACCCTCTGGAGTACCTTCATGTACATCCAGGGATACACGTAGCCCCATTTAAGAACCACTGTTTTGTGATGTTTTTGAAAGAAAATATTAGATTAAACAAACAATCTGCAATATAACAAAGTCCCCTCTTTGTTAACATACATTGCTCATGGGTGCAGTCCTCTTTCCAATTTCTTCAAAAAAAGAACAAACGCATATTTGCAGTAATATACTGGGTAAACACCTGAAATACCTTTTACTTGTGTTCTTTTCAAAATGACCAGAAACAGAGGTCCCTACAAGTAGATTGACGGCCCACTGTTTGTAAAGTAGGACTGTATGTGTGTGTGTGTGTGTCTTTGTGTTGTCAACAAGAGCTTTTTGTGGTGATTAGTGCTGTCTGTCTCTCTGCAGTCCGGTCACACGAGGATACAAATAATTGTCCCTTTGCTTTTATTGTTGCTGTCCAACCAGGTGATTTAGTTCCACAGTGGGCTCCACAAAACAAATAAACTGGTCCTAGACTTGACTTGTTTCTTGAAATGAATTAACACTTGAATAATGCACGTTTCTCATTACGTGCCGCTTTTCAAGTCGCTTTTTCATGGTTGGCTTCAATTATATTTCTTTTTCCGATTTGTGTGGTGGGTTTATGTTTTTCTCGTAGAACCTCAACTGTTTGCAGTATTAAGTGATTTGTTCATCCACAACCACACAGGCAGCTCAATTCAGTTTAATTCAATTCAGTTCATATTGTATAGCCCAAAATCACAAATACAAGATTTACCTCGGAGGGCTTTACAATCTGTACACATACCATCCCTGTTCAAGAACCTCACATCGGAGGAAAAACTCCCTCAAAGATCAGATCAGAGATGCTGTTTTGGTGAATCAAATATTTACTGTGCAAAAGAAATTTGACAAAAGCCTGGCCACGGTGCCACACAATCTGTTTTAATGTATATCTTTTTCTTTTACATGAAGACAAGAGAAAAGAACTAGTGGAATTCTCGAATCTTTTTGTTGGCAATGAAGGACCTTCATAACCAAAACTACATTATTCTGATCTGTCTCCCCAACTTAAAAGCTTGAGTATTATTTGGCACTGCCACTCATCAAACTTGGTGCCTTGGTCCGTCAGCATCACTCAAGTGAGCAGCTGAGACTTAACACTCGGGCTGGGTATTTCCCAAATCGTGCATAATCTGTGTCGCATCATTCAGTCCTCTGCTATACCGTCTCCAGTGTTTAACGTTTGTTTACACCATATGGTGTACGGTGGAAAAGATTACTTCTTCGCTGAAGATGTTGAGATGGCTGCTTGACAGGAGTGGGAAAAGATAAATAGAGATGATGATGAATATGCAAAGAACAGATGGAGAAAATTGGGGCGTTGTCGGCAGCATAATGAACGCAGCGTCGGGGGTGAGGGCGGGGGGGGGGGGGGGGGGGGGGCATTGGGTTATAGGATGTAAAGGCGCTCTCTGAAATTTTTTTTTTAAACTCATATTTAAACCAGATCAGTTTTTCGTTCTGTTTTCCCTGACTGGAAAGCAAAATGAAGGAGTTTTCTCCCTGCCTCTCACACCTGGTCACAACACCTGCTGTGCAACAGAAAACAAAATTATACCCCACGAAATACAGGAGTCATTTAACCGGTGCAACAAAACCTGTGCCTTTAATATATTTGACTTTAAATGTATAAAGTCTATATATATATATATCTCTATCTATAGATATAGATATCTATATCTATATCTATATATCTATAGATCTATATATATATTAGTGTACATCTGACATCTACGTGTAGATATATATACGTAGACGTCAGATGTATATGAAATCGTTAAATAGGTATATTGGAAGCTGATTCTGCTAATGCGTTAAAAAATTAACACAATCATGTAATTTAATCATAGCGCGTTAACACATTATTTTTCACAGCTCTACTTTTAATACTTAACGTAAATTTAAAAGTACTTTTTACTTTAACTTAAGTAGGATTGTTGATGTAAATCTTAAAATACCGAGAATATCGGTAATATGTAATTAATCATGATTAATCCACAGAAACCTGTGATTAATCTGATTAAAAATTGTAATCATTTCACAGCCCTAATTAAAAGTAAAAGTACTCACACCTTAGAATTGAACCAATAAGAAGCGAATGAGGCCAATAAGACCCCAGACTATATTCCTGTTCAAGGTCTTCTAAGCCAAAACTAGGAGGAACATTCTGTGGAAGCGGGCGCTTAGACACCTTCAGCTGAAATTGTATACTGTATTTGAACTGTAATTAAACCATTATAACTCATAAAATCCTGTGCTTCTCTTTGCAATGAGCACCCAAGGTTCTAAGAATACTTCAAAAAATGTTGGCGGACTTGTTGTATGGGAAGTTTCGACATGTTACTCGTTCTTCATAAGGTTTGAATCGAGTTGTTTTCTTCACGCTAATGTTAAATCACATCCAAAGGCTTTCTGTCTCTTTCTCTCTGTGATGGTGATGACCTTTGACAAGGTCATTGCTTTCTGCTGATGATTGAGTCAAACTGAGTATGTCACTGGTTATGCAATCCTCCATGCATTCCAATAGCTTATGCAAGCCAGGGTTGTGGTGGCGGCTAAGCAAGGTTGCAATATGCTATCCCTCCAGCGTGTTGACGAAGATTTTAAAGTGTCCAACTGTGACGGCCCCTGAGTACTGCAGGTGTGCAGTGATTGCAGAGCACCTGGACCGGCAAGTAGAATAAGAGCCCGGCACTGGCAGTTGCATGGGGTGCAGGTTTGGGGGAAGAGAGGCAGGTTGTTGCTCTTCTATTTTGGTTTCGGGTTTGGTTTTGGGGTTTCCTTCGTTTGCGTCGACAACACTTGCACACCACATCACACGCATGCAAATTGACATCACTGATGCTACTGACTGCCACACTCCATACTGTTACCTGTTTATTTTAAGTTAAATTAACTTTATTTTATTCCCCCAAACTTTGTCTTTGCCAAATTTGTCATCGCCTAGGAGCCAGGTTGTGACACCAAACAAAGATTTGGATTAGATGGCTGAACCACCTTGAGGAGTTGATGTCGGCACTCCTCATCTTTCTTTTTATAAATTAGGTGTATCATTACAGGCCACCCACGCTTTGTAACCACATCCCTATTGACTCATCTTTGATACTTAATTTTCCTATGTGCTTGTAGAAAAAATAATTGCGAGGTGATCGGATCGCAGGACTTTCACACTGGGGCCCGTTTCCTGCCTCTGACATTGTTATGAACAATTTTCAATGTTCATAAGGTTGAACATTGAGAAAGTGGACACACTCATATCTATTAGTTTTAGCCATAATCCTAGAATGACCTAGCTGAGGAAATTAGAAGCAGTCGGCACATGAAGGGTTCTGGACGGCGCGTACAGCGACTGCTCCGTGTTGGATCTACCGTCTTGCGCAGTGGTTCTCAATTGGTCTGCCTTCGGGACCCACCATCACCCTTAATGACAAGCCGCGACCCAAATCCAGGAACATTCTCAACATCTCCAATGTATTTAATGAAAAGTTGGTGCAGTTTGAACCTGAGATAGTATGGAGACAGTGTAACATGCTGGGTGTTTGTGTGTGTGGGGGTGTTGAAGGTGCATAACAAAACAATAAGATAAGTAAAAGAACCTGCAGCACAGGTGCATAATAAATCGCATAGGAATAAAAAACAATATCAATATACTCCTTTAAAAAGGATTTAGATTTTGGTTCCAGGCTGTTGAATCACTCTTAAAAATGTCTTCGTCTGTGAGCGAGTGACGCAACGTCCCTTTGCTATCGGGCCGAACAGAAAGAATGAAAAAAAAAATCAAGGACGGTTTTATTTTGAAAAAGTGACCGGGTACATCTGTCTGTGCGTCTGAGCCTCTTACTCTTGACACATGTCAGAGGCTACGTGAGAACATTGCCCCAAAATTGAAACTGAAATGTACATTTCAAGTCTGCCGGAGTGGCAGTGTTCTGGATTAAAATTAAGGCAGCATGTCCGAAAATCGCCAAAAAGCTCTGAAAACCTGCAAGAAACATCCAAACCATGAGTGTGAATACAGATCGCGAGGTACAGTAAAAAGTCAGTCAGTGATTTCTCAACTTTAAGTTCTAGTGTCAATTTTACGTGTTCTGTGAGGCACAGAATGTAGTCAGGGCCGGCGATGTCAGAGGGACGGCCGGCTGGTGACGGGCCAAACCCAACCTCGTCGGAAAATCCCCGGTATCCCCCGGTTTATCCCAACCTGCCGCTGAAAAGATGGAGGGACGACCCAGCGCTGCATAAAAGGTCCCTTCAAAATAAAACCAAAGGATTTAAAAAAAAATATAAAATATATTCTTTTTTTTGTTCAAGCAAAGTCCCGTGACCCATTAAAAACCGGTCCGCAACCCACTATTGGGTCGTGACCCAGCAGTTAAGAACCACTGGTTTACTGGGATCTAGCGTTGTGCTTTTCTCTTTTAATTTCAGTGTGAGGGTGAATTGTGACAACCTTGTGTTAGTTCTTTACAGTAAATTTGTTATCTTCCTGCCATCTACTTCTTTCAACGCTCTTCCTTGTCTCCGTCAGCAAACACTGTAATAAATTGACAGCGAGTCATGCAGGTGCCCTGAACGAGTTCTCTTCGCATCCTTTCAGTGGTGTGAAGTCATGGGGAAGACTAATTGGCCCTGCAGCTGTCTCTCTCTTTCTGACGTCCTGTTAACCTGACAAGATCCTAGAAATATGGTCATTCAAGCCAATCACTCCTTTCCCAGGGTGCTCGCGAGGTCTCAAAAACTTGAAAAAGTCTTAAATTTAGTATTCATAATTTAAGGCCTTAAACGGTATTCAATTTTGTCAACAAGTCTTAAATTTCATTCATCAAGTCTTAATTTTTACCCCATCCTTATTTGATACAGCGAATCGATAAAAAGCAATTATTAAAAAAGTATGAATTTCATTATCGATTCGTTTGCGTGTCGCGCAATTATTTTGCTACTCAATAAGTCGCGGAGATGTTTGCGTATTGAACAAACAGTCTAGTGGAGCGGAGCGCAGCAGACAGCAGGTCCAGGAGTGTAGAGGCTCAAACCTTTACCAATTTAAACTACAGACATGAAAATCCCTCACCTTTCAGCGAAACTCACCGTTTTGAAATCAAAATAGGTGACCTACGTGAATTGTGTAGATTCGATGAGGTTTTTTTTTTGAGGGGGGGGGTGCTTGAACTGTGAGCAGATGCGCGTGCCAGAAGGGAGCGCGAGTGCATGGTAATATAATATTAATATTAAGTTTAATAATAATTATAATAATAATATTACGTTTCCCACCTGGCACTTCCTTTTATGCCCTCTTGAAGTGAATGTGCCACCATGTGTTCAAATAAAGAAACTACATTCACCCAGTGCTTCCCTCAAATAATAAACCCCATGTGGCTCCAACAAGAAGGTTCTGCAGCCCGTTGTATCTCGCATGTCAGTGCATAGTCGCGTTGCTCGCTAGTTAGGCTAGGCTACCGTTGTCGTTAGCTCGCTAGCTCGTCGTTCATTCCCCGTGTTTGAGCTGCGCTGTTGTGTTAGATAATGTCTTCGTCTAAAAATACCGCGAGGGTTTCAAGAGAAGCAACGTGTAAATATCTCCTTTGAGGTGCAGAACACAGACCTGCGTTCAACAGTTCGATACAATGTGGCTTCATGCAGAGGAAGTGTTGCTGGGATTTAGAGTTAAATATCTAATTAATAACTTTTGTTTCGGTAAAGTGCAGTCCGTAAGTTATGTTGTGTGTCTGTGAGTGTGTTAATGCATGCTCACGTGCATTAACATGCATGTACGGCATAGTTGAGTTTGCTAAATTGTTGCTGAAAAGTAGTACCAATGTCTTGTGGATGTCATGTGACCAGATTGAGCAATGTAACAGAGTTGCAGCATATTACATGAATATGACAAATATTCATATAATGAGCGATAGGCATGGACCACGATCCAGGTAGCCAGAGTCCATTGTAGCATGCAGGACCAGTTCCAGACAGCCATGATCCATGGAGAGAGGGCTGGCCGGAAATCGCTGCTCGCGTACTCTGCTTGTGCTGTATCACAACAGGAAGTGGCCTGTCCCTGACCTGGATCTTTATACGCAACCCGGGTCTGGGATTGGCATATAATAATGCTAACAATATGAATGTTTATTAATTCATACGTAACCCTGGTATATTATAATGATAATAATAATAATAAACCTGGGGTTTACATATCATTATTTGAAATAAATAAAAAACGCAACCCGTGTGACAGAGAAAAAAATAAACAAAATTGTTAGACTGAAAGACACCAACTGCAAGAGAAGACAAGAAGAGTAAAGGATGATGACTGAGTAACAGGGGAGAGGAACTCAAACTGGTCATCAGAGACGGAGGCAAAGCCGGACAGTCATTTGTCCGTCTGACTGGCAGAAACAGATGGACAGAGAGAGACGGATGAGTAGACAGGCGCAGAACGAAAAGCAAATTAAAAGATGACAGGTTCGCTTCTAGCCGTCTGTGAGTCGGTGAGTGAGCATTTGGTTTCACTTTCATTTCTACATGTCACTCTACCTGGAGGACTTAATGAAGGACACCCATCCCTCCATCTGTGAGACACTGTTTTCATGTTTCATTACTTCAATACTCTGACAGGCTGCGCTGAAGCAGTGACATCTGGGGAAATGTTTCCATGAAATGGCAGTTTAGCAAATTAATAAGGATGAGAATACATTTGAAATGAACAATTTCTGTCATGGATGAAGTCAAAAGTAAATCTAAAAGGGCCAACCTGCCCCAAAATGGAATGTGCCATGCCACACCCTTCCAACCAAGTTGGGCCGTCTGTCAGTACTCTATATAAGAGAATGTGTTGCGCCATGTGCAAATATTGCAATCATGCCAGCAAAAGATGTCTAAGAATTGTGTTTTCATTACATTGGAATCAGCAATTCGCCATGTGTTTACAGTACTGACGTTACTGGAAAATGAAATACCTGGAAGGCTAAAGCATTGAATATGTATGTCAGGAAAGGCTTTCCTCCAGAAATGTAATATTGCAATCATAATTACTCCAACACAGAATAATTTATATTTGATTATGTGATATTCATGCATTTTTCTGTGCTTAAATTAAAAACATGTTTCCTTGTGTTGGACAAACAATGTGTGGGCTGTGAACACATGTTTCTTTTCTTAACTTGCTAAGAATGCTTTGAACCACTCGTAAAATTAAAAAAAAGGTTGGTAAATCCCATAGTTTAATGGGTTACTAACAAAGTAGGAACAAACAAGGGATACAGACAAAAACAAAAAGGAACTTTGTTCTATTATTGCTACTTGCACGAGGCCCAACATCCCCTTTTTTAGCTATTGCGTAACATCTCCAGTGATCACCCCAAATTCATAGAACCACAGTTACACACAAGGGTCTGAAACAATAACTGTATAAATCAATTAAGAATAATCAAAAACTTTGATAACATATTTTCTCCTTCTGGCTTCTCACTTTCAGCATCGCTCCATGTCTGGCTTTCAGCTTCACATCCAGAACATTGTATTTCAAGGGGATTAAATCACAGCAGGAGACGCAAGAGGAAATATTAAGTTGTTTGACGGGAGAGGCTCATCTTCTGATGTTGTTTCAGGTACTTTAAGTGAGGAGTGGGAACAAAAGTTTAAGAGGGCTTCAGAATCCCACGGCAGGATGATAAAAGGGGAACAGGGGTTGAATGTGAGAGAGGCGGAAAATAATGGGGCTCTGCTGTTCATCACTACAGCGGTGAGACGGGCTGATTAAATATTCAGTTTGATATCTGCCAAGTGTTAAACTTGCACATGACGCGGCCCCGAATGAGGCGCAGCCGCACTGTGCAGCGTCCCTGAAGCCTCAATGCATGTTGTGGCTGAACAAACAGACAAGGGCTGGGAAAGTTAACGCGTTAACTTTTCAATCCTTTAACAGCGTTAATTATTTGATCATGTGTTAACTGCATGTTTTTTTTTTTCCACTGGGAGGAGCTTATCACTTTAAATCTCTCCCAGACGGCATAGCTCAGACCTGGCGTCTCACGGCTCTCCAAGTCCTGCCCGCATGAGGTCAATCAAACATGAAAAATAAATAAGATAAACACCATGAACGCATTACAGCAGCACTGCTTTCACTTTCACAAGGCGAGTCACGTTGGTGCGCGCGCTGCCGCAGCCTGACTTCGTTACGCAGCAGACTGGCAGTGTATCTGTAACGAGTCCGCGTTACTTTGTGAGTCCCAACAGGCACAAGAGAGGGCAACACAATACCAGCTTGGTTATTAATGTTCTTTATTTTAGGGCGCTCAATGTCTGCTCCGAGAGCACTCAATATCTCTGGCGTGTCGACGCTGCGTCCCGCTCCCGTTCCACTGCCGCTACTACTGCTTATGATGGGGAGAGACACAGGACACAGATTAGGCGCAGCTGAGGCTGATTACCTCTCATACCTCGCACCTGTTCCCTGAACCACTCCCTCGCTCGGTCCCCTCCGCAGCTGAGCGTAACCCCACCCCACTGCCACATACGTCCACCGCCAGATTTAGGCCAGGGAGCCTTCCGGCCTAACCTACTCCTCCTCCCCCCCCAGAGAGCAGGAGAGGAAGTCAGCCACAACCATCTGCATCCCTGGCCTATGGATCACATTGAAATTAAAAGGCTGTAAAGCCAGATACCACAGGGTAATCCGCGCGTTGGTATCCTTCATGCGGTGGAGCCACTGGAGCGGGGCGTGGTCCGACCAGACGGTGAAACTCTCTGAGCGCTCATACCTCGCACCTGTTCCCTGAACCACTCCCTCGCTCCGTCCCCTACGCAGCTGAGCGCAACCCCACCCGACTGCCACAGTAACAAAGTAAGTCTGACGTGAAGCACGTATTGTTCTGTAGCTTCTGTTCTCAACAAGTAGCGGTGCTGCAGCGAGCTGCTTCACACGCACTCACAGTTGGGCAGATACACTATATAAATATATACCGGCAGGTTCCGCGTCCAGATTGAAAGTTAATCGTGCATGCTCAAAGTTCCTGACTTTAAAGCAGCATCACTTCTGGATCTTTACTCTTCTATCAAAGAGGAGAACTTTCCTCACATCACAAGATGTTCAGTGCACTTGTTCAAGAGAACACAGACTGGACTTTTCTCACTGAGAAAGAAAAACTGACAAAAGGAGTGGTTTGTCCCTCACAGGGACCCTTACTACTTAACAGTATGTGTGTGTGTGTGTGTATATATGTGTATATATATATATGTGTGTGTATATATATATATATATATATATATATATATATATATATATATATATATATATATATATATATATATATGCATGCATGCAACACCATCAAGCTTTGACTCAGTCTCGTCCTGAATGAATGAAAAAGAGATACTAATCACAAACTAAAACATGGAACAGAATATATATATATATATATATATATATATATATATATATATATATATATATATATATATATATATATATATATATATATATAAAAATCAAGCTAAAGGACATATACAGGAAAATGTTTTACTAAACATCTTATTACTTGCAGTAATGAGATTTTTTAGTAAGTCCTAAAAGATATTAGTATTTTTTATGAACCGTTTACATAATACACAGTAGAATCAGGTTGTTAAAGACTACCGCTTATAGTATATACAGCTTATAAATTGCTTAATTTAACAGAATGAATAAATACACAATAATTGATAAATAAAAGAACCATTCATTATTACCTGAACTCAATTCTGTCTCACTTGAATGAACCGCTTTGGGGGTCAGCAGCAGCGAGCCGTCCATCTTTTATGCTGAGAGAGGGACTGTATCATTCAGACCAGACTGCAGGTGGATCGACAGGCTTGTGTCTGCAGTTGACAGCTTATAAGACTGTATATGTTCTACATACCAGGAGTCATAATCACAACACAGAAAAATACTAGCCATTTAGTATTTACTATGCAGAGTCTAACAATAACGTGCTTTTTTATTTGCCACAGTATACATGTCTTGAATAACTTACTTAGCTTGACAAAACCTGCTGTCTAAAGTTTGGTGGCGTTAGCGCAAAACAATACTGTAGCCTAATCTTCATCTGGAACTGTGCAGAAATTTAAGGTTTACACCAAAATGAATGAACAGAATGAAGTGCAACAAAACAAAAGAAATGCCACAGAGATGCGAGTGACGGCAAGCTTGGTGCAGAAACACCGGGCACTACTCCTGGACCAACCAAGAAGCACAGGAAGACAGTATTTGAGCTGGTTTGACTGAAAATAAGACCGTGGTTTCAAGTCGGGGATTCACCGTTAAGTTACGTTAGCGAGCGTACGTTCGTTAGCCGCATTTTTCTTAGTCGAACAAGCTAGTGAAATACTGTCTGCCGTGCTCCTCTGCTGGCCTGATATGCACCGTCAAGTAACCGTTAGCTAATGTACATTGGCACGTACGTTAGCCGCCACTTGTATCTCTGAGTTCAAACCAGCCACTGAAGCACCGCTGAAGTGGAGAGACACACACTGGCAGAGAAGACTGAAGTTTCAGTGAGTGGAGCCGACAGTAATGTCGCTCGCAAAGCAAAAGTCCGGAATTTTATATATATATATATATATATATATATATATATATATATATATATATATATATATATATATATATATATATATATATATAAACTTGTGATTTCACTCACCTTGGAAACAGTCTGAGCTGATGACACAAAGCCTGGTCCAAAAAGGGTGCAGGACGGAAGGAAAGTCAACTTTGCCCGCCAAATTCTCAGAATGCACTTTGATAACAGTCACAAAAATGATGATTACTTACTTAATCAAGTTGATTTACACTATACTAATTCAGTTGAATATACATTTTCTGGTTAACATTTCATTTGTCATTGATATTTTGCTAACTAGTAATTTTGTATTATCATGACAACTTCAATACTTTGTTATTTTAGGATGCGCCCCTTGAAGCTACAGAGATTGTGGACTTGCAGTGTAGGAAGTCAGTTTGACCTTTTAAAATGATCCCTGCAGCTGCTCAACAAGTAAAATTAAAAAATAAATAGGTTAGATTAAACTGATGACAATACAAGTTAAAAATAAAATACATTTAGTCTTCCACTAACGTCTAATGCATTTGAGACCATTTGCCCGAATCAAATTGTTACTGTTTTAATAGGCTATGATAGGAATTTATTGGTTATGATTGATGTTACTTATTTGATGAAGCACTTTGTGAAATTTTACTGTATTTTAGCATATCCTATATATTTTAGGTTAATTTTTAAATCATCCTTATACTCCCTGTAGTTTCATGTTGAAGTGTCCAAGACGCAAAAAATGTAGAGAATAATTCCCTGATGGTGGGATTAATAAAGGCCCCACCTGTAATACCTCCAGACCCCTCTAGAGGTTCAAGCCTCACAGTTTGACAATGCTTACACAAGTGGTTCTCAAATTCAGATGTCAATGTTATGAATAACGGTTTGCACTATTCAGTACAGCTCCATATGATCACATTAATTATTGAGTTTACAGAGTGCAATATTTCCCCCCAGCTGTCCCTTCTGCATCTGGCAGTTAAAACGGTGTTGCTTTTAGCCTGGATTATTATTTTGTCATTATCTGGTAAACTGAGCGTTTGGTGAAGTCAGTAGGCTCCGTTAATACGAGTTGACCTGTCATCTCAAGCATACCACCGCTATACTACTGAAAACCCCTCATGGTTACCCTTGAAGACACCTTACTTACCCAAAATCCTGCACGGAGGTTCAGGCCCTCTGAACTCAACGCTCCCCTCTGTCAATAGAGTCACAAAGCTTTTTCTACCAGCTTTTCCTGGCATCGGCCTTTTGGTCCAGTTTGTAGGTGTATTTATTTAGTTTGGTTAAGTTGCTTTCTATTAGGTGGATCTTTCTCGAATGCTCAATAATATCATCTGTGCTACTTTTGAATATTGAGAAATGATTTGCATGTTGTAAACTGGACACACTGTATGCCTCCTTCGAATCCAAACTGGCTTTTGTCACTCTTCCTTTTCCTGAAAATGTCTCTGCCTGCCCTCCTCCATGCCTATTTTAGGTCTCTCTCTCTCTCTCGAAAGTAATGCAAACTTTTTAAGTGCCGATAACAAAAGAAAGTTAAAATAAATAAAAAACTTTCTTGCACTATTCGCCTACTCCCATCCTCACACAGCCTATTAAAAATGGACGGCTTCTACACACCTGACCTTCCAAATTCTTTGCTCCTGGATGAATTCATCACGGTAGACAAATATAGAAAATGGGAAGAAGAACGAGAACCAAGGCAAGGAGTTGAGAAAATATCCCCAAAGTTGACTAAAACATCTCTTGGAAGCACAGTCAAGAGGCATTGATCTATTCTCAGCAAGCTTGGGGTCGGGGTGCAGGGAGGGTGGAGGTATGTGTGGTTTGGCGTACATGTACAAAGCACCACAGGGAGCACGTCTTTGGATGGGAGTCAAGCATGCCTCCTCCTACCTGTCCTCACAGCTCGGGGAGGGAGGAGGTGGGAGCCAGGAGGAAAATCTACTTATTAACACATCACTTTTTCATCATCGAAATATGGATGGATGCAGATGAGGATGTGTCTGCTCTAAATCTGTGTCTCCCACTTGTGTGTCATGGTTATTTAGTTCAGTGTTTGCCAGGTTACTACAACAGGGTAGATTAACCTGCAGCTAAACAGAGAGGATCCAACACAGTGCACTAACCCCGACAGATGCACACAAACTGCTGGCAGACATAACATAAATAGAAAGACCAATGCTCAATACAATGGGGCAGACTGCACACACACAGTATGCAACCCTATCCATCCCTCTTTGTGAATGTACACACACATCTATCCATCACTGTGTTGTTCTGTAGACGGTGAAATGTCAACCTATAAATAGGAAGAGATGGGCGACAGAGCAGAGCAGGAAACACAATTACACTTCCATCTCTTTCTTCTATGAGCTGTGACATTTTTTTTTTTGTTAAAGGAGCGATCGACGAAATAGCTTGATAAAGATATAGTGGAGTAATGTCTACCTGAGGAGAGGAGGAAGGTGCCCAACTGGCTAGATCCCGGCCGATATATATATATATATATATATATATATATATATATATATATATATATATAAAAATCAAGCTAAAGGACATATACAGGAAAATGTTTTACTAAACATCTTATTGCAACATCTTCCAGCTGTAGCACTATCTTATATCCTGCAAACTTGATCAACATAATCTTCTTATTCTCCACCTATGTACAAATGTTAGACTCCTCCCACAACATTGGTACATTTTATCATCATATATTTACAAAATAAATTGTCTATTTGAGTTATATCCTATAACTAACACTGCTGATTAAAACATAAACCAGATGAGAGGGGCTCAGGGTGGATGTGTCAAAGAAACAGAACCACAGTTTGTGTCCTCTGTGACATCATGGCTCAAAGGAACGTGAGGTTCCTGGCTCATGTAGCAGAGGGCAGAAATGAGTTCAATCAGGCACAGAGAAGCTCACCTCACCACACATGCCCTCTATAGTGCATGCTACCCATATCACCTGGGGTGACAAGGTCTTCTCATCCCCCCTCCCCCTAGCCTATATAATAACCTAATAATAATAATCCTGAATAAATACAATACAAAAAATGTAATGTTTATAAATGAAAAAAAAAATATGATAGCATTCAAAATTAAATTAAATTTCAAAGGACAACCTCCACGGTGGTGTAGTGGCTAGCACTGACACTTCACAGCAAGACAGTCTGGGGGTCGGATCCCGGTCTGGGTGGGGTTCGGATACCGGTCTCATAGGTCCTTCTGTGTGGAGTTTTCATGTTCTCCCCGTGTCAGTGTGGGTTCTCTCCGGGTTCTCCGGCTTCCTCCCACAGTCCAAAGACATGCAGCTTAGGTTAATTGGACTCTAAATTACCCGTAGGTGTGAATGGTTGTCTGTCTCTGTGTGCCCTGTGATGGACTGGCGACTTGTCCAGGGTGTATCCTGCCATCGCCCATTGACAGCTGGGATCGGCTCCAGCATCCTATTTTCTGTTGTATTCTATAAATTAGGGTGATTTAAGAGTTAATGTTCAGCTCGACCAACAATGTAAAATGTAAGAATACAGATGAGCTAATAATATTGAAATGGCTGTTTACTTTCGATTTGTTTCCCACTTTGTCTTAAAATCCAGTTAAACAAGACAAGCTGGATTGTTTAATATGTATTGTATTTTTTGCAGCACTGCATCCTGTCAGTAACTTAGTAGTTTTTTCTATTATCAGTGTGTACACGGCACTGTAGTCCTGGCTTGTAATAAACACAGCAATGCAGCTGTTATATTCTCTCACACACACACACAGGAAAACACAGATTTACCTAAAAAATACAGCTATTGCTTTTCATGTTTACTTACTACTAGTGATGTTGGTGTATAAATATATATTGCAACATCTTCCGGCAGTAGCAGCCACACTGTCAACATTCCCTCGTTATGTTTACCTTTCCTGCAACACATTGATCTACGCTCAATGAGCATGAATCCCATCAATGTGTCATCCCCACAAGCACTGACAGACTTGTGAATCTAATATTTAACACAATAAAAAATGACTAACCGCGTTTCCCAGATTCGTTAAGAAGCTCTTAAGCACTAAGAGCGTCTTAGGAGCACTTTAAGAGCACTGTGAAAGAAGGACGTGTTTCCCAGAGTCATTCTTAGCTTAAGACACTCTTTCACTAAGAAGGAAACGTAAGATCAGCCTGACCCACTCTTAACAGCTGCTCGCTGCTAACCAACAGCGTCGCCCTGCGCGAAGCCAGATAGTTTACATAAATGCAGCTGTGCGTCAGCACTTCTCCTCACTTAATGTGCTGTCGGACCGGGCTGTCCAGTCCAAGTACCGGCTTCCCCGTGTGGAGCTCCAACGCCTCGTCACGCTGGTGTCACCACACATCCAGAGGCCAACCCGCTGCAGTGTTGCCCTCAGCCTGCGTTTTTACGCAGTGGGGAGCTTCCTGGAGGTGGTGGGGGACGGCACCGTGCCCCACCACCTCCTGCGCCATGCCCGGACACACATCAGAATGACCACCACACGGGACGAGGTCCGCCAGCTCCACCGTGGATTTCATGCCATGGCTGAGATCCGCCGGGTGATTAGTGTCATGGATGGCACACACACACACACACACACACACACACACACACACACACACACACACACACACACACACACACACACACACCCGCCCGCGCGCAGCGTAATTGCACCTGTGTGTGGGGACCACAGCGTTTTGTGTGTGATTTATGCGCTGATAAAGTGGTGGGTGATCGATTAACCTGGCATCGATTGATTTAGAAGCAATACTTCCTAAGTCCTTTAAAACGATTGAATCTGGGAAACGCAGCCAATGTGTTTAATTTAGCTTGAAAACATGCTTTATCTACAGCAGAGCCTGCATAACTATCACACAGACAGACAGCTGCAGGGTCGTGCTGTTGATCACGATGATTCCAGAAGACCTGCTTCCTGTGGAGGCCTTTGTGGATAATGCGTGGAGTGCGTTGTATAACATGTGGCCAGTTATTCTTTGACCTCGTTCCAATACAAAGTCCACACTGTAAATAATTTAGACATTGACGTTGCATGTGTTAAGGTAATTGTTCAAAGGTATTTGAACAATTTTACATCAAACTGTGAGGTTGTGATGGACGTGAATGTGCTCACACCAAACAAAGATAACCTATCACGACCTAAACCAAAAGGATGGGAGTTGTAATTACACATCCACCGTTATAATTATGTTTTTTTTTTCAAATTGTTAATCTTCAGTTCTTTTTTCTCATCTACCTGGCAGCTGATGATCGCCTTGGATAGCGGCTGTGTTGGGGTCCTTACTCAGACGCTGCTTCTTTAGTGAATGTTAAGTGGCTCTTTATGAATACCAAAAGATGAAACAGGTCGATGAGTGAGTGCATCCCACGCTGCAGGAAAGATTCCAGATGCGCTGATTTATGGCGGGCAAAAAAACGAGTCACAGCTTGTTTATATTTTCCATCTTCTCTGTCACCCATAACCTCCTTCAGTCTCACTTTGTTTCCCTCCTGTTCTACTGTCTCTAGAGTGTTATTCCCTCATCTCTTACATACTCAAACACACAATCACACCGAAACACACACAGTCTGAACTCTGTCCGACCCTACACATATTTACCCTGGGCTTTTTTTTCCAGCATAAATGTGGACAGCCGATGATTATCTTAAAATTCTCTTAAACAAAATTTGCTATGTAACGAGAAATTTGAAAGCCTTAGTTTATGACTGACATTTTTATTTTTTTTATTTTACCACCAACTCCAAATGTACTTCCTGATTTGTACAGGAAGTAACTTTCTTTCTTCCAACACAAGATGTGTGTGAC
The DNA here is from genome assembly GCF_023055335.1 of Clinocottus analis. Taxonomy (NCBI): domain Eukaryota; kingdom Metazoa; phylum Chordata; class Actinopteri; order Perciformes; family Cottidae; genus Clinocottus; species Clinocottus analis. The sequence goes on along the minus strand of NW_027175931.1, from coordinate 13,165,080 downwards.
ATTTACATACACGTAATGAGAAATATTGGCAGTGAACATTTTGCAGCTCAATTTAATATACAAAGAAATATCTATTCATTATTGAAGTATGTGTCATTTTCTTTTTTTGAAGTACATGTCATTTTCTTTTTTTGGGAGACCGGGTTAACATTGCACATGCACAAGCGTGTTCACTTTTATAAAAAAAACCATGTAAGGCTGAAAACGTCTTTTTGTTAAGATCTGCAGCGAGAATTATTATTTGTTTGGGACAATAGAATTTAATAGAGGGGGAAAATACATGTCTCACCTGTTAGTTTTGACAAAAGGGGAAAAAGTTTAAGTTCCTTTTCCTTTCACCATCTGAAGCTGGTCCCTGAATGACTTTTAAAGGGCATGAAATAAAAAGGTTTAACAACTTATGAAAGTCCACATGGACTTCCAAATCCCAAACTTCTCCTGACATGGCAGCTGGAATCTGCCTCCTAACAGAGTGCTGTCATTTCACATTCACATCAGCGCTCCTTGCTGTGATCCGTCCTTCCTGCGGTGGAGCCTGAAATAAAGACGCTTCTTGATGGCAGTTCTGCTTCAACAGAATTGAAGCAGGCAGTCCTGTAATTATATTTCTAAAGTTAAATCTCCCCCATGGTGTGTATGCCTGAGCTCGTTGGTTGCAAGTTGGAGATCCGTCAAAACTTGAAGTAATTTGGGTTTGAACCGTTTTAGGCATTATCAACATTACCCCTTACATGTAGGCATATTTATGTTAGTTGTCCAGGTTACCATAAAAATTATTTACATCTGAAACTAATTGGGGAATGTGGAAAGTAAATATAGTATTTTTCCCCAAATCTTGCTTAAATGACCTTCAATAAATCTCGGTGTCAACTGGACAGTTCATAAACCTAAATAAATCCCAAACTATGGCAAATGTTCCTCTATTTAAGACATCAAAGGGAGCTTACAATCAAATATACCCTAAACTGCAAAGAGTAATAAGGTAAAGTTTGCAGATGACACAATGGTCATCAGCCTCATGAGGAACGTTGACGAGTCTGCGTACAAATCCAAGACTGTAGGAATGACAGTGGACTTCAAGAGGAGCCCCCCAACACTACCCCCCAATGTATCTGGACTGTTGGTCTATGCACAATGGGCAAAATAAAAAACCTTGACCTTGGGTTATGTTGTCACATTATATATTTATTCTGCTTGCTGACACATAGGACTTCATAAAATACAAAAAATGTGTCTCCATACATCTCTTTAGATGAGCATGGCTAAGTCGGCAGCTATCAGCCAGAGGAGGCTCGTCATCATAAAAAGTAAAAAAAACTAAGTAATATGAAATAAAAAATACTATTAATGTATTTACGCAAATTCTGCACATTGTGTCTGCACATTAATTTTGCATAGAGTCTACTCGCGCCGCGTTTGGTGTGAACACGGCATTAGGTGTTGAGGATTTTGTTCACATAAGTGATGTTACAATCACCATCTATCTTAATTCCTCAGTCCATACAAAAACAAGGAAAGAATGTAAGAAAGTGTCGAGTAAGCCACCTAATGCTGTGTTCACACCGAACACGCCAAAATTTGGTCGCGCGACCAGAGTACATGCAAAGTCAATGCACAGCTGCTTAAACGCAACTTTTCTGGCGACAGACGTGTTTGAGGAGACACAAACAGCGAGTTTGCTGCGGGGCGAACAGAGCGTTGGACGAGTTGAAATTTCCCAACTCCGGCGACAAATCCGTGAGTCATAGTTGCGTCAGCCAATCAGCGTTGAGATGTGCCGCTCGACACCGCAGTCCTATTGTGGAATGAAACTTCTGCTGGTCCGTGTGAAGTAGCAATGATAGCAGCCGTCATTCAGACGCTTTTGTGGGACTTTGAATAATATTATGAACCCAGACACGATGGCGTTTGATGTTCCCACGTATATGGAATTTACACAACAAGTATAAAGCAGAACTAGTGTTTATTTTTTCATGGTGGATGACAGCTAGTTACCGTTGTAGTAAGCCAAACGCAGTTCCTGAGTCGGTAAAATTCACTGAGCTGTGTGCGGCTACAGCCGGTCTTATGAACCCAAACAGGAGGGCGTTTGATATTCCCACGTTTTAGTGACTTCAAACAAGTATAAAGCAGAACTAGTGGTTATTTCTTCCATAGTTTATAGCGTAAAAGTTCGCTCATTTCCCGGAGAGAAGCTACGGTGATAAGCCACACCACCTTTTTGGCAGCTCGATTAGATTAGTCATGCTGCGTTTGGCGTGAACACACTTTTTGTCACGCGAAACTACTGACACGGGAGACGCAACGTAAAAAATGTTGTCGCGTGCGGTGTGAACACAGCATAAGCTCAATGTCATAACCAAACTCATCTTTTGACAGTTTTCTTTTAGAGCTTGAGGTTCCTTTGACAAAGAGACAATACATATGTTTGATCTCAACACTCACGTAGTAGCGCAAAGCAATGCCTCTTGTGCTTGAAGGAAAAAACTGTTAAATGAGTCACCTGGGGCCGGTTTTTCAAAAGTTTTAATCTGGATCTTACTGATCCAGATTTGGAAATCTCTTTTTCTGCTATCCAGGATCATGTAATCCATCTTATTTTTATGCTGTTTTTTCAAAGCAATGTAGGATTGGATTACTCTGATCCGGTTTGCTCTTCCTGAACGGAACAGCAAACAAACAATATTAAAACAGGCAGTCCGCTCATCTGAGACCTACAACAAATAAATACATACTTTACTCACAAATACATTATGGATGTTTCAAACAGGTTTCAAACAAAGATTTATAGAATTAAACTGGCATGAATAAGCTGTTCCTCTGTTAGATGGATCTGTACTTCTGCCTTTTCAGTCTCTTTTTGCAGAAGTACCTTTATAGAAGTCATCTTTCTTTGGCTGCTTTGAGCCTCTCTCTGGGGGTCCTGTAGGGACTAGGCCTTCTGGCTCCACCTGTGATTGACCTTCTCCCTCGATTACAGGGCTGACATTAAGAATAAATTCAAATGAAATTGATGAAATTAATGAATAAATATACTGTAAAATGCATGATATAAATGTATTATTTAACTAAGCACTTTTATTTACCTAGTTGTATTATTGATTTCCACCATGAATCCACCCTTCTGCTGGGATCGGTTTAATCCTGAATCTTAGGATCAAAATGATCTCAATCCTACCAAAAAGTTTCGAAAAACCCAAACTCAAGGTTTGATCCGGATCAACAAGATTGGATTACGTGATCCAATCCAATTTCTGAACCCTTTTTTTCTTTTGAAAAAACAATTTTCAAGATTTGATCCAATCCGATAGCTTTAATCCGATCAGATTACTTTTGAAAATCCGGCGATGACGGAGAGCAGAAAGTAGAGTCCTTTTGCACCTCAGAGATCACTGTCCATAGCTTCTGGCACTACCTCTGAAAATCAGGGAAAACAAAACCCAATATAACATGAAAGATATTTACTCAGAAATTGTATGTATATACAAACACAAATATACAAACTGAAACATGTATTTGTTTTACCATTATGATATATTTGGATTTAGTCCAGGCTCATTCCCTGAAGTCCAATAGTCAGCCTTGTTCGAGGGCTATTTGCACTTTGCTGACTTAAGCCAACTTTCCTTTGTTTCAGATGAGGTCAAAAAGCAATTTTCATTTCATCAAAGTGATACCTTGTGCTACAGCTAATTCATTGCTGTCAGGATCTGGTATGAAGTAGTCCAAATGCCGCAACAGTTCAAAGTAAATGTATTGTCCAAAACTCAGGTCAGGCGTCGAAAGACTAAAAAAAAACTCAAACAGAGGTTAACAGACTTACTCACAGTGGCTGTGGAACGTACACAGTACAATCCGACCAGGGGACATCAGACAAACCACGGTGCAAATACAAGAGGAAGGTAATGAGGCACAGGTGGAAACAATGAGAGCGGCACAGGTGAAGGGAATGCACAATCACGGACAAGGCAGATAGACAATCACAGGGGCAGTAAGTGCAGGGAACACAAGACAAGGACTTCAAAATAAAACAGGTGAGGAAAAACTAACGTCATGACAATTGCTGTGTTTGCCCATTAAGTGTCTCACCATTTTCTGGCAGTGCATGGGACAGTACAGACAATGTTTTATTGTAATGTAATCTCGGGCACCATCTTTTCTTTCCATCTTCATTACTGACACATATGCAAGGATTGTTTCATCAGAGTTTTGATTTCTGCTCTCTTTTATTTATCTGAGGAAGTACTGGGAAATGTCTTTCCTCTATCCTCTGTATCTTCCTCTTTTTCACCAATAGAACCTTGCTCGTATAATCGCGAGATCCCTCGGAACTGCTTTTTTGTATGAAGTCTTTTGAAGGACTGCATTCAATACCATTGCTTTCACTATTTGTAGAGGCTTCTGATATATCAGACAGTTTACTGATTGAGACCAGGTACTCATTGGTCAGCTGGAATTTAAATATACAAGATAATTATAGCTAAATTATCTGAAAGAAACAGTAAGCAGGCATGACAATCTTACGTTGTGAACCAAACCTGACAATCAACCCACCATACGGGGCCAAGTTGACCTTTTAAGCACTAAGACAGGGTCAGCAACCTTTCCTCTCCAAAGAGCCATTTTTCCCTTTTTTTCCACCAAAACAAATGTGTCTGTAGCCGCAAAAGCTATTTGATATCACAGCTTTTAAATTTTTTATGTAATCATATTTTATAAGTTAAGATCAAATAATCATTTTATTAGTCCCTCAGTGGGGAAATTAATTGATTACAACAGCATTGCTCACAAGTAAATAAAGATGAATCAATATAAATAAACAGAACGGTAGTAAAACAAAATTAAAAATTAATAGTAGGAAGAATATTAAATATAGATGGAATAAAATTACTTAAACTTATTGATATTGCACATGTTAGGTACTGCACCAGGATATGAATTAAAGTGTTCAAATCAATTTGTGTTCAAAGTATGTTCAAACTGTGTACAAAAAACTAGTTTGTTGTATTTATGAAATTATAGAACCAGAATAAAGACTGTTTGACATTGTCTTTTGCTATTTTACCTGTTACTAACTATAAAGAGAAAATAGTTGTGTCAGCTACATTGAGGTCAATTAAAAACACAAGTATGCGGAAAATCATATCTGTATATGTGATAGTGTTTACCCTTTAAATCACAAAGTAGCAGGTTCAATACCTGTCCTCTACACGTAAAGAGTTGTCACTGTTCTGATCCCCACACAAGATGAATCAATAGGGTAATCGTAAAAGCGTCCCTGTCTCTCATAAAACTGACACACAGTGTACAAAGCTCCTGATAACACCTCTACAATATTCCTCAAAACATCAAAGCAGTTGTTGCCTTGAAAAGCATGAAATAATATTTCCCTCATGTCTATACTTCTTGTATTGTACAAGAAGGGAACTGTTGGGAGAGTTGGACCATCAAGGTGTGGTTGTTGAGCCTTATTCCTCATTTCCCTTCCATCCTCAAATTGGATCGTTTTTTCACTTAAACGCCTTACAACTTGCTGAAGAGGATTTTGGAGCCTTCTTACCAGCCGCTTTACTCTGCCGAGATCATTTTCAAAAGGAAAACATGAAACGCTGTCTAAGGCACTAAACTTTTTTGCATCATTGGCCAGACGTATAAGACTATGGGTGTTGTACACAAGGTGCGCTGGTCCATATATCCTCACAAATGTTGTCACATAACATTTCAATGGTTTGTCTGCATAGTCACAGTATTCAGAACACAAGGCTGGGCTGAGAATAATTTTCAGTCCATGTGTTCAACTGTTAGGGTTAGAACCTCTGTGGAAGCTCTTGATACTCTGGTTACTGGTGACACCCACAAAATGCTAGATGCTCAAAGACCTGCAAAAACATACGATACAAAGCATCATTGCACGCAATGGAAGAACCATCCAAAAATACACTGAAGCGTGTGGTTTATTGGCCAAAATAATACATTTCTTTATTATAAGTTTGATGGTCTTAGCTAAATCTGAATCAACTTTATTGAAATACATTGGTTATTGGTTGAATTCAATGCATTCTTCAGAGTAGAACAGAAAATTAGAATCCAAACACAACTCAATAAGTCTTGGTCTCTAAATTCTGCTGAATGTACGCCATTACACTGTAATGGCAAAATTGTCACACGCTTCAAACCATTTCATTTTGCATACTGTGCAGGCATAAGTTTAATCAAGGTTCAAATTAGACTAACGGTTAAATTCATAAAATGAATCACAGAACCCTTTTATTAAAAATTTAAATTGGTTATCGGTCGGTTAGTTTTAAACCTGCTGCATTGTGACAAACGGCAAATAAAGAAATAAATCCCGAAGACAGACAAGTCTATTCTGGTATTCACTCTCAACTGCACACTAGAATTCACCGTAGATAAAAAAAAACAATGAGTCGGCTCATATTCTCCATAACGTCATCATGGAGAGTGAAACAACCACAAGCTCGGCAGTAAACTGGGTGAGGGTCAGCAGTGATAGGGTAAGTGCAGCTAGGCTGGACAGAATTTACATCTCAAGCAGCCTCAGCTCCATCCAAAAAAATAGCAAAATCAGTCCGGTTTGGTTCACTGATCACCACCTTGTCAGTTTAGGCTAGATAACCTCCCCAGGTGTAAGGGTTAACTCCTACTGGCATTTGAAGAACACACTTCTGCATGACAGCACTTTTTCTCATGGTTTTGGGGTTTCTTTGGCAGCAGTGGCTAGCTGAAAAGGTTTTTTGCAATTCTCTGAAACAATGGTGGGAGGTCGGAAAGGCACAGATCTGTGTGTTCTGCCAGCAGTGCATTGCAAACACCACCACAGTAATAAAGTCTGCTGTTAAGAACCTTGAAGCAAACAAAAAACATTGAGGAAAGCTTTCAGAGGGACCCAGATCCCAGAGTAGGCCAGCTGTTAAGGGACAGCAGGATGGAGTTGAGCTCTTTCCGACAAGAGAGAGCGAAGAAAGCTCTAGTTCGGGCTCGGTTTCTCCAGGTGAAAGACATGAACGGCCCAAGCTTGTTCTTTTTCAATATGGAGAGATGGACACTACAGAGAATGCAGATGACCTGTCTGAAGCTCCTAGTAGGCAGGGTAACCACTGACCAGAGGGAGATGAGGACCCATGCTATGGATTTTTACACTGCGCTGAAAAAGCAATGCTGCAAAGAGAGCTGCAAGCATCTGCTGGAGGGCCTTCCACATCTCAGCCCAGAGGAGAGGTCTGTGCTGGACAGGGAGCTGACGCTGAAGGAGCTGAAGGTTGCGGTGGGCCAGATGGCTTCAGGGAGTACTCCGGGAATTGACAGCCTCCCAACAAATTTTGTGAAGCAGTTCTGGAACATTATCGGTCCTGACTTCCATGGTGTCCTGATGGAATGTTTTAGGACAGGATCACTTCCTGTTTCCTGCAAACGAGCAGTACTTTTTGCTGCCCAAGAAGGGCGACTTACCTCTCCTTAACCCTCTATGGCAGGGGTGTCAAACTCGTTTTAGTGAAGGGGCCACATGCAGCCCATTTTGATCTCAAGTGGGCCGGACCAGTAAAAATCACAGCATAACTCACAAATAACGACAATATTTCTGTTTAAATCATTGAAGGTTTTTGGATGATAACCTCTATATTAACATCTTTCAACAAATAACTAGAAACGTAAAGGTCAAAAATCAGCCCACTGTTTATCTGCCTGCTCTCTCTTCTGCAGATTCCCTCACTTCGTGACGCCACTTTCATGACGTGATCCATTTTTAACGACTTGCAACACAATGCATAGAGTGTGTAAAGTGTTCATAAATGTTATCCTCCATTTGCAGCTTGTACTTTCTCCCTGAACTTTGTCACGTCTGTTTTTCACCCAATCATTGATGGAGCACCGTCTGGAGCCCCACTTAGACAGCGTGGGTCCAGTCCACTCTGACTTGGTCCAGCATTTCTACGAGAGCTAACTATGTAATTGTCTGTAGTGGTGTCTGTCATGGGGATCAACTCAGGAAACTCCTGGTTGACCGCCCAAACCTTACCAACACCACCAATAAATTTGGCAAGTTGAGCAATATCTCTTGTAATATTAGTTCTCATGCCAATTGTGACTGTGGATGAATGATTTGCATGTCTGTCTTACAAGCAGTGGATCAGAGGTTTGAGTCCAACCTCTGCATGTTGGACTGGATCCCCTGGCGGCCCGGATCCGGCCCGAGGGCGGTACGTTTGACACCCCTGCTCTATGGCATACTTTTGCCCTCAGGCAACAATCCACCTTTGTGGACCTTACACTGCACTTTTAAATTAAAAACAATGTCTATAATGTCATCAGATATGTCTGTGTCAAATCAAATGAAGGCCCAAAGTGGGTGTGGCCTTTTTCTCAGGGTAAAGCGTTCTTTTCTGGTGCCACAAATCAGATTATGTGAACAAAAATTAGTCAAAAACTCTTTAATAGTTTAAATATTTAGTATTAATAATTCTTTACTAAAATTGTGTTTTTTGGTTCGTTGCCTCAAGGCAACAGTGCGCAGTTCACTCAGGAGAGACTTGTTCCGAATTAACAATGCATTTATTACGTCTGATACAATCATGAATAGTGCAGAGTCTTTTTGTTTGGCGATCGGACTCTATCCTGAACCAGGATAAACAGGGCAGTGACCTGGAGTTCTGACTCGGCAGAACTCGGCCCCCCTGGAGTCCGGACACTGGTGGTGGTGGTGGTGAAGAAGAGAGTTGCTGTCGTCCATCGATGACTGAGGATTATGACTGGCTGTTGCCTGGTGGTGACTGGGGTGGAGGAGGGTCACCTTTGTTTGCTGCGAATGACAGCTGACAGCAGCAGAGCAGAGCACACATTTAAACTTTGACAGCAACGATATGATTGGCTTAGAGACAGTGACGCGTCTGGTTGATTGCTTACACGGGGACGCCCCTCAGCTCAGCTGCTATGTCATGCGATTCAACTGAGATAAATGAATAACCCGTAGTGTAGGGTCTTCCTTCATGAACTACCGCTTAAGCTCCATTTAAACCACTTTCTTCCACTCAGGCTACCATGCTGTAGTGTGCCCAGGTGCATAATGAGGACCATAGTCTGTTTTTTTTGTTTCTTTACTAACTACTGATACTGACAGGGAATGGACACGGTGACATTTTATGGCCAAAAGATTCAGGATCAAACATGTGTCATTCATTCATCAATCATTAAATTTTGAATATGGCATATTCAAATTTGTGCTTTATTTCTTTTAGTAGAATGCTTGTCTGATGACAGTGAGTCTGTGGATCAGGATGAAGATATAGTAGAGGTTGAAAGTCTACACCTAACCTGGTGGAGAACACCCCACAATGCATTCTATGCTCACCCAGAATGGCAGGGCCGTAACATTTTTAATGATATCATGGCCACCCTTGAGTATTTTTAGCATTTATTCTCTTAAGACATTCAGGATATTGTAGGGCAGTCAAATTTGCCATATAATGTGACCCAAACAAGCACCTTAACCTTAAGGCACAAAAAGGGTTCTGGATGGCGCATATGGCGGCTGCCCGTGTTGGATCCAGCACATCAACAGGGATTAATGTTGTGGACCAGGGAGATGTTGGAAGCCTTAGCAGTGGCAGGACAGGCCAGTGGGATGAAGAGAGAGTACACCCTCCCTCACGCAACACATTGTCCCAGCAGTGGTGGACAGTTTTCAGGTAGCAGGTAAAAGGGCAATGTATGAAGTCTAGGGATGGGTATCATTTGGGTTTTTTCTGATACCGGTGCCTAAACACTTTTTTATAGTCAAGGCAATTTCTTTTCTTCAAACTTAATATATTAACTGTTTAAAGTATATCTCTCTCTCACTCTCTCACACACACACACACACACACACACACACACACACACACACGGTTCCTCCTGGTCGGGGTCTTTGATCTCACAAGGCAGTGCCGGTGCGCTGCGTGGGCAGATCAGAGGTGAGTACACAGTTTACAGGTTTACTTCTTCATTGCGGCGTCTCTCCAGCCGTTCAGGGGCTCCTCTTAGCTTCCTGTCCTCTCTGTCTTCCCTCCCTCCTGCTGCTTCTCCAGCTCTCCAGATAGAGGGGCTAGTTAATCAGTTGATCGCCTGCAGGTGAGTCTAATGCCTGGTGCCAAGTGGTTGCAGCACCTGCACTGGAAAGTAGCTCCCGTTAATTAGCTCCCCCAGCCTTAGAGTCTGCCTCCTTCCCCTGGTCTGCCACTATATCTATCTATATATACACACACATACATACATACATACATACATACATATATATAGATATCTATATCTATATATATATATATAGATATCTATATAGATATAGATATCTATATCTATATAGATATAGATATCTATATATATAGATATATATATATATATATATATATCTATATATATATAGATATATATCTATATATAGATATATATATACACACATACTAGGGCTGTGAAAGAAGCTTCCTAAGACGCTCTTAGTGGGAGCTGTCCACCGCCGTGGTGATGAAACTAAATCAATCGATGCCAGGTTAATCGATCACCCACCACTTTATCAGCACATAAATCACACACAACACGCTGTGGTCCCCACACACAGGTGCAATTATGCTACGCACGTGTGTGTGTGTGTGTGTGTGTGTCATTTACGACACTAATCACCCGGGGATCTCAGCCATGGCATGAAATCCACGGTGGACTTGGCGGACCTCGTCCCGTGTGGTGGTCATTCTGATGTGTGTCCGCATGGCGCAGGAGGATCGGTGTCACGCTGCCACACTCCGTGAAACCGATGTCTTGCTGAGGCCGGTGCCGTCCCCCACCACCTCCAGGAAGCTCCCCACTGCGTAAAAACGCAGGCTGAGGGCAACACTGCAGCGGGTTGGCCTCTGGATGTGTGGTGACACCAGCGTGACGAGGTGACGTTGTTGATGTTTTTACAGCTAACGTAAACTCATATGCAGATGCCGAATGTGTGTGAAAACGCAATGAGTGATAGTAATGATGATTCATTTTATTTATGTAGCTACAGGAACACATGGACAATTCTTTATTTTTATATCGTTATTTTTCTTTTTATGATATTATTTTTCTTGCGTCAGTGTTCTGCAGCTGTGGGCACACATTCATCATTATGCATGGTTTAAGTATTCCTTTGAATGTCAGATATAACTTTCCCTGACGCGGCTGCAGTGAGCGTTTGTCACAAGAAGTCTGTTAAGAGTGGGTCAGGCTGATCTTACGTTTCCTTCTTAGTGAAAGAGCGTCTTAAGCTAAGAACGACTCTGGGAAACACGTCGTTCTTCCACAGCGCTCTTAGAGCACTCCTAAGACGCTCTTAGTGCTTAAGAGTGTCTTAACGAATCTGGGAAACGCGGCCATTGTCGGTTTGAGTGAATGATTTTGATCACTCAAGGGGGGAATGTTGTGGGAAAATGTTTGAGAGATTTATGTTGTCACGGCCATATACATACATATAAGTGAATGTTTTATCCACATGAGTTAATATCAAATCCAATGAGTAGTCCTAGCAACAGCTACAACAACACATAAGCACACACACAGTTTCCTAATGGTCCTCTGTGCACAGTACATATTTTTGGCAGAAGCCAGGCCTTTCAAAGAGTTTGTGAAGCACACGACCCTTTAGAACGTTCCATAAGAAAGAACACGTTGTTGTCAAGTCCAGTCAGAATAACAGGATGGGGCCATATCACGACCTGCGCACTTCCTCTGGTGAAGAGTTCAGGTGTTTCGAAGCAGGCACTGTGACCTGGGGCACGTCCAAGTTCTGGCCCAAAGGGAGGTTTGAGCGGGAAACCGGATTATGGGCCACAGGCCAGCATTACATCGCACGTAGACACTATTGTCTAAGAACTGATTGGGGGGCTTGGTCAATAACAAATGACGAGAACTATGTAATGTAATGGTCACTTCTGTTTAAAAGAAACAAGATAGCAACAGTCTATAGATTTAATCATGTGACATCATCTCCTAAGGACCACGAAAGTCTGAACCATGTTCTATATCAATGATCTCATAGTTAGTGCATTTTGCACACACATGCGCAAAATGATTGCAACAAAATGCCGATATCATGTTTGAATCAATTCCGTATCACTTGGTCATGATCTTTAATATATTGGATAGTTTTTCCATTCAGCAAAACTGGCAGGTTTGTGTTTGTGTCTAATAAAAAAGTGAAATATTGATTTCACATCAGTCTCAGTAAAACGGCTGACAGACTATGCACTTGTCCTGTCAGGTAAGGGTTACACGGGCAGCGTTGGTCCATGTTTGGTTTGTAAAAGACCTCGGAGGAGACATCAGCTGATTAGTTCTCTGGGGATCCACTGGATCACTTACACATCATGAAGCATTAGATCAGAGGCCTGCTGTCCATCAGGATCTGGGTCATTACTGCCACGGGAGCTGCAGTCCCAGTGGAGGAGGAAGCATTAATGGATAACTGACCGGTATCAGACCCAGGGGCCTGGCGAGTCAGAGGCCTTCACTTACAAAATGTCACTCAATGAGACACGCTCTGCCCAGAAACTCAGAATGAGTACAAAGAGAGATCAAGAGACAACAAAGAGATGTAAAATGTTGCAAAGAGACTCACAACAAATAAAAACCACAAAAGGACACAAAATGATTTCAACTAGACTCAAAGCAACGACAATAAGACCACAGAATGACAAAGTTATTGAAAATGACCCCAAAGAGACACACAATGTCTCCCATTTGTAACGGTCTAGGCCCTCTTTGTAGTCAAATTAAATGGAGCATGGAACAAACCCCTTTACATTAATGCTGGCAATAAACAAAGAGATATGATTAATAAATGTAATACATGCAGGTCTATGCTGGTTTGGCCTCTCACTGACCTTTTCCATTTTGTGTTGATTGCAATTTTTTTAAACAAATAGATATACCATAGTAATAATCTTTCCTTTGACACAATGCTGTCATTGTAAATCATGAATGTAGTGGAAAAATGTATTCCAGGAAAATGAAGTACGCAATGGTGTAAATCATAAGCCGTCTGTATGAATTCTCATGTATTTGAGCAACTAATAACATATATGAATCAATTACAAAGCCTCATTATGAGAGCGCACATCCCATATGTGAGTTCTATATGTAAGGATAATCACATTAATTATATATGTGTGTCTATGTTTGTATTCATGTCTATGTGTCCATATGTATATATATATGATATATACATATATATTAATTGGGTTGAATAATTCAACTGAAGGAAGTGGGAAAAACACAAAATCTTAAGATAAGGGCGTCTGTGGCTCAGTGGCGTGCAGGATCATCTTTTAATCAGAGGGTCGGTGGTTCGATCCCAGGTGCCGCTAGGCCATGTTGATGTGTCCTTGAGCAAGACACTTAACCCTAAATTGCTCCCGGAGCTGCGCCTATGGAGTATGAATGTGTATGAATGGTTGATTAAACTGATGTGGCCCCTTGCGTGGTGGCTCCTCCCATCAGTGTGTGAATGATGCATGCAGTGTTAAAGCGCTTTGAGTGGTCGGAAGACTAGAAAAGAGATAAACAGGTTCATTTACCATTTAAGAAGAAAAGAACATGATCCAGCTGCATCTTGATGCCCCCTGGGCTTAATATGGCTCATTGATGGTTGTAAGAATTCATTAGATTTGTGTGTGAGTTTAGGAACAGTAGTTGGCATGTGATGACAAGGTCAAATTAAATGACTTTTATATTCTTACTGTGAAAGTTTGTGTTGTTGTTCCTCCCTTTTGTATCTTTGAATCCCCTCAAATTGTCAAGAGCTCTTAATTACCACCAGCCAAAACATACACCTAGCTCTCTGGTGTACAACTGCCTCTTTCAACCATGCACACACACGCACGCACGCACACACACACGCACGCACACCCATGCACACACACTCAGAAACAAATACAGTGTTTGGCGGTGAGCCACATCTTGTAAGTTGTTTTCTGAAGTCAGTCCTAGAAAGAAAAGAAGTAGTTTTTTTAAAGTCACTGAGGTCAGTCACATGAAGTTGTTCTTTTACATAAACACGCTAACTGTAACATCACAGAAAACAAGAAAATCACTTACAGTATCCAAAACATGCTCATCTATAGGGAGTACGCCTGTGAGGGGTAATGTGCTGTTAGCTCAGTAAAACCTTTTGACTTGTTGTCCGGCCTCTGAACCAATTTTGGGGAAGAGCTCTGACCCTTCAGCTGAATTATATTCAGTGTCTGTTATATGCTTTTTATTTGATAGCTTTCTCACAGGGATATTATTAAAGCTGAAATCCCACAATAGACAATAGATCACACTGTAGAACCGGCCTTCTCTCCATATTAACAGCCAACCTTTTAGCTTTTCACTGCTCGTCTCTATTCGACCTATTTCGCAGCTTGGGTCTCCTTTTTAATAGCTTGTAATGCCTGGTTTTAAAATGACTCACGCTGTTTATTCCTGCTTAACTGTTTTTTTGCTGACTACATTTTTTCCCCCCACTGCTCGGCTGGCTTTTATCATTCCATTATCCTGCTGATATAGTAGGGTTTTGACCCAGACTATTCCTCCCCATATATTTTTGTACTAATGCAGCAATTTTATTCACTGAACAAACAAACTGTATGTATGGTGTGCAGGTATGTGCTGAAGAGGAACAGTTATTACTTTCAAGTGCCTGTACAGTATTTTATGACATTTGTTTGGCTGTGCTGAAGCTCCGTCCTATGCATGACTGAACTCTTTCGCTACCTGCTAGCACACAGGGTGATTGACAGCGGCGTATTCCCAGGATATAGCCCGAGGTGGCACCTAAATGTTGAATAATGCATGCTGTCTCCAAACAGTCGTCTCTTTCAGGGGTTGAAGCGGTATCACAGGTTAACTTTGCCATCGACGTCCATGCTTTTTTATAGACATGTAAGCAATACATTATTGTTGATTTAGTTGGTTCCCGAGGTGATGGCAAGTTTCCTTCATGTGTCAGTGACAAAGTCTGCCGTCAGCGCTGGTTGTCTGGAGTTGAGTTTCTGCATCAGTGGAAACATTCCCAAACTGGAGTGAATCGAAAAGCTCAGAAGGCCTTGTAGCTCAGAGTCTCTGATTCTTGTATTATTTTTTTTTCCAGCAGTTGACACTCTCCTTTGTGGGATGCATGAACTTAAAAGCCCCAAAAACCTTTTAAATTGAGCCCCCGTAATGTCAGCAATACAGCTGTCTATGGAAATAAAAAGAAACCGTGAACCGTGGTTGGTTTGTTTGTTTATGAAGTATTTTTTTTACACCATTTTACAAAAGCCACAAGACTCAGATAGAGCAAATTAATGCTTCCCATCATGACCTTAAAGAAGTACTCCAACCCTGGAGTGGTTTTATTTCTCTGATGACCATGACCTGGTGTGTACATACAACTCAAACCAACTTTCTGCTGACACGACAGGACAATCTTCTATAACCTGTTGACTTTAACATCACAGAGAGTGGGATTATTCTGAATCTTTTTAATTTGAAGGTGAAAAGACATCTTAGTTACCAGGGCCAAATTCAATATTCAGAACATGTTATCATGTTAGCATGTTAGCATGTTAGCGTGCAGCTAACAGCTTGAGAGGTTTCCAGACCGACTATTTTATTTCAAAATGGGATACCACAAAATGTTTCCTGCAATTTATTTGAACATTGCCTCATTATCATGGATGTAAAACATCAAGTGCAAGCAATAACTTGATTAATATCATTATTATTGAAATGAAATCACCATACATAACAAACATCCAAAACAAATGATTTCCCATACAATGCACTCACACAATGTAATATAATCTGAATAGTGAAATAATTTTTCTCCTCATGGTCCCACAACTCAAGATGTTGCATTTAATTATTAAAAATAACAGCCGTGTGAGATTAGAACTATAATAAAAAGAAAAAAAATCACTCACCAGTGTGGTGAATGTCAACTTACTGCCCAAATAATGAGCATATTAGAGTCCTTGGAGTCTGTTATTCCGGGACTGGGTAACGACGGCTGGATCTGTGCAGTATGAGGGGTAATGAGCAACCCCTCCATATAAACGCTCCAGTGCTGCCTGAAGCCTGCAAATGTTCAACAGTATTCCCTCACACTGTCAAATACGCAGGAGGGAAAAAGATTAAATGTGGATTTACTGTAAAAGTAATGAAAAAAACACAACTTGCAGCTGACCGCTCGAAGATAACGGCGGCATTATGCACAGGTGATCAGTGCTGAGCACCTGATGGATCTGCATGGGTGACAAAGGGAAACGCGAGGAGGGTGCAGACTATTCGACTGACGGCAACTACCTGCTCTTCAAACAGTGGAGCTTCTGTTTGGTCCAGGTTGCTATTGGCTCACTGGGAGAGTGACCCCAGGCTCCCCCTCTTGCCTGGAAGTGCGCCTAGAGATGAAATTGTGAGTCAACATAGCATGAGTGTTAAAAAACGTATTAAAGGAATGAACCGGCAAGAAAAAAAAAGGTTTGGTTTACTTGTTGTTTCAGTCAACAGAGCTGGAAAACCTTGACACGCATTTATCCCGGTTTTAATCTCGACATCCAGAAGGGACTCACTAGAAAATCTATGGATCCTGGGATGAGGGGAACTTTGCCATATTCATACACAAACACGCTAGCTGCTTAAAGTCTTAATGGTTCTGCTCTAAGCCGACCCAAAACGTTGGTCTAATGAGCATCTATTTCCCTCCTTGACACTCTGGAGATCAGTCATTGTGTCATTGATGTTTGGCATCCAGCGCAATATAAGAAATGAAGGGCTCTAGTGCGATGGCGGACCAAATGGCTTCCTTTATGGCGTCTATCAGGACGTAGTCGGACCTTTTATTGCAGCCTGAATCGCCTCATTAACCTCGGCCTGCCCGGATGCTCGACATGAAGATTTAATGAAGTGTCAAATGTTACCGCAAGAGTGTGTGTTTGATGTTTATTACCGAGATTGTTAGATAAGGCAGTGGGTGTATACCTGTGTGTGTGTGTGTGTGTGTGTGTGTGTGTGTGTGTGTGTGTGTGTTGGGGTATATATATATATATATATATATATATATATATATATATATATATATATATACCTGTGGTGTATGTGTGTGTGTGTTGTACCACAATGTTGTACTACAACAGAGAGCTGATATCAAGATGCTGAACATGTCAGCATCGCCTCATTAAAACATAATTCAGAAGCAGCTCTTTCCGTCCTTTCTTGCTTCCTTACTCTTTCCTCATATCCTTCCACTTATGTCCCACCTGTCTCCTCTTCTCCTTATCTTCTCTGACTTGTCAGCCTCTCTTGGGTTTTCCAATTCCCTCTCCTGTCTATTAACACCGTAAACTGCCGCTTCATCCCATCCCTTACTAAATCTCCTAATCTTCCTCACCCTTTTTGCTGCTCATTATAACCCTGAAATATTAGCTGTTGCAAAGAGAAAGTGTTTATTATGAAGGGTTCGAAATCGTACATGGCTTCACCCTCAAAAACATGCCGCTATTGGACTTTGAGCCCTCTCCAGGAAACCACTTGGTTTCGCACTTGACACACTTCGTAGTCCTCCAGCCTGTCCGTCTGAGTAGCAGATGCTCCCTGTTGAAGTGCTCAAGAAACATCTTCAGTTCTGAAGGCATGTGAGGTGTCCCTGATTTGCCTCATTGGTCTCATTGAACAACATTTAGTCTCAGTGCCCCACTTAAACACGAGTATGTTTGGGTGTACGTTCTCTGGGAGTGGATGTAAACACAGATTCTGGTTTCTTTGGCACTCCCGAGTCTAGATTCTGTGTATGTTAGAAACAGACCGACAGGTCTGTTTCTGCTGGGTCTCGTTTGAGTTTAGCTGAAGGCTCAGTCCGGGGCGCTCCAAGCTTACCAGTAATGTTTCCTCTCCTTGTTTTTGCCCTTTGGGCTTGTGGGCAATGCTCTCTGTGTGTTGTTGAAGAGCTGATTGTAAAAAAAAAATACTTTTAGTGTAGAAATAGTAAGTCTGGGCCATTTAGGACTTCTTCTGAGGAAAAAAAAAAAAGCCAGCGGATGTTGGTTTTATTATTGTGGAGTTGTGCCGTTATGTAAGGGATTTGGCTCTTGCTGGATTGCACATATCGCCAACTTTTTAATTTGAGTGCAACAAGTGGCTCCTTGTTCTTGGACTTCTGCCCCTGTCTTCCTTCAACAGTGTAAAGAGAGCCCACTTGTAACTCGTGCCATCTTGCTGTATATGTAAGCCTCCTCTGCCCTGAGGACGCTGGTCTTTTGTACACAAGTACATCTCAGTGAGTCGAGCTGCATTTATTAGGGTCCGAGCGACTGACATAGTCAGTCCGAGAGGAAGCCATTGAAACTGTAAGAGGTATTATTATTACGCCTCTGGTTTTTATTTTAGAACATTGGCCGCCGTTTTGGGGGACTTGTCATACTCCAAAACTCACCAAATTTTGCACGCTTGTTAGGCCTGGTGAAAATAGACATATGAAATAGGCGTCAAATTTGGGTCAAAAGAAATGGCTCTCCAGTGCTCCCTAGAA
Organism: Clinocottus analis; assembly: GCF_023055335.1. NCBI lineage: Eukaryota > Metazoa > Chordata > Actinopteri > Perciformes > Cottidae > Clinocottus > Clinocottus analis. The sequence continues at coordinate 13,146,518 of NW_027175931.1, read as the reverse complement.
GTTGGACCGGCGACGCCCCTCGCCCAGATTGGCCGATTGACTTGAAAAAATGCACACGTCCAGCTCCACCTGCTCTACAAAAAAGCCTCTCAGACTCATGAAGTTAAGCTACCAAAATGTTCCGCCATTTGGGATTTTGTGAAAAACACGTTTTTACACTTTTATCCTAGAACGCTGATTCATACCAACATTTCTATGCATCATGAAAGGAGCTGTGTCTTCAGGACTGTGTTGAAAGATTTTGAATATCTCATTGCATTGAGGACCTCCTCGGGGCATGTCCTATTTTTTAAATACTCATAACATTAAAAGTATATGGACTAATGACTCCAAATGTTTTGTGTATGTGCACATTGCATCCCTTCATTCAAATATTCAAATATTAGGGGGCCCAACAGTAATTTGGGATTTTTGGCCCATTTTTGTCATTTTTCACCTTTTTTTTTGTCTTTCTTCTAAATGCATCTCCTCCTACAATTTTTATCCGATCGACTTCAATTCTGTTTAGGGATGATTTCAAGACCCTTGTAAGTAGGAATTGTGCTTTGTTTGCGTTTTCACTGAACACATGGACGTGAGGTGGACCCAAAGACACACCCATTTAGTGTGTTTGCTATGTGATAGAAACATCATGCAATCAGCCCAAAACTCCTCATGCAGGATGCCGGTCCAGGCCTGAGCACATATACATGAAGAAATGTTAGGATTGTCATAGCGCCACCTGCAGCCAAAATTAAATATGTATATATATATATATATGTGTATATATATATGTGTATATATATATATGTATATATATATGTGTATATATATATATATATATATATATATATGTGTATATATATATATATATATATATGTATATATATACATATATATATATATGTGTATATATATATATATATATATATGTGTGTATATATATATATATATGTGTATATATATATATATATATATATGTGTGTATATATATATATATATATATATATGTATATATATATGTGTATATATATATATATGTATATATATATATATATATATATATATGTGTATATATATATATATGTATATATATATATATATATATATATATATGTATATATATATATATATGTATATATATATATATATATGTATATATATATATATATATATATATATATATATATATGTGTATATATATATATGTATATATATATATATATATATATATATATATATGTATATGTGTGTGAATATAGATGGGTAAATAGTTAAAGAATTCTATACGAAAAAATTAATTTGTCAAAGGTTTCCATATATCATGAATCAACTTTTGTTTGTATATTTAAAGACGTCTTTTTTGCAATGATTTTTCATATGGCTTTTCTAATGAGTAACTTTAAAATGCATCTCTAAAATGTACTGTCAAAACTAGAAAAATATCATATTCACTGGCACACATGGACAATAACCATTCATCGCTTTCAAAATGTTTTTAATTGCTCAGCTGCGTGTCAAGTTTCCTTTTGAAAGGAAAAAAAATACAGAAATACATAAAACACCACAGCTGCTAATTAGGGAACCAATGAGACCAGTTCAATCAACATCACACAACTTTGTCAACATAATTATCTTGGAGTTGCATGAACAGGTATGATATTCACTGTGTGGTTCCTATCATAATTTGTCCCCACATTATAATTAATACAACGGAAGCACCACATGTTAGTCTGCATCGTTAGCTCGAAGCTTATATCTCATGTTGTTGTCGCCTCATCAAAATAATGTCCTTCCTGCAGTGTGTCAAAGTGGAGGGACATCAAAGAGACTTAAAACATTTTACTCAACCTCTCTTTGTCCCCCCTCTTGTTCTATGTGCCTCTCAGACCCTTCAACAGAACAAGTAACTCATCTAAATGTATCAGAACCCTACAGGGGTTCATTAGGCTACTGCCGAGTGAGGTAGCCAGGCAGAAAATTGAGATCAAGATGACAGACGAGCAGGAAGAATGAGAGGGGTTTCTGTCTGTTGTGATCCCCGACAACAGAACAGTGAGGAAACCTGACCTAATACTGACCTAATGAAGAGGACTTGGTAGACGCAGGGGACCAATCTTCATAATACAATCTCTTCAGCAATGTCCCTCTACTCAAAATTGGCTTTATTACCAGATACATTCATTCTGCCACTGCCTGCCATCTCTGAGACATAATACTGCCTCTTTTTATTGTTGTATTACTGTAAGGTCCAGCTCATATAGGCAAAGTCGTAATTATGTCAGACAATACGGACACATCAGCTTCCAGTGTCCACTTCATATCAAGAACTCACTTGAAGGTCTTGCGTTACGACACCTCAACAGAGCCTTATTCCGGCAATGCAAAGAAACTCATTCATAAAACCAGTAAGGTGCAGATCTCCAGCATGTGCGTCTGCAATGACCACTGCTGTATTGTGTGATTAAATGAATACACAGCAATTGGCTCTCCTCCCTTCTATATGGAAAGTGTATTGGATGTGGTTTTTACTGCCATGTCTTACAACTGATTTGCTCCTTCAATCTTTGCAGAACTTTGAGTCTAATTTTACGATGTAAACTAGACGGGGTTATGCCGAACAAAATGGCACAAAGTCTGTGTCTCTGGCAGCAATGATCCAATCGGCAGCACGATACTTCTGTTCACCGAACCCCCCTTCCTAAACTAAATCTTGCATTAAACACTCACAGGACCAAATGTCTATTAATCCGCAGCTAAAAATAGTCCCCAACAAATGCTGTTTCAAGATCCTGCTGAACTTTTTAATCGAAATTATTTTTGCTTTTTCTTTCAATATTTCTTCCTTCGCAGGCAGCCACTTGTTTCTGCTTAATGTTTCACTTGTCTCTTCACAATGTAGAGATCAGCTCACAGTCTCTTGAAACTGGCGTAGCATGAGGTAAAACATCACAGCGAACATTCCCTCCTCTTTCTGTCAAACTTACATCGTTGGCTTGTGGCGCTGCAGTCGAGAGCGGGGACCGTTTTACGGAGTGCTCCCTCTGTGGTGCATTGAAGACTGATCCAGCCGTGAAGAAACCGATCTGTCTCTATTGTTTTATGGTGACTCGAAGAATGAATTTACAAGCAATCTCTGCAGCAGGGCATACTGATGATCTAACTTGTCTCATTAATGAAGGATGTCGCAGCTCTATAAAGTGTAATTATACATAAAACTTTGATCACCTCAGACGTCCGCTGCGCAGGGGAAATCGTCATCCATCTTCTGTCCTCGCGACTGCGGCTACTTAAGCGACTGTTCTCGAGTTGAACTTGCCATAGCTTGTTTTCTGGATGAACATTTGCCTGCTGTCTTTCATCCCAGTGGAGCATGCTCGCTCTAAAAAGGAAGTAGAAATGTACATACTGTACTCTCATAAAGGGTAGGAATGTTTTTCAGACTTCTTTGTTTGCCCTTTTGCCCTCGCTTTCGAGGTTGTCTCAGCCACTGTGAATTTCTCCTTCATCTTCCTTTTCGTTGCTTGAAATAATGGTATTCTGTCCTTTCCTTCCAAAACTCTGCTCTTTACAATTGGCATGCTTGAAAAAAAATCATAATTAATAGCCCTTTCCTAAACATTTAAATTGTCACATTACGTATCTTTTTTTTTTTTAATGAAACCAAGAGATTCACTGACCAAAGACATGCATCTGGAGTTGATCGGATCTCAGAGTGCAAGTCATTTATTGGTCTAAAATTATTATTGGTCTTTTTAGTACTAAAAGGGGAACGAGATGATTGATGACAGGATCTGTTGGTTCCACAAACCTGGATCCTCCCTTAAACGGTCTCGTTCCTTCTGACCAGACGTCCTCAGTTATCCTGACAAATGACAAATAAACTCAGAAAAAGACTGTCTCTTTTCTCTGCTGACGAGCAGAAGATGATCATGATTACATATGATGAATGTAAGTCCATAATCATGGCAAAATCTAATAGTGCATTCACATTCAAGTGTAGCAAATATTCTCAACACTTATTGTTGCAAAATATAAGACAAGTAAATGTGTCAGTGTTGAAAAAATGTTTCGGCTAATTTTAAGTGCCTCATCGCCCAAATCAATCAGATTATATTTATTTAAATGTGTCCGCTATTATACAAACTAATATATACTTATGAGGATATATATGTACTGTATGTGTCCGTTTTGCTCCTAGTGTGTGCTCCTGTTTGTTTCCCTTCTGTCTGTGCTAGTGTTGTAGGCCATGTGGTGTGTTGTCAGTCTTAGTTAGGTCACATCCAGATTTCCGCCCACTACCACGCCCCGTCCTTTGGTCCAGCTGTGGTGCGTTTAAGATGATCACCAGGCAGCTGATATAAGGACCGTTTCCTTCCCTGACACGCTGTCAGGTTGTTAAGGTATCCAAGCTGCTCATGCTGCTGGAGAAGAGGAGCATGTGTCACGAGGTCGGTCGAGTTGCTCTCCCAACACTGGAACTGAGGAGAAGGACATCAGGTGGAAAGGCTCCCCCGTTGTCCGATGGACATTAAGACGCTAGTCAGTTTTGTTTGTTTACGGTTTTGTGTTGCACTTTAAAAGCAATAAAGTCTGCTCTTGTCTGGGAAGTTGCTGTGTGAGCGTGTCTTTGGGTCCTCTACGCAACACCCCACCTTAACACGTAAAGATTACCCCCGCAGCTCCCACACGGCGGGGGAGCCTCGCGGGGACGGGGGTCCTCGATATGGCAAAAAAAACATTTTTATTTTTATTTGATTTAATTTTTTCCAGTGAAAAATCTTTCGAATGGAACTTCTCTTATCTTGGAGTTTGAGGTGATTTTGGGCTACTGAAATCCAAATAAATGTTTAAATATGTGTAATTAAAATGTGCATCACAGCTGTCATGTCGCTGTCAAGCCTCTTCCGCTGCAGGTGGCTACTCGTAATTCACAGAGCCCCGCCCTCACTAAACTACCAACAGATAAATAAGAAAAAAAGAAGTCACTGAGAAAAGTAGAGCATTTAATTTTTCGTGATTGTATTAATTTCCTTTTACTACCACCAGGCTGACTGGTCTGCTGATATGTGGCGAGAAGTTAGCAAACAAAACATTTAATGTTGAAAGACTTTTCCAGAACAAACACACAGCATCTGATGAACAGTATCAAGCTGCAGAAGAGCGATTCCTTCAACTGCTGCAGCAAACTGAGCAAAACAAATCTACGTTCAGGTGCTGTGTATATTCATGTATGTGTGTGTGTAGATTACCATATAGGAGTTTGAATGTTTGTATGGGCGGATCAGTATGTATACATTATTCATAATCAGAAATTCAATAAGTTGAAGCAGGGATAAGTATTCCATCATGAGTCCACCTTCATCGTGTTCTACAGTAATGATATGTATCGTGTACTAATGACTGTCATAAGTGAGTGCTTTCAACACATCCATAAGTTTCTTAAGCGCTAAATAAACATGAGCAGCACGGCATGCAGCAGCTTTCACCATGTTCTCTGCATCGCGGACACAAACAAGTACCACTTGCAAAAAAGCGAGCTGTGGTTTTGGGCTTTTTTTACACAATCCGTCTGGGATCCAGTCCTCATATACAGTATGTATTGTGTACAGACATTTTTGGGAGCAGGTGCTCAAACCAAAAAAAAGGGCACCTACGGCAAAATGATTTATGAAATTAAAAATAATAAATAAATAAAACGTTCATTTATTTTTATTAAGTAACTAAAATTATCAAGTTGAATAGATAAATGAATAATAGGCAAAATGGACAAAACAAGGCTATATTGTCTAACCAAATGTAATCAAAAAATATTATACGTAATTGTAAATTAAAGCCATTTTAACTGAGCGGTATTGTCCGTTTTCTATTGATCACTGTAACTTGAAGTTAGCAAGTTATTGAAACACATTGTGTCTGTTTTCTATTGTTTTCTGTTTTCTATTATTTCTATCTATCCATTTACAAAATGATAGTTGTTACGAGTGTTTTTTCTTGCGTTTACTCTTTTCATCCTCTACAATGACTTGTACAAGATTGATCGTTGTAAAACTGGAACAGACAAAACAAAGAGATACGTAAAACAATGTGGCACACGGATAGCATGACAACGAGAGCTAGCATAGTTTAGCAGCTATTTTCTAGGAGGGAATTCTCGTGACATTTATAAACATAAATTCAACATACTGTAACGGACTCAGTGACATGTAATGTTAACCTGTTATGTTTAAAGTGTTATTGTGTTTACAGAAGTAAGTTGTTCTAACTAAGAAGACTGGTAATTGTGATTACTGGGTTCAGGAGGCATGAGCCGTGGAGCCTGTCAGTCAGTGTGTTTACATGATGGTATCAATTAGAATTTTGCTTTAGTCGGACTATGCTCTCTTTCCTGGCAACTGATATTATCCTAATATACATGGCATTGAATAAATCAAATCATTGGCCGAAAGCATGTCATATCCGATACAATAGGTGGCGCTGAATTCATTACAACTAGTGGTGATACAGCCATTTCCGCTTGACCTCTTTTCTACTACCAACAACATCAACATTTCTAGAAAGATGGCGAACGGAGAGCAAAGTGAAGCTACATCCCTCAACTATTTGTGCATGATGTTAATAAGAGTACAGCGAAGGCAAATGGCGCTATTGGCTTTGATAATGTAGAGAAGACGCCGTCGCCGAAGGTACATGGAGACTTTATTCTGACCACCAATATGTTATTGCACTTTGCCATTGTACCGCAAAGGTCTCGACGAACAGTCTGGATGAAGAGCAGAAACAAAGTATTCTGGGAGAGAGATGTGTTGACCTTATTTGATGACGAGGACTGGAAAGCGAACTTTCGCATGACTCGAAGATCTTTCCTCAAGTTGTGTGGGATTCTGGAAGGAGTCATGAAGCCCACGGAGGTAACTGTTAGTGCACCAATACCGCTCGAAATGAGAGTCGCCATTGTTTTCTACGAGCTAGCCAGTTGTGCCAGAGTTGTTGCCAACCAGTTCGGCATCCTCAAATGGACGGTGAAGAAGATGGTGTACAAGTTCTGTAATGGAATGGTTACATCCGCCTTGGGACACTTCATCAAGGTTCCCACAACGGAAGAAGCCATCGGAATAGCCACCAGATTCGAACAGAAGTTCAACATCCCGCAAATCATCAGGTGCATCGATGGAACCCACGTTCCAGTTTTACCTACAAGTGAAGGCTTCAAAGACTTTGTGAATCGCAAAGGATGGCCCTCGTGTGTCCTCCAAGGCGTAGTGGACAACATGTATCGGTGAGTTTGGGCCAAATACATGTAGTTGTCTGCTGTGTGCAACGTGAATGCTTACTAACTTGTATGTTCTCTTTAAGCTTCTGGAGCATCAGCTGTAAGATGCCTGGGTGTGCTCATGATGCCAATGTGCTGAGGCAATCAATGTTGTTCAGCCAGGCACACCTGTTACTAAAAGTAAGTCCAACTGTACTCTCAAGACATTAATGTATGGATAAAATCAATAAGATCAATAAATGAGTTAAGCTACTGAAAATTATTCATGCAGGAACAAGTGGAGCTACTACCAAGCTATTCAGATTTCTAGTATGTTACAAGCTTAAAGTATGATGTTTTATAGAGGCTTTATTATGTTGTTTATGTATATTATGTTTTATTTATGCTGGGCCATTTAGTAAGCAACGTAAATGGGCCATTTAGTAAACAAGTCCAACACTGGTAACCATTTTGTTTCTTCTCCCAGGAACCAAGCGAAATCAATGATGTCTCAATCGGCCACTTCCTGTTGGTAGATCCAGCGTATCCTCTGATGGACTAGATCATGAAAGGATACACCCATTCCCCCAAACATCACCCCTGAGCAAGAGTCCGTCAATGTCTACTTACGCTCTGCAAGGACCACGGTGGAGATTGCGTTTGGGAGACTGAAGTCACGCTGGAGGGTTTTGATGAAGCGTCGTGACTTCCACTTTTCATTCGCCCCTAAAGTGATTGCTACCTGTTGTGCGTTGCACAATTTCTGTGAGAATGACAAGGAAGTTGTGAATCTCAACTGGTCAGTGGAAGCACTTGCATCGAACCTGCCACAGCCAGGAGGCCGTGCCAACAATCACGCAGACAATACAAATGGACAGAGAATCAGGGCCGCCCTCACAGATTACCTAAGTGCAAACTTCCCCCTGCCCAGACAAAATCCTTTAGACGTCTTGGTATTCATTACATAATTCCCAATTTTGTATAAGTTTGTAAATACAATTCTTGTACAGTTCATGTGTGTTTCATTTCACAAATAAAGAAACTCACAGAAGTTTAAATTAAGTGTTATTTATAAGAAATATTAAGAAAAGTAAAATAAAAAATAAAAGCACACATAAAAGGTAAAAAAGCACACAAGTATAAAAAGGTAAAAAAGCACACAAGTATAAAAGGTAAAAAAGAACACAAGTATAACAGGTAAAAAAGCACACAAGTATAACAGGTGTTGTAAAATTGTGCTGTATGAACGTTAAGGTGCGTTTCAGGCGGTAGTGCAAATAAGTAAGGCCAGTGCATATATGGACAAAATAAGAGAAGACATAGAAGAATGGCGATTGGAAATAACAATAAACATAGTTAAAGTGAGGTCTATGCAGGTCGAGTCCAAGGTGCAAAAAGTGCTGAATGAGCCTAGTTCAGCTGATGGTAGTGGAAGGTGGATGGGAATCCATAATCATAATATGCATCTTACGGTGGTTGATGATGTGGTGGTGGTGGTGGTGCAGGTTGAATGTTATCCATTCTCTGCATCAGCCTCGCAACCATATTGTCAGTGCGGAGGATGCTGGCGATCAACGAATCCTCCCCGGCCTCACTTCTTGCAATGTCCGCCTTCCACTCTTGAGTCATGACTTGCATCTGGCTCACGAGCACATCGATGTCTCTCATTCGCCTTGATTGGGTCCTTGTCCCTTAAGAAATGGCAGGTATAATGTCAGTTGTATCCCTACCAATTAGGCATGTGGTAGTAACCATCTTGACATCAGCTATTTGTTAGACTACACAGGATGAGTGGATGTATCGCATGAAGATTCTTTGTGATGCCCATATGTTGATGCAGGTATAATATTGCAGAACTTACCAGGTAGATCAGCTGTAATTGAAGGTGGTGGAGTGCAAACTAGAGTCGACCTAGGTGATGAGGATCCAGGTGAGACTCCGAGCAGCGTCTCCTACGGGTCCATTGTAGTATCTATAAGATGATACAGCACAAATAACAAAACTTTATTTATATATCACCTTTAATGCAAAAGAATGCAGCTGAAAGTGCTTCACAGCAAATACATTACGTGCACAAAGAAATTACATGTAGATAAAAATAGACATCAAAGAAACATAAAAACTCAGATATAGTGCAAACACAAATTAAGAGAAAGTTCTGTCGTGGCCATGCAGCCTAGGTTGTGACACTTTATGTAATGTGCACTTTATTACGTTTGTAACTAGCTTTCATCCTAAATTGAATTCCTTGCAAGTTAGGGGGAAGGTCTACAGTTTCTCAAAAGACGGCTAGCTAGCAAGTGGCAACCATGTTAGCTTTGAAAGTTAGGGTTAGCAAGTGGGACCAAGAATAGCCTTACGTTTTATGATTGTACCTTGTTTTCATCGTCTGTTTAATTCCTCGCATTTTATGGGAAGGTACACATATTTCAAAACATTTAGCACTGCTAACACATCTCACAAACAGCATCAGGTAGCATGTGGTAGCTACCACTTTTGTGTGTGATGCAACTGAAATTAACTTACCCATGGTAGTTGGCAATTGAACACCCGAATCTACGCCGTTGTGCTCGACTAGAGACAGAGGTCGGCTCCCAAGAAGGTCATCGAGGACATCGTAGAAAGGGCACGAAGTGCGACCACGGCCACTTGCCTCATTGTCCCGTTTAGCCTGGAACGCCTTCCTCACGTTCTTCCAGCGAATCCTGATCTGTTCAGGGGGCCTGGGAAGGCCGGCTTCTATCATCTTCAATGACACCTTTTCAAACAGTTCGCCATTTCTTGTCTTCCTCCCATCCATGAACTTAAGTGTGTTCAAGTCCTTCAATACATTCAGCATAAATTCTGTCTGCTCTTCGGTCCAGAAATGTGTGGTGCCTCTTCTGTTGTCCATAACGTTGTTTGTTTGTTACTGCCGACCGAATTCCAGCAATTTATCGTCTCTTTAGACCTCCCTCCCAGGTTATGACCTGGGAGGGAGGCAGGGAGGAAGGAGGGATCTCGAGCATGCGATTGGCAGAGCGAGTGAGGTTGGGGGGTTGTGTGTGTGTTGCGGGCCGGGGGAGAGATATGATCCGGAGCAGACGTGAGGTATGTTGCAAGGTTTTCTTAGTTGTTACTGTTTTAGCGTAGGCTACGGCCGACAGTAGCCTGTTCTGTGGTTCTCTGATAACTCATACAATAATAAGAGTTTCGCCCCGAGCATGTCGGGGCGAAATTCCCACAAGAACTCAAATAAATGCCTCGTCAGATATCATACAGGAAGTCATCATGATGTGAGCTCATACAGGAAGTCATCATGATGTGAGAACGGATTTTGGCGATCTGGAAGAACTCTCTCTGTTGGAAAAAAAAACAATATTCACACCTAATCATTTACTATTTCACTGTTATATTCAGACTTCTCATCTTACTGTCTCTGTTTAATCTTACACACAAACTCAGCATGTCTCCTGATAGCAGTGAGACTGGGAAATCTGTATGTTTCTGTCAGAAAGAACGCGCAGTTCCTTTGTTATCGTATGACCCTTTCTTACAAACCGCTCCATGGGACGAGGGGAAAGGTTCCCGATTAGGCCGAAGACGTCATGAGGGTTTCTGTTAGCGGGTCATGATGAGTATTTAAGAGGTGGTTCTTTGAGAGATCTTTGAGCAGTCTTGGATATGCAATTTGTCTATCACCTTGTACTTCTGACTCTGCTCCTTCCTTGCAACGAATAAATGTTCCTGTTTTAATGATTTTACTCCGAGGGGTCGAATGAATTTTTCTAACACTCTCCCTATAAAACTAATATCACTCCATCAATGAGGAAGGGAGCTGCTTTTTGTCCGGTGGGAGTGGCCAGCTTCTCCAGTGAACTTCACTAAACCTGCTCCGGACTAGGTTAGAGGATTTCGATGTGTTTCTATGGTGATTGATCTAAACTGGCTTTGTGTAACCGAAAAGCCAGATCTACGTCATCTTATCCTGGAAGTTATTCAGCTATATCAGTAAACCGCGTACGTGGGACAGGGCCCAGGTGTCTACCATGTGCACGCTTGACATTTTAAGACTTTTCTTCCCTGTGCAAATAGAACCCTGTGCAGGAACACAAACTGACAAACAAGAAGTACTGTAACCACGTGGAACTAATGAAGGGGGATTGGGTCCGCTTACAGGTAAAGGGGCGCACCCGCCGGAAAGCCGGGATAGATTTCCTTCCTCTGTCACTGCTGGCGTAAGGAGAATTTCCCCCGTCCCGTATTTCCGCGCGGCGTAAGCTAGGTGTCTGCCTGTGTCTCTCACAAGACTGGATGTTTGGGTATGTATTTGTGTTGGGATACGGGAGCTTCTGTTGGGGGGAGGCACGTTTACGGTTTGGCAGTGATGGGTTCTTAGTTATGTTGTTATTTTATTAGAGATAGCAGAAGAAAGAACATTGATTCGTATGTTTACCTTTACGGTAGCTGAACCTACGATACTGAGCGAAAAGGGGTGCTACAGAACGAAAGGACATGTCTGGACCTTGGGGGCTTTTGTAGGTACATTGGGCTGCTTTGGTCCATGTCCTTGTTCAAACTGGACAGTATTGCTCCTTGATGGAGGAAGAATCATCTTTTTTTCGTACGTAACGACAGAAAAAGGGGCACAGTTGACCATGATAAGCTCCGGCTAAAACCCATGATGGACACAATCAGGATGCCTGCAAGTTTTTAAAAAAAATTATCATCCACTAAGAGACCTGGAGGTTGATGAACAGCCACTTCCAAGACAAAAACTGGTGTGACAAAAAAAAACACAAAGTTGGCAATCAAACCAATTGTCTAGGTATAGTTATCAAGTTATCTTGACACAAGCTACCATTTACAAACACTTTACAGCACCAAACTATTAAGGGTTCTCTATGCAATGTTCCACTTGTGGGACTTTCAGAGGTAACGACTGCCCTGGTATATGGACTGGACTTGTACAACGCTTCGACACGACATGTCATCATTCACCCATTCATACACTGATGAACTCAAGGTCTCACCTGCCCATCAAGACTCTTGCTTATCATTCACGCCCTTCAATTACAAGGGTCTTGCCCAAGGACATAGACATGGACTACAGGGATTGAACCGCCGATCCACTGATTGAAGGTCTAGTCTATGTGAACACCTTCAGAAACAACTTGGAAAGATGGATAAGATGGATCAATAAGAATGTAACATAAAGAATGAAAACATGAAAATATTTTAAACATTTCTACTCGAAAGAACAGTTACAAAATGTCCTTTTTGACATTTATTCGACATGTCTACTATTTGTTTTATATATTGCACTACTTTTATACACCTTGGACTTTGGTAAACCCATTTCAAGCCCCAAAACAATTTGTCCACGTGAGTAAATGTGTGTTTTCATAAGCGTTTTGAATCCGACTTTAAAGACAACTTGTGTCTAAACAAGTAATGCATTTCATCCTGTCAGTCTCAAATATTAGGATAATGGACATTTAATTAGAATTCAGTCGTTTCACCAACAAATCGAGAATGGTTTGCGCAATACTTCCATTCCATTTGTTCCTCACACTGCTGCATATCTGTAAACTTCTTCTTCAGCTTAGATCTGAGTTTATGGCTTAAGGTTACAATGAAGATGGCAACGGTTCTCTAACGTGGAACTTCATTGTGCACCTGAGAGGACTAGATGTGTAAAAGGTCCACTCACGACCTTTAAAAGCGTTCAGCCGCATCTCACAGGAATTACAGCTCATACGCTGATAATTCTGATGAAGTGATATGATATCACTAAATCCAGCGATATGTGGCCATTAGTAATGCACCAGTAACGGCCTGGTGAAATATGGTGGGTATAAGTCATGGGTGAGGTAGCAGAGCCTGTGGACACACACACACTTTTCGAAAAGATCTATAAATAGACCGGGTTGTTACCAAGTGGATAAGAAAACACAGTTATTAATATTCAGGGTGTCGCTCTAATTTCCCCTCTAATCAAAGGACGGGATCTGCTGCTGAATCTGAATCACCACTGACCTGTGCAACACACACACACACACACACACACACACACACACACACACACACACACACACACACACACACACACACACACACAGATTTCCATGCATGAACACAAGCAGGCTGGTGCAAAAACTACACACAGTTAATAACAACAGAAAGTCACACGCATACATACACAAGTGACCAGATATACACAGGTATATAAAACAAATTCACAAATTCAAGCTATATTGCAACACTCACTGGCAAAATAATTAAATAAACATCTCAAAAGCAGAGGGAAACACACAATAAGTCATATGAACACACACACAACAGCATGCAGATCTTGCATGCGTGCGTGCGCACGCACGCACGTACACACACACACATATAAACGCATACACACACAGACGTTTCAATTACATTACACACTGATGGCTAATTTCTGGAGTGATGGTTTCTGTAATGACTTCTCAGGGAAAAGTTGAATTAACATGCAGAGAATGTTCCAGCTTCCCTGATTGACACACACACACACAATACACAATACAAAAGCGACACACAAACTGACATGTATACACATGCAAAAATATGTAAACTTGCAACTTCACACACAACTGCAAACTTCCAACACACACACGCACACACTTTGTGTCGTCACAGTTCAGCTGCAGGGCTTTGGGGATGGAGCCAGCGAGGCTGCTAATGTAGCCGTCTTGGTTTATGGTTATTAAAATGCCTGGAAATGGCTGTAATGAAATAGTTGTGGATTAAAGTTTAGAGGGTAATGTGGGGAGGAAGCATGACCGCTCTTTCATAATGGAACAAGGCCCAGAAGGCTCAGCAGATTATTGGTTTTTATTTGGAGTTCTAAATTAACAGCATGGTGGGTTTTTCCCACAATCGTTTTTATCCCTCTGATGTTTTGTAGCTTCGGTAATTACAGTTAAAGGGTAAATTACAGAGTTAAGTGTTCTGCACCTGTGGTGAGAAATAGGGCTATTTGTGGGATGTTTTTTGTTATTTCCCACATCTGTCTCTCTTTGCCCCGAAGAGATTGATAGAAGAAGAACTCGGCTGCTCAGAGCGTCCATGCTTTTGCTGTTCATCTTGTCCCGACTTAAAATAATAAGTTATAAAGATAACGGATGTTCTGACCGAGGTCCAGCAGCCTTAGCCCAGGTCACTTTTGAAAGATGAATGAAAGTCACAGATGGCAAGCGTTCTCTCCTCTAGTGTGAATGTTCTGGATGGAAAGCGCTGCCAGAGTAATGACTTACATTTTGAGCTCTAAATGAACACAAAGGGAAAAGAGAAACAAAATGAGCAGTTTAGAACCTGCACAAGTTTAGAAAGCAGAAATCTACTATCTGGTAATAAGCCTTTCCATTTATAATGTACTGCCGTTGCTCCCTATCTTGGTGTCACTAGACAGCTCGACTATTTCTCTGATCAACTGAAGGCAGCTAGTTGCAAGTCGGTAGACATGGATGTAAACAGTGCTGCATCCTAAATTGTTCACAAGTTGGCTTTGCAAATGTGTTTTGAGGAAGGAAACGCATTTGATGCATTCATTCGACCTCAAGAATACACACAATATGTCACTGCAACAGGTTGAAGCACATATTTTTCATAGAGATTACAAATAACCATTGAAAATGCAGTTGAGAGTGACCATATTCTGGACTAACCCTGACGCTGACTAAATTAGGTCTGTGTAGGAGTGACATCGAATGTATACAGCTTCGTAGTGACCCGCCAATCACAGTAAGCCATGCCCTAAAGCATCCCCTGCTTTATTTGACTCTAAATGACCATCATTTACAAAATGAACATCATGCTGTATTGAAGAAGACTTGAAACATGTTTACAATGTTTACTGAGGGAATACATCAAGAGAGAAGTAGAGTCATTTATATAGACTTCTATACAACCAGAGGAGTTGTCTCCTGGTGGTCAGTAGACAGAATGCAAGTTCAAGACACCTCCGTATCGGCTTCACGCTTCAAAACTGGAGATTGCCGCTTGGTTCTATCCGAGCTCTACTTCTAAAAACCTTTCCCTTTTGAGACAAACTCCAGTGTTCTTGACCTGCTGATGTCTTTTGACCTGTAAATCATTAACACCCTGCATCCTGGGACCGTCTGAAGAAGTTAATAGTGCTGCGTACAAGCTCCCAGATCCTGTCACTAGTAGGACTGTCTCAGTGTGTCTGTGATCTCATTACTCTTTGATTCCTCCTGTTACTAGTCCACATCTTCAGGAAGAATGTCAAACTCGTGCAAAGTCCCGTCTGCAACAATGAGAGAACTTCCATGTGGAATGTATGAACGCTCCAAACGTTGCTCTCTTGTCCACGGGGATTTCTCTGAGACGTGGTGGATCGTACAGATGAATCTTTTTCTTCTCCTCTGCTCCTCATAATGAGTCATCTGCTACCCATCAGCAGCAGCTCTCTCAGCACCGCCAGAGGGAAGGTGATGGAGCCCGGGGAATGTAAATGAGAAAAGCACACAGAATTCATTCAAGTTTCCTCTTCGTTGCACTTTGATATGATGGTCAGGTACAGCTGCGGTCTTTTGAAATACATCCAAAGAGGTATGGAGGCAGAGACCTGTCTGCTAGAGGCTGACGGCCGGCCAGCAACATATCAAACAACGTGCACCTGGAAAGCTGGAGCATACCTCAGAGTATAATGATCAAAACTTTGGTTGTTGCTGTTTCTTTTTGTACCTGTGCAGAACATAATGTCTGCACCTTAAGACCTCAAGTTGAATTAACCAATTGTTTCATTTGGAACCCCGTCTCCCACTAAATGACTTTCAATTGAACTGCCTTCTGAGAAAAAGGTGTTGTTTGCCCTATTGTGGGTCGCAGTTTGAAACAGTTAGTAAAACAACAAAAAGCTTGTTCATGATTAATAAAAACAAATGAAAAAACTACAAAAACGCAACAAAACTACATGGTTGTGTTGAGGCAATAAAAGGAAACCTTGACTTCATGGACCCATCCAGAACCCCGAACTTCCTCCGTCGGATTTATGTGAAACTTCTCAAGTACACCCACGCTAAAATACCCTCAAAATGTGAGAGTCTCCTCCAGACAGGACTCTAGTGTCTCCTGCAAACTGTGATGTGGTAAAGAATGTTGGCTACATCTAGCCATAGATATGCAGAAACAAAAGATAATTTGCCTTGAGTGAACGTTTTAGTGAATTTTTTACTGACGTCCTTTCAGCTCTAACCCACTTCAAATGAAAACTTATGTATGGATCCAATTGGCATATGGAATGACTGTGGGGTTATAATATTTGACTCTAAATGTGCAGGGTGCGTCTGTCGCGTACACAGGTTTTTTCTCTTCTCCCTGCACCACGCTGCTTAGCAGTCAGCGTACGCTTAGCCAAAGCCGACTGGAGGTGAAGGGTCTCACTAAAGGTCACACTCACGCCACCGATTCCCTTAACCTGCCAAGTCTTTGCGATCCAGGTGGGAAATTCAATCCTTTGTTCACCTTTTGTCCAACACAATCACCAAAATCAGAATCAGAATCAACTTTAGTTGCCATGTTCGTGTCCACATAAGGACTGTGTTTGTCGGGCGGCTCCTCTTGAAGTCCACAGTCATATCCACAGTTTGGCACTTAGTTCAGCTACAGCTTGTTCTGACCACACCAAAGGAACAGCTGTTCCACGTCCCGGATGACACCAAAGACCGGAGACAGGGAAATGTGAGCATTTTTTAAGTTTTTTGCTTATTATAGATGTATGTAAGTCAAGCTGTTGTGAAAATAAGCCCTGCTCAGAGCCCTGTCACGAGGAGAACAGTGTGTGTCCTGGCTCTGAGACTAATCCACTGGGACCCCTTAAGGGATTTTAACAACAGGACTATCAGCATTAAGAAAAGCTCTCCCGGTGTCATCAGCAGACTGTCCGTTGTCTCTCAGAATGTAGACCGTACGCAGAGTGGTCCTCCTTTAGTATTTGTTGTTCTGTTAACTTCCGCGTACTTACTAACTTCCGCGTAAGTTATGTTTAAGAAACACATCATGGTTGGGCGAAGTAACTTCAGTAAAGTAAGTAACACACGGAAAGCCCATGTTTAACTTCTCATAGAAGAGGGTTCAAGGACACGATAAGGGGACTCGACAGTCTCCAGAGCGTCCCATTCATCGGACTGTGCTGTGAGTCCGGCTGAAGGCACTTTGAATTCAACTTCTTTAAGCTTTATTCAGCAGAATGTGGCACAACAATACATAGACCCTTTGGGGACATGATCACTGGTCTCCTAGGTAAAAGTGCTGCGTTTGTTAAGAGTCATCCACCTTCTGTTCTGCTCCGCCCACCAACAATTGTATCTCTCTTCCTGTTTGTGCTATGTCACCGTGGTTGAGGCTGACCGTCAGCTGTTCATGCAGATACGCTTACTTTGTGTTCGCCACCTCGTGATGTGCTGTTCAGAGGTTGTGGTCTTTCATGTATTTCTGTGAGACAAGGGTGACAACAAAATGTAATTACATTTTTATTTTATGATGTGTGGGGTCAGAAATGTTCCTGTGTATCTCTGCATCACACTTTAATCTGACTCTATCTCCAATCTTGTTCTCAACTCAACTTTTTGTGGGGACACTGATTAGCATCACATAATTACACACTATTGAGTCAGCACTCCTACTTCGCATAATCAAACACACACACACACACACACACACACACAAACACGTGGTTGGATCTTGGCCAAACTGATGATTGAGAATAATTCGAACAATGCAATATTTTATAGTGCTGGACTCTCGTGGGAAATCACCTGGACGGCTTTCATTCTGAAACTGCAACTCAACTGCCTTTCGTTTTCTTTTTCTCAAACATCAAACCCTCCTTTTCTTCGTCTCCAAAGCCACACAACCCCAAGGTTAGTTTAATTCATCACATGTTTGAAAAATGTTGCTTTTCAACACATTGTCCCTCTCTCTCTTTCTGCGTCGGTCTTTGACTTTTTTCTGGGGGCTTTTTCAATGTCAAGTCAGCTTTCCTTTCGCCCCACAATAGCATGTACACCCACTGTATATCACCAGAGAGCTTTCCTAGGTCGTAATGGGCTAAAGGTGTGCGTACAAACAAATATTTAATCTGTGAAACCTCTTTAAGTCGTAATGTTGTGGGTGTGGAGGCAAACAACATGAGTGAAAGCGTGGGGCTATAATGTCAGTGTCGTTCACCTCTGCAACTCCTTGAACTTTGATCATAAATTACAATTCTTTTCAGGCGCTATCAAGCGTTTATCCAACCAATGGATACATTTTCCAAACTCTGAACACTATTAGCACAGCATCAGTCTTTTGTGGCCATAGCCTACCATTCACACATTTCATGTCGTTTTTAAACAATATGCACTCAGTGAACACATTTCCACAATGCTTACATTTTCTTAACAGACAAGCTATACCTCCCAAAAAAATGGACTGTTTTTGGATTATTTACGAATGTTAACAGACAACATTCCACAATGGCAAAAACAATAGGCCAAACCTTAGATACAGTCTGAAAACCTCTTCTGCAATGATATCAGTTCTAAAACAATATCTCAGCTGATAATAAACAAACAATTAAATAATTAACACACAGCTGATTTATGTTGGGTAAATTGGACAAACCACAGCTGATTCCAGTCTGACTTAGACTCAGTGGCATTACTTATACAGTAAAAGGAGGACTTTGAGGGATGTTTTTGAAAACAGAAAAAGACAAACACTTCAGTGAAGAGTAAGAGCCAAGGGGCCCAGTGAGAAGAGCAGGCCCAGTGAGAGATGCAGTGAGAGGGGCAGGACCAATGAGAGATGCAATGAGAGATGTAGTAAGAGGTGCAGGAGCAATGAGAGATGCAGTGAGAGGGCAGGAGCAGTGAGAGGAGCAGGGCCAAGGAGAACAGTAATCTGAAGGAGAGGGCAAGGTAGAGGTATAAGAATATGTGATGGCGGCACTCCAAGAGCTGCAAGAACAGTAGTCATTGATGGAATTTGTGCCACTATCATTGACCATGTAATCAACAACGGAAAGAGTGCAGCCCAATTTGAGGCAGTCAACGGTTGCCTCCATTATACACATCTTTCAACAAACCAACAGGTAAGTATTGCATTTTACATGGATTGTTTCTCTTTTCACTTGACATGTCAATAAGGCCATACAGTAATGCATATGTTGAATTTTTTGTCCCTCTAAGAATGCAATGTTTTCCTCCTTCTGGGGGAAGAAGAAAGCTCCTCACTAATGATCAAGAGCTTGCCATTGTAGAAATGGTTGTTGCAAATAGTGCAACAAAACTGCATGAAATTCAAAATAGAATTGTGGAGGACCATGAGATATTTCACAATATCGATAGCATCAGCCTCACAACCATCACGTGGACACTGTCCAAATACAAAGTGAGGATGAAGCAGCTCTACACTGTTCCCTTTTAGAGGAACAATAAGTCAAGGAGCTACGACGACAATATGTCCAGGTATAGTGTACAGCAGCCGCCGGCCCATAGAGGGCAACGTTGCTAGGCCCCACCCACCTTGAGCCCCCACCCCCAAAAAAAGATTATAAAATTATGAATTATAAAAAATCTAAATTTATTAATACATTATACAAATTGTCACTATTTGTGTTGTTGAGCTATGTAATATATCCAGTAATATTTGTAAAATAGGATATGTGAGCCAAATATTTGATTTTCTTGCTTCTCTCGTCTGCTAGTGCACGTTTAACCAATCACTAATTAAAGAAATAAATGAGTTACGTACAATTATCCAATCAGCGCCGTACAAAAGACTTCCGGAGGGGCTGTTATCGTCTCTTCAGGGCACGTGTCTTATTCACATCCGGCGTGATCTTGCCGGCTTGTCATCTCTCGTAGCGACATTTGAACGAGACGACAATGGAGCGCTACTCTTGCAAGAAGACTCAACCTAAACGAGATAAAACCTCTCCTCTAAAACGCGTTTGAGTGAAGAACTTGGACGGAGAGACTCCAGGTGAAACAACTGGTCCCAGATCAGCCGCCTGAACTCAGCATGAAACAACGGACCGGGACATATAGAAGAGACAACTGCTGCTTGTGCTACGTTGATGCTAACGGTAACAAGAGTGTTTTTCAGTACATCGGCATCCAGAACGCAATCGCTGACACGTCGCAACAGCGCTGATGGAGAGGCTGAGCAGCGTTCTCCCACACAGACAAACAGACAAACTTATCACTCAAGCTTACAGTCAGCTCACTATGTGTCCACTGCTCCGTGCATCAGCTGTTCATGCAGCATGCATCCCCAAATGTGGACATGCAATTCAACCAGCTGCAGAAGAGACACATTGACCCTGTCTTCATAAAAGGACTTGTCCAGAGGTTCACAGACAACATTCAAAAACATCATGTAAGTGTTTTGCCTGCATTAAGCTAAACTACCTGATTTCCTGTGAGATGCTTTCATTTTGAAGGCGGCTCGCTATGTGCACCGTTTGTATGTTAAAAGCTACAGAAAATGTGTTTTTGTACACATTATAAACATTACCAGTATTAGCGCTTCACGGAAGAGGCACAAGGTTAGTTAAAGTTGGCAGACACGATCCCCCCCCCCACCGTGAGCTTCAGCATGCCCTGTCTCTTTGTGTGCAGGTCTGTCTCTGTGTGCGTACGCGCATGTGCTTTTTTGTGTGTGCACGCTATTAATGCAAATTAGTAGTAGTTGTTGGAATAAATGTTAAACATTTAACTGCAAAGTAGTAATGCGTGATACCTTTTTTTTTGCATTGAATCATACATGGATGTTCGCTGAAATATATTGGCTAGCCCTACCCAAAAAAACATCCACCAGTCCCAGTTGATGATTGCCAAGGGTGGATCCGACATTCCAAGCGATTTTATCCCAGGTGCATTGCCTTGGATAATATCGGATGTGATGTTGATGAAAACATGTGGCCCAACCCTAATTTTGTGCCGTTTTTAGTCCCCCTCCCTCCCTCCCTTTTAATCTGGGCTTTTTGCCGTTGTTTTTTGGTTCAGAATTTAGTGTAAAAACAGTGGATTGCATGTTTTGCAAGCAAATACCTGTAAAACTGAAACAAAAGTCTATGCAGTTGCTGTAATGTCGGCAATAGCCAGCATTTTGAAACCTGGTGTACTTTAATTGACTGCAAGGACCTTGTGAAGTGAAAACAAGTGATTCTTTTACAGAATAATTTCATTTTGAGTCAGATTTACAGTGTTTTGGTAAAGTGTGTGCAGAGAAAGTAGTGTTCTACTTTGAAATGAAGAGTTAGTATATATTTAACAATGTATTTTTGAGAAGTATTCATTTGACCAATTGTAGTTTGTAGGTGTAAGTCTGTGTAAAGAGTTTAGAAAAAGTATCTGAAGTATGGTAAGCGCTTGTTAGCGATAGAAAAAAACTGTAATGTCTTCACTAAGCCCCTCAGCTGTGCACAGCACTGAAACAGACAATATTTAGAGAGGAAGTAGGAGAGGATCTGGGAGCACTGCATTGCAACACACAAACACCCCAAGTCAGTCTTAGAACAACAGAACGGAGCAGCTTCTGGAGGTGAGGTCACAGCTTCGGTTTATTGAGTAATAATTGATATCAAAGCGCTGCTGGCGTGCGTCGCTGCCATCTTAAAGCAACAGTGTTTGTGTTTGGTTGGAGGCTCCACCAATGTTTACTGTAGGGGGGAGCTTTACTTCCAAAGTCTGAACTTTTTACCCTCCGATGAAAAATTGTTACGCACAGAAAACTTGCCCACTGAATCCGATGCATTTTATTATTTATATTTGTTGCAAAAAATTCCAGAAAGCGCAAATGTATTATTTGGGTTTGATGAATAGCGCTAGTGTGAAAGGGGCTACTAAATAGTCAGTTTCTTAATCCATTGCGTTTATACAAAATAAAAAATCATAACCATGTCGGCACAATCTAGGTGCATATTTTTAAATCATAAAATAAACCATAAACATTTGTACAGCAAGCAATTACACACAGCCACGACGCTGTATATGCGTGTATTGAGCGCGTTCATCTTACTTCATTTTCCGAGGAAGAACTCTTAACATGTTAATGTTGTATTTCCATCTCTATCATCATGAGCAGGAGCGTCACATGCGTGCCAGAGGGAAGCATTTTCTACATCACACCGGCACAAATCTAACCCTGCTCCCTCGAATGTCTTTATAGCTGAGCCAATGATTTCAATAATGCTGCCAGGTCCTCTATGTGTATGTAAATATGTCACCAACTGTTTACCACCAGGGCCAAGCTTTTCATATTAGCGTTGATGTGGTACTCAGCGTTCTTTATAGCAGTGCCAACCGCTGGCTAGAGCTGAGCCGGCGTGTCTGGCGTCTGTGTAAATCTTATCACTGTCTGCCACGGGGACAGATGCCGCATATTAGCATTGATGCTCCACAATAACAGCATTCGCCACTGCAGCGGGTTCCAAGCAGTGCGAATCAGAGACCTGCGGGAGTGTGACGGAGCGGGAGGTAAGGGACAAACAAACAGAGTGAAAAGGGAGGTAGGAAAAGAATGGAAGAGGAACAGAGGAGTAAAAAACAAACAAAAAGAAGGACGGTCCAACAGGAGGATAGAGTGGACACATAAATAAAAGGGCTATTGAGTTAAGAAGAGAGAGGGTTAGACGGGCATCTCTTGGCTCCTACTATTGTCCAGAAAGGCCAAGTTTCACCACTAACACTCAAAATGACAGCTTAGCCTCATCATTCTGTCTTCACTCTGCGCCAAAGAGCAGCATTACTACTGACAGGGCACTGTGAATATACCCGTATCCACCATAATGATAGGGCCAGGTGGCCTTATGCATTTGGCCCGGCAAAATTGGGCCTTTAAGCTTCCCACTGCTGTTATTAACGTGACTGGAGCACAAATGTCCCACATGTGACTGCAAATTTGTCTGGATCTTGTTTGAATACAGAACACAGATGATAACCTCGGCTCTTCCCATACAGCGTTCATAGCTATTGCTACGACATTGAATGCGTTGTAACTCGTAGGTATCCCACCAAATCTATTTGTATGTTCTCCAAGTCGTGATGAACCAGAAAGTATGAAGACTAAACTAAAAAAAACTAAATCCAGGCCAGGACCGTTTTACCTCTCCAAACCCAGTAGTTTAATTGCCTTAACCCAGTGGTTCTCAAACTTTTTCTGTTACGCCCCACTTAGGAGGAAGAAAAATACAACCAAGTTGTAACAAAATGGTTCAACTTCTTGTGACTCCTCGATTCGTTCTTTTTTAAATAATAAAATTAAGCAAATTGAAACCCCTTTAAAGTAAAACAGAAAGAAACTAATAACATAAGCAATCACTTGGTTAGAACAATGCAAAAAAATTCTATCTGTACAAAAGAAATATAAATTTGGTAAAAAAAAAAGGCAAATGACCTGTTTTGCGCTGAATATATTTTCAAGATGATAACAACGTTCAATCTGTGCAAAACAGAATAAGTGCAGATGTGTTTGTTTTGAGACTCGGAACAGCAGACAAGGAGATCTCACAGAGGCTTTTCGTGAAACGCCAAAAATTGTCGAGTCGTGCGTGCGTAACCTGTTAACACTGAGTTAAACATGTCCATGTAACTAAAGGCATTTCGCCATGTATTTATTAATGACGTTTTATGTCAAAAATAAGTAAATAAAAAAACGAATTTAAAAAAAATCTGCATTCATGTATTCATTCAGCCTTTTTTAATATGTCACCCGGCTGTCGTCCTTGACGTGTTTGTGAGGGTTCACTGTGGTGCGACTTGGGTCACTGACTCTCTCATCAAGTCACTCTTTGACCTCGGTGTGGTGCTGAACACCTTCACTGTTTGACTCCACCGTCCAATCTCGAGCCAAGATGTTGGCGGCCAACCCCGGGGAAGCCGGGCTGCCTGCAACACAAAGGAAACAGGTTGACAGATGGGGCCGTCGCATGAGGTAAGGTCGGAGCACCCGATGATGGTTATGTGGAGTACCATCTCAACAAAGTGTTCGGGCTGCGGTGGTTAGTTTGCACTGATGTTGTTGTGCAGACAGCCTTGTCGTGAACGATCAGGCAGCGGTTTAATGTCTTGCTCAAGGACTATTGGTTGTTACGGAAAGATCTGCTGCCCACAGGAGCACAGGAGCAAAATCCTGTCACCTTTAAAAAATAAAATAAAAGAAAGAAACGACTGCTAGGGAGCAGTGCTCAGTGAAGATGACTGTTTAAGTGTTTGCAGTCTGATGCAGTCTGATGTGCCATCACAGTGATTAAACATGAAAGCTATTGCACTCGATGCTCTGAACAGCAGGTGCCCGTGAGGCCTCCCAAGCAAGAACCCCGTGGTGTTCAGAATTCATGTGTGAAGTCTCAGGACAGGTGGAGAAAAAGAGGAACACAGACTTTGCTTCATTTAAATGGAAAGAAAAAAGTATGTTTCCGCTGTAGAAAGCCCAGATATATTTCAGTGGTGAGTGCCAAAGCACACAAGACAGACACAAGGTCAATTATGCACAGCATGAATTAGGTCTGTATTGCCTCCTACAGAGAGTTGTTTATGTTCAGTATAAAAGAGGTGTACTAAACAATAGAAACACACGTCACACATTTCAGCCCCCACAATGATCAAAGTTAAATTAACGCTACAAAAGCAGAAGATTATAACTAGGATTTATCTCTTCACTGGAGGAGGAAGAACGTTCTGAACCATTTAGCTGAATGTACCGAGACTCCTGCCTGTATTATAGCTCATGTGCGATTGACATGTAACCTTGTTATATTCTTTTATATCTTATCTGGAATTAAATTTTTCAAAGACAAACTTGCTCAAAGTACTGTTGAATCTCACGAGAAAACTTAATTTCCACTACACCTATCAATCACAATAAGCTCTTCCTTGAAGCATAAGCTGCTTTATGGTCTTTAAACTAGTGATGAAGACCATAAACTCATGTTTACAATGTCTACTGAAAGAATATATCAGTTTATCATAGACTTCTATACAATCATAGGAGTCTCCCCCTGCTGGTCAGTAGAGATAATGCTTTAAAAAAGCTTTACTTTTCTTCAATTGGTTTCCACCTTTCCGTCATGAACAAGCTCATCATTTATACAGTTGTTCCCCTTTTGTAGAGACGTTTGAATAATAGATCCAACATGTTGTCCGGCATGCCGACACCCGTGGGGTGAGGTTTTTGTATCCCAAGTTCGGGGAGGGCCGACAACAAAGGTGGGAGCTCAGGGAACCAGGGGGTGCGACAGAGGAGATCAAACAGACAGCAGACCTGGCACCGCAAGAGCTGAGAATACATGAATACAGATAGCTGACTGGACGGGGTTGAGATGGATGAAAGGGAGGTGGACCAAATGGGTAATGGGGAGAGGGAGATGGAAGCTAAGCTCAACAGGCAGGTTGACCGACCAAAACAACACCCCAAACAGCCAGAAGTTCGTCTCTTTAATACACGATTTCCCGTCATGAACATCCAACATTTAATTGGCTCTCACTTGTCTAAGAGGAGGAGAATCATGTCCTCATATTTTCTCACAAGACTGGAGCGTGCAAGGCCAGTCTGCTTCTCTAATGTCAATACACTGAGAACTGGTGTGGGGTGTTGAAGTGTGCAGGTTTGTTTTCCCGCCAGTTTTGATTGCCTGCTCTCACCCTGATTAGTTTCACCTGTCCCTCGTTATTGTTGTCATCAGGGTAGTTTTTATTCCAGAGGCAGCTGACGCAGTTCAGCGCAGGCTGAGTTACAATCAATTTGGATAAAAAACAGGGAATTTGGATTATTTATGCGGGGAATAACCAGAACGATGCAAAGGGGGTAGTTGCTTTGTGGAAAATGCGATTTAAAATTTACAGCCAGTGATATTATTGTTTTTGTTTGTATGGCGAAGCACTCAGAACAGTCCATTTACTGACTAGTACTTAGAGGTGTGTGTCTGCTTTGTCTAGTGCAGTGGTTCTCAAATGGGGGCATGTGAAGACACTCCAGGGGGTATGTAAGATTTAGTTTTAATACATTTTGAATTAACACCGATTACAAAATCCTTTGAAACTAGTTATTTCATAAATATTCAATCAGAATCAAATATAAGTTCATAAACTCAATTTTATATATTCTGTGTCTGATATCTATCAGACAGTAATGTTTTTATTTTTTTCCTCAAACAAAAATGCTTTGCTCTGGTTAGTGGGCTGACACAATATTTTACAGGGGGCACGTCACTGAAAAAAGTTTGAGAATTACTGGTCTAGTTGACAAAAGGTCAAGTTGCAATCTGCTGGATTGGCACCAGCCTTACGAATACAGTATTGATATTGACATTGTTAAACCTTGAGACTAAGATTTTATACACCTTCCAGTAAAGGAGAGCAGCTGGAAAAACACTGACTGACTTTGCACCTAATTAACTCCAAACACATGAGCGAAAAGGAGGCGCTAATGCTGATTTTAATAAGTCGGTTTTGATCACTAGCTCGCGGCTGGAAGTGTTTGGTGTTACAGGTATAGTATCTGTAGGATCAACTAGCATGCCAACCTTTTTAACTACAGCTGCCTTTTGTTAACTTTGGTCTGGCATGTTGGCTGGAAACATTGTTTTCAAGCTCCATTTTTCTCCTGCCAACCATGAGTAATTCCATATGTTAATACCCATTGTAATGTTATGACTACTTACAACTTCTTATATTGTATTAATCCCCGTTTTTCATTTGTAGGTTTACCTGCTGCTGATTTCCATTTTTTTTTTTTTAAACCACTCATTTTACAAAACAAATCTTAACAAATCTGTTTGCCTTATCAATTCTCACAACAATATCTTTAAGCGTAATTCCATATACCATCATCTAGTAAGCACCATGTATCAATCACTTTTTGCCAACAAAACAACAACAAAAGAAGTCACATGAAGGCCCTTTTTTAATGTGTTATTTTCTATCCGACCCGGGATCCTCTGTTTAAGATCAGCACTGCTGTTTGAAAAGTGTCATTAGTAATGTCAACCAGCTGTTAATGTTCTCTTAAAGCCATGTCCACCCCCTCTGTACCCACAGGTTTAATACTTATTTCATACACTTTGAACACACACATACAGATGATTGCACAAATGCAAACACACGGCCACAGATGTTCGAACACATGAAGGAGAACCTGCATTTACACCTGTATATGTATGCATGTATCAACACGAACGGACCTACAGTTAGTTGCTTGCTGAAGTGTAAATGCCTTGAGACATTTCTCTGAATGATATATCCAGTGGGTTTCCAGACAGGTCTATGTGTGCCTGGACCCCCTCGGTGGGGCAGCAGGTGTGAGGTCCATCCATGATTCATGTGCTGCATCCTTTCCTTTAAACAGGGGAGGAAGGATGCCATTCACACTTACTGGCCCAATCCCAACGTCCCCCCTAAACCCTGAACCCTCAGGGACTTACTGACGTCAGCTGCTAAGTGGTTGAGTGTGAGAGGCTGTGAGGGCTTAACGGTCTGAATATGAATGGGAGAGCACTTTACTGCAACATATCATATGAGAAGTCATTTTTAATTATCTATTCATTTGTTTTGTCAAAGCGAAATGTTAATAGATATTCTATAATTTCTGCTTGCATTCCTCTGAATTCATGTGTTTTCATGTTCCATCTTTAATTTGTAATGTTGCAGTGTGAAGGTATCATGTGTTGTGTTGTATCGGATCGTGTTTCTTTCAACATACTGTAATCTGACAGGCGGCCTAATCATGAACAGTAAAACATCCGCTAGATTAAGACCTGGATTAGTTTGCGGATGATCCTCAGGTCTGCACTTTTCACAGACGAATGAGCTTTGGCTGTAATCGGGTAAAAAACCAAGGACAAGGGGATTATCACTTCAACACGATTTACCTAGTCTGAAGATCAAGAGGGGAAATTCTCCTTGGAAGTTTTAAAGTAAAATATCTTCTTACTTTACATTGGACTTCAGACTAGGTGACAATCTGCAGTTCTGAAAAGGGAAGCCAATGCTAAAGTGTCTTAAAACCTGCAATCTCTCTACTGACTTATATACAATCAGGGGGCGACTCCTTTGGTTGTATAGAGGTCTATGAGAAAATGACTCTCCTTCTCTGTTCATGTATCCCTTCAGTAAACATTGTTAACATGAGTTTATGTCTCAATCTCTAGTTTCAAGTATTCTTCAATACAACATGATGTTCATTTTGTAAATGTCGGTCCATTTAAAGTCAAACAGACCATAAACCAGGATGCTTTAGGGCGGGGCTACATGTGATTGACAGGTCGCATATATATGCTTCAGACTTAGCTAAGCATGTCTCGTTTAACATGTCTTCTCAAATGTCTCAAAAAGGTCTTCAAATGTGTACCGCTTCCCTTGAACTCTACATTTTCTCGACTCATCCCGACAACAACGATGCATGTGGCAGCTTCCGTTGCTGCAGTGTCCTTGAGCAAGACACAAAAAGCTCCCGAGAGGTATCAAGAAAGAGAGCTAAAGAGAGAGAGAGCAAGAAAAACAGAATGAGCTGGATGAAGAGAGAAAACAGAGGGGAGAATTAAGGGAGGAGTTGTCGACTGAGATTTATCCAATATTTCTATCACAGTCACAACTGTTTGTCTAGAGCTCTGTGTGTGTGTGTGTGTGTGTGTGTGTGTGTTTTGTGGGTCCAGCCCGTGGCAAGGGTAGAGCTTACACTGAATATTTAGTTAATTCTTCAAAAAACGTGAGAGAGAGAGAGAGCGAGGGCCTCACATTTGTGCCAAAAGCTTCCGGGGGTCTCTCCAACAGTCACACTCAGGAGCACACACTTACACGTACCTGTGTGTTACAGTTTGTAACTTGGATGTTAGTTTATTTATTAAGTGATTGTTGAAATTAAACAGACACACACACACACACACACACACACACACACACACACACACACACACACACACACACACACACACACACACACTCAAACGACCAGAACATGGCTGCAGGGGAGGGTTTCACAGATTAGTGTGCAGTGGCTTGTCTAGCTTCTTTATGGTGTTAGACTGAGAACAAATCTTAAATCAAACGTCTCCAGCATGTTTGGTCATGTTTTATTTAAGCACACCTCACGCGTTATTCGCTGCCGTTGTTTGTGCTGAGGCACCAAAGTTGGACATTGTCGATCTCAAACAGTCATATCAATTTAGGGTTGGGCTCGCTTCAAATCAGTGTTAATTTTTCCTGCGATTAACTGTAGTTTATTACATAATTCCTCTTTGGTAAAGTTCAATATTGAGCGTTAGGTTGAAAAAGTGATTTAAAATAAATCCATTGTGGAAGACAGCTCTTGTCCAAACATTCACAGTGGATTCCATTTTCATGCTGAAATCAATACATCCACAAAAACTCCCTCACAAGCTACTCCTGCAGCAAACTGAACAGTCATGCTCTGACAGAGTATTTTTCTAAATCTGTGATTAGCATGATGGAGGGATTGTACAATATATCTGGTTTGGCCTTCAGGGTCCCGCAAGAATAGTTGGCAAACATTGCTGAGGGAAGGGATTGCGGATGTCTGGAATACCCCGTGAGGTCGGCCGGTCCAACGACCCGGCCTTGGATAGAAAATGTATAGCTGGACTCCCCGAGCAGCACACGGCATCTAAACGTGCTCTTGTGTTTCTGTATTGCTATTTGATGAAGTTGGGAGACTTGCATGAGAGAAAATGAAGAATGCAACCATCTCTAGTGTGGGTCAAGAGCCTAATTCCACCTGGATCCATACCTTCCATAATTCAAGTAGACAGCATCTTTTTTAATAGAACCTGATTAACTCTGCGCTCCCACTTAGAAGTACAGGTCAGAATAAGACATTGGTAGTCAAGCCCAGATAACCTTGATAACATAATCAGGTTCTGAGACTTCCTGTTGGTTTGTCACTGTTCATTCATGTCCTAAAAACCAATGATGCTCTCCATCCGTCCTCAGGTAGCCTCTTCAGGATGCCCGTCACCTGGAGTCAGACAGGTCCAAGGTCTAGGGCAGTCCAGGTGTATTCCAGGCTCTGTGGGAATGCTGTTTACAATAGGGCTTTCATATCCGTTGTGTTTGGGGCATTGTACCGAAGGGTTCTAAAATTTCAGTCTAATAGGTGAACAAATCAGGTCAAAACTCACCAACCAGAACGCTGTGGGTTCTGCTCACCTATAGTCTATAAAACATATCATCCATTGGCAGAATTTCCCTTCTGGTTTTAGCATAATTTACATTTGCAGGTTGACAAAACTCATCTCGTCTTGGCGATACTTCCCACTGATTCTCTTTGTGCTCCTCTTGGACCGTGGAAGGAGCTCAGGCTACCTGAATCACACAAATCTTTTAAATCCCCTCTTCAACTTCACTTTTGATTAAACGCTCCAAGCATATTTATTTTTACCCAGCAGGTCTGGTCCCCTACATTTAGCAAATGTTCAGGTGGTGGTGGGTTTCTGGACTTATGCTTTGCTCACATACAAAGTCAATGGGCCCCATTAAAAAAAAGCATATCAGTGTTGGGATTCTCCTCCTGTCACTGCTGACATCTGGACATTGTTGAAAATGTCTTCACGCCGCAAATGTACACCAGCAATCCCGCGATCAGATTCCCGCTAGTTACGCAGCGTGAAAATTCGCCCGCCGGGAATGCTGATGGAAACAAAGTTATTAATGCTTCAACTTGTTCAACTGCAGCCTTCATGTGACTGAGAACAAATGATATCCTGAAGGGGTTTCACTTTGATTTCAGGCAGAGGACACCAGGCCCGCCGTGGGTTTTGCTTGTGCCCAGGGCACATCGAGTAAAGCTTTGTTTGCACTGTAGCGCGAGCTCCGAGCACGCAGAAAGACCCTCGCGCTCCACGCGTTGTTTGTTGCGTTACTTTCGGAAACGCCAGGGGGAGTGAAGACGTAATGTACTGTGAAGAAAAGAGTGATGCCAGCAAAACACCATAAAGCAGCCAATTGTAAATGTAAACTCTATCTCATAGACATGGACTGCTGTATTGTTTTTTTATAACCACTGTAAAGAAAGTCCAGTATGACATGAAGTATAAAGAAAAAAAGGTTGAAATTCCTGGGAAAAAAAAATGTCATTGGCAACAAATTATGTTCTCAAATGGAGATGTTTTTGAGACCTTCGTCTTCTATTTTCTTTTATCAGAGAACTAGTGCAAGTCATGTTAGAAAGGCCTGATCATGCACACCGTGCACGGCGAGTTACAAAAAGATGAGAAACGTGCGATGAATGCGACTACATCGTCACGCCATCTTCACTTCAGCCAATATAAACTACAAGGTAGCCTTTGAGAATGTCCATCACTGTTTAGTTTCATTTATATACACAAGCACTTCATCGGGTAGTGACCAAGATTTGTGAAGCGTTTTGAAATGAGATTTTGTGTTGACAGTGTAACTTTGAATACACATGAAACTTTTTGTTAAATCAAACACAAATTAAAGATTCCAAATGAGTTTAATACAACTACCCTCACACAGTGCATTGAGAAATAAAGACCCCTAAATATCATTTTGTGTCTGGTGTCATGCCAAATGTCCCCCTGCCTGTAAAATATGTATTATGATTTAATTTTTTGACAAGATGGTTCAAGATGTTTCTATTTTTTATTTGTTTTTCATCGACTCGCCTCCTGCAGCTCGTCATTGTAAATAAGAACGGGTTCCCACTGCTCCCCGGATGACTTCTTGTTCAATCTTACATAACATAGAAAGCTTGAGTCGATGTGGAGGAACACAAAGGAACCCTGACTGGTAGATAACACACGCGTTTATTAAAGCAAACCGTGGGCTTAACTTGCCTTAAGCTCATTTCAGAGCTTTCAGTGGACTTGTGTAAGCGCGCTGTCAGGGATGGCTACAGGCTGATGATCTTGAAATAAGTACGATAAAAGACAATACTGCTTGTTTTCTTATATATATATATATATATATATATATATATATATATATATATATATATATATATATATATATATATATATATAATCTACAAGGATGGAAAATAAGAGAGAACTGAGGGCAGGAAGCTGGTGGGAAAGAAGGACTAAAGCCAAAGTAGAAAATCTAAGTATAGGAGAGGATTGGAAAGAGATCCTCCACACCATGTGGAGGTATTTTTAGAAAGATGGAATGAGAATAAAGTAAATAGAGGGTGAGGTATAATGAGCTCGATTTGAATATCAAAACATCAGCAATTTTTCTTTTTTTGATTTGATGTTTTATTATAAATATGCACAGAACAGGGGGAGCAGCGGTGTTCTCTGTCATTTCTGTGGATTCATGAAACACCAACAAAACCACACCGTGTTTCTCCCCGAGGACCACCTGTCTGTCTGCACCGTACGTTTTTAGTAATCTGAATAATTAGCAGAGATTTGAGCTTGAATCATAAAGATGAGTGCGAGTGCAACTTTATTTTTTTAAAGGGTGCGTAAATGGATCATTTTACTTTTCAAATAAAAGTTAAAAATAGCAGTATGTTGTGAAGCGTCTGCTCGAGTGGCGAATGGTCTCAGACGGGGATGAATGGGTTTGCATTCTACAGATGCCTCTTTCTGCCTACATCCCATAATGTGCTGTACGTTTAATCAAGACTCCGGAGCACGCGAAGAGGAGAGAGAAAAATAAACACATTCTTACCAACAGAATGTGTATTAAATACACAACAAATGTTTGGCACGACACACATTTGACAGTTTTTTCTCCTGCGCAGATTATTATTAGAGTTTTAACTTTAAGGACATTTAGGATCCAGTTTATCATATATCTAATTCCTGACCTCATAAGCGCAGGCTTATTTTTTCTTTCCTATGTTCGTAATCATTCCCAGTGGACTCAAACCAATCAACGACAATCCCAGTTGCACACAAAGCTGAAATATCCTGTGGGGACTCCTCAGGGGCCCCACTGTGCGTGCAGTGTGAGTGCACATGTTTACATACTGGATTGTGTGCAGTCAACTGTCCCTATGTGTTCTGACAGTACACATGTGTGCAGACATAGCTGGGTACTCCCAGGTGGCAGAACTGTACGCTGCTGCATGTGCATCTGTGTGTGTGTGTGTGTGTGTGTGTGTGTGTGTGTGTGTGTGTGTGTGTACACTTCTGTTGCACACACCTAACCAAGTACTTCTGTTGCCTACACCTGTCAGAGTTTGAATGTATTGGCAGGATGTTCATGTTCAGTAAGTTTGCAAACTCAGCCTCATCTCTGGGTGCACCTCAGTATTCATTTGAATATTTTATACTTTGCCCTGAAATACTTTGTACAATTTTGGAGTCTGTGTACGACTTCTTGCACCTTGCAACACTGCGGCCGCTCGTCTTTTTATGCTCGCCGTGGGGCGCCACACTGCTGCTTTGTCACATGCACTGATCTTTGCACCATGTCTTATGATGTTGTCCATTTGAGCATGAAAGAAAAAAACAATTTAACTGCTCCACCTGCCATTCGTGATGAGCAAATTGCCCAAAATGTAACTGCAGGGGTGAAGTTAGGCTGAAGGCAGACGTGACACAAATTTGAATTGGCAAACCGGCCTCAGCAACCCGGCGTGAGGGAGCGCCGTCATCTCCGATCGCTCAGCGATATCCCATCACGCCGAGGATTACTGGAGTTAAATTCGTCCGCACGCTGGCGGTAATGAAGGGGAGATAATGGAGGATACCTGGGAGCTGAGACTTAGGAGACGACGGCGTAGCTGATGGAGTGCGGGGTGAGCGATGGCCCGGAAGCGGCGGTGTAGACGGAGGGACGCCCGCTGTCCCGGCAGGGATGAGAGGCTCCCCGCTGCCTGTGTTTTCACACCAGCTTGTTTGTTTATCTCCCATTTGTTTGTTTGCCCTTGTCTCTTCTTTCCCGTTGTACTGGGAAGCTTTGATGAAGACATAGCACATCTGCTTCAACCTCTCTCTCTTTCTCTCTGCTACCCCTTCCTCCCTCTTTTTTTCAAATCCTTGCATTCATCTGTTTGCAGCCTCTCCTCTTCTTTCTCTCCCTTTCCCATTATTTTCACACTTGTACATGAAATTAGTATTCAATGATTAGCATTTTTTTTTTCTTACTCGCTTTATCTTTAGTACAGCCACATCCGTAACATTCTTAATTGCAGAGGTTAAAGAGGGTTTGCCGAGCCCGGGGCACTAAAATATATACATTAAATATTAACAAGGAAATTATGTTTGCATGTCAGGTCTTTGTTTGCAAACATTTGCTAAATATTAACAAAATGACCTCAAATCTCCGCGCTAAAGAACCTGCTGGAAGCTGCTGTGTTTCAGTGTCTTCAGTGGACACATTCAACACAACAAAGACGCAACCTGAAGATTTCAGAGAGGAAAACAGGGAGAGACAGCTTCAGGGGTGCGCTTTATTCATCCACCTGTGGCTTTTGGGATGAGAGTCGTAAAGGTTGGGAGCTGTAAAAAGAGGATGGAGATGAAAGAGCAAATGCCGTTTTAACTCACCAGCAGCAGCCTCAAACGATGACATACACACATTCAGCACATCTGCGGGGTTTCACAGGACCGTTAATTGATGAATTATTGATAGGTAATGTGAGTTGATTGGAGGGGCATGTTGTGAATATACCAGCTCTCTGTAGGGATGCAACGGTAACCATAGCAGCGGCAGTTGCTGTGCCACGTCACCAGTAACAGCAACTCACCAGTGAAGCAGACCCAACCAGCACGAGTGATCTGTTGCTTAATCTTCTGCAACTGGTCCGCTCTTCTTTTTGAGCAGAATTTATTGGTTTGCACACATCAATAAACCCAGTATCTGAAGAAAACTACTCCACTTCATCATGCATACCGGTTTTAACATTAAAGACTAAATGAATGAATCTGAGCACTCACATCAGATCGTAGTGTGACATATCGGAATCATAATTCGGTCTATTGCCAAGTAGGCTTCACGTATTATACTGTACAAGATGTGGTCATCATCTTGGCGTTTCGAAGTCTGGAGTTCGACGATTTGCTCACCGCCATCTTGGATTACATCCATCAACATGTTTTGTTTTTTTCGATAAATAGAAGTTCCCATGTTTGTAATGTGGAGGCGTGAGATAGAGACGCCGTATACGTCTCTGGTAGTGGCGGAGACCTGTCAATCAAAGCAAGCCCGCCCTAAAGCAAACTCTGCTTCAAGGTCTATTTTTATTTTAATGAACCATCATTTTCTGTATTGAAGAAGACTTGAAACTAGAGATCCATCCATCCATCCATTTTCCGTCGCTTATCCGGGATCGGGTCGCGGTGGCAGCACACCCAGCAGATCGACCCAGGCTTCCCTCTCACCCGCAACATTTTCCAGCATTAACGCATTTTAATGTTTCAACGCCGGATGTAGCTCAACCAGCTGTAGGTCAACCGGAAGCAAAACAATAGGCATGCCGTTTGCGCTTGGAAGCTAGGCTAACGTTACGGGTTGAAATGAATGGATGGTGAGCGTGATACGGCAAAATGAATGATAAGACGTTGTTCCCTTGACAAGACCGAAGTGGTATGAGCCATTTGTCATTGTGAACTGAGCTATCATCGTAGCTATCCAGTCTGAAAAACCACTCGATGGCCAAGCACACAGCTGATGCTAACTCTGCGCCCCTTCGTCATAACCAGACACAAATAGATGACTTCAGACAGAAACACATGGACACCACAACAAAGAACAAACTTACTGCATCCACAGCTAAATGGATGCTACTGCGTGTAGCCTGTTAGCGTTGTGTAGGACGAGGTTGTGTATGAGAGTGTGTTTTGGTGTGGAGGGTTTACGGGGTTGTTTTGGCTAGTTTTAGCGGGTTGTCGGGTCTTGGTTTGTGTTTGTGTGCAGCCGATCGGCGCGTGCTGCTTGCTCTAGCATGGAGCAGCTACACAAGCTCACCAGGAAGCACGGCGTGAATATAGCGCCGTGCTTCCTGTGCTCAGTAGAGGACTGCAGCCTGGCAGTGGGCAAGCTGGTGGGCTACAGCAGCGTAAAGTCCGCGGCGAGGGTGAATAAAGCTGTGGTCATCTTTTTAGAGAGCCTACAAAACGTCAACACGGTGGTGGAAGAGGGGATCATGGTGTTAGACACACACGTACCCGTCTTTCCTCTCAGCACATCAGCAGTGAGGGTCGTAGTTTCAAACGTCCCACCGTTCATGAAAGATGACGTGAGAACAGCAGAGCTATCCAGACATGGGGGAGTCGTCTCGCCGGTGAAGAAACTGTCCTCAGGGTGCAAGTATCCACTCACAGGAGGCAGATCTTCATGATCATCAACAACAGGAATGAAGAGCTGAACCTCGTGTTCAAATTGGGAGTGGAGGGGTTTGACTATGTTTGGTTTGCAACATCTGACAACGTGAAATGTTTTAGTTGTGGTAGAGAGGGACACCAGAGCAAGACATGTCCTCAAAAGAAGTCTGCTTAGCAGGACGGCACCAAGGAAAAGTCAAGTCAGAAAGACACAGAGGGCAGAGTGGACAAGCAGGACGTCCAAGAGAGGCAACAGGGGACAAGTGGGCTGCAGGAGGAGACAAGTGGGCTGCAGGAGATGGAGGAAGAAGCGGCAGAGATAGTCCAGCAAGTGGCCACAGAGGGGACAAATGTAGTTCATGAGGTGGAAGAAGAAAGGGAAGTTGTTGTTCAGCAGGTGGAAGAAGAGGAGGCAGCGGTGGCCCAGGTGTGTACGGGGGGACAGGTGGAGACAGAAAATAGTGAAAGAAAAAAAAAGTGTGAGTGTAAAAGTGGTGGAGGCAGTCGGGGTGATGGGTAGTGAGGTAGACATGAAGGAGGATGAGGAGGAGATAAAGGCCCCTCAGCTGGAGAGGAAGACAAGGAGTATGGGCAACCCACAGGCCAAAGAAGTGGCAGTGAGCACAAGGAGGGGAAGCCGAGCAGCAGCAGAGGGTGAATCCAGTAGGGAGGAGGCCTCTGCTGCTGGTGGCGAGGCAGCGGCCGAGCGGCCGTAAGAGCACTGATGAGTACAGCGTGAGGAGAATCAAAGACTTCCTACGGAGAATGAAAAATGAATCTGTAATAAATTACTTCTCTGATCTTGAGAAGTTCTACGATGTTTTAAAAACACATTTGAGCAAAAAGACCAAAAGCTTCACGATGGGGGAAGTGCTCAAAATGAAGGAACTGATTGGATGAAATGTAGCATGGAATTTAGGGCATATTGAGGATGAGGAACTTTAAAGGCTCCACAGAGATGAACGCTGGTCCATGGAGCTGTTTGGACATCCAGGGCAGCACCGGGTCTGACCACGCTGAGCCCCTCCAGAACCACCTCTCTTCTGGGCTCGGGCTTGAGTCCATCCAGCAGAGCAGGAGGATCCTGAGCAGAGGGGCTGAGAGACTGAAGGAGGACGAGGTGAAGATGCTACAGGAGGAGGAGGAGGAGGAGGAGGAGGAGGAGGAGGAGGCTCCTGACTCTACAGATCAGGATTGATGCTGGAGCTGGACGGGGCCTCAGGGCTGCGATGAAAGAGACAGAGGACTCATGGACCTCCACACGGTGGACGGGATGATGAACACAACATGTGTGAAAGAACATAACTACATTTTTGTTTAGGGTTTTTGTCTTTTGTGTTTTTTGTTTGTTTGTTGATTTGTTTAGTTTTGTCATAACTAAGATGTTCGTTTTGTTTTAGATAAAATAAAGGTTTTCTAAAAATCTAAATAAAATCTCTCTCTCTCATATGTTGCAACAACAATAATGCCAAAGCATCAAAACACATCAGAAAAACATAGAAATATTCAATAATAATAAAACAATAAGTAATTAAAATAATCTCTCTCTCTACCTCTCTCTCTCGCCCTTGTTTACCTCCAATGTGAACTTTAATTCAATTCAGTTTATTTTGTATAGCCCAAAATCACAAATACAAGATTTGCCAAGGAGGGCTTTATAATCTGTACTCATGACATCCCTGTCCCAGAACCTCACACCGGATTAGAAAAAACTCCCCCAAATAAAGATAGTAAAACCCTTTAGCAGGGGAAAAAGAGGAAGAAACGTGAGGGAGAGCAACAGAGGAGGATGGACAGAAGGAATAGATGTCATGTGACCAGAATGAGCAACGTAACAGAGTTACAGCATAATACATGAATATGACAAAAACTATTCATATAAAGAGTGATAGGCATGGACCACGATCCAGATAGCCACAGTCCATCGTAGCATGCAGGTCCAGCTCCAGACAGCCATGATCCATGGTGGAGGGTGGGGGGGGCAGGACCAGCTCCACACTTTCTAATTTTATTTTAAACCACCCTGTTTGGCAGTTGTTTTTCAATGAAATAAAACATTTGCATGAAGCGAGCCAATCCACTTTTTCATTATAAGAGCATTTAAATGGAAAAAACAAACAAACGATTAATTGCGATTAATCGCGAGTTAACTATGACAAATGTGATTAATCGCGATTAAATATTTGAATCGTTTGACAGCACTAATATATATATATATATATATATATATATATATATATATATATATATATATATATATAATTTTTGTGAGGGTATTCTTCTCCAGCTTTTCACTCCTTGTTTGATCTTTCCGTTCTCCTTTTTACAGTCTTTAGTTCACTCTTCTCTTCTAATCTCTTTCTTCTCCTCTTTCAGTATTCTTTCATCCCTCTTCTTTCTTTTCCATTCTCTCTTTCACATCTCCTCCTCCGCACACTTGCCCCTTTCCTCCCTCACGCTTATCTCCCTTCTCCCCTCCGCATTGTCCTCGTCGCCCGTCTCCTCTGCTCTCGGGGTGGGAGATAAACCCACAGAGTGATAATCTGGAGCTAAATAGGCAGCTGATCCCTTTAAAAAGCCGTGCTACGGAGAGGAGGAGAGTGTTTACATGGCCTCCAGCAAATGTGCTGCACCACTGGGAAATTAATTAGCCGGCCCAACTCTGATGCTTCCAATTCTCCCCGTTTCCCTTCTCCCCAAGTTATCGCTCCTCTCTGAAATTCTCTCTCTCTCTCTCAGTCACTTGGTTTCCATCCAAGGATTTTATTTTTTATTCTGATGTAGTAAATTTAGAAAAGCAACAAGGAAATGGCAAATTTTAAAGCTGAGAGAAAGTTTTACATGTTTATAATATAGATGCATGTATCGCATTATGAAAATACGTAAGGCAATAAACAATGATGGAAATGCGTGCGTTAAAAACTTAACAGGTTTGACAAAGCCACTCTATCTATTTTCAATTACTTGTGGAACTATTGTTCCACAAGTAATTGAAAAGGAGCTTTGAGCTTTCTTCAAATAGTTTCTGTGAGATACTTCTGAAACAATCTTTGTCCAGCAGGAACTTGAGATGTGCAATGTTGGAATCTCAAAGAGTTTATTTTGATAGTTTGAAATGGAACCATGGAATATGTCTGTTGCCTGTCGAGAACAAAAAACATACTCAGATACTAATCAATTCTCAAAGGACACTCTCCACTTTTCATGTCGATGTATTTTTGTTTGTTTGGATTTGTCAAGTGTGAAAATGTGTCGGACGAGTCGACATCCGTGGCTGTTTTCTTTCTTTTAGACTTTAAAACCGCAGCAACATGAACTTTGTCCACCTTCTGCCCCAAATCTTTTACAAAACGGACAAGCTTGACTCATTTGGCGAGTCTGTCTCTCCGGCGCTCTCTCGGTTTTGTCTCTTTGTCATGCTATTTGTGTCTGCTGTGTAACGTGTGTGTTGAGATGAGAGAGCAAAGTGCCTGGAGAAACTGCTGATGGAAATAAACCTGATGGTGCGAGAAGTGTATATGTTTAGTGTGTGTATCCCAAAGGGGAACTGATCATAGTGTGTGTGAGTGTTTTGTGTGTTTGCAATGTTCAATCACAACCCAGTTACAAGGAAAATAGTGTTGGCAAACTCCGGATTTGTTGCAACCTACTGAAAGATCTGTGTTATAACGATGAGTATAAGAAAGGAAGTCCTTTTATGGGCGGGTGAGAGGGGTCGAACAAACACCGACTTTCCCCAGGAGAACGCTGTTCAAGTGAAACCAAAAGTAAATGTTGATATCGTTGTTACACTCGCAACAAACCGTTACGCAAGGAGGCCTGTCGTCATGTAGTCCCTCTGCGTTGTGACGTCATTATTTGAATACAAACCACAACTTCTCAGCAAGTAGTTTGGCTGCCGAAAGCTAACGATAACCACGTGACATTGTGCACATCTGAAGCCATATACCACGTATCCATCATGTCATTCCACAAATGTCCACACAAGCCGTTATGAGCTCGTCAAATACTGCCGTTCTGTCGGTGCCTCTTCAGCATCGGAGACCGGTAGTATCGCTAAGTCACGTGAGTCGTGAGTTAGTGAAGTTAGTCCAGGGAGCGAACTAAAGCCAACCACGTGGTTTTGTTAAACCTAACCCTCCTGGGAAAGTGAAAGTTTATTTTAAAAGGGCACTATGGCACATAAAACGCGTACATTGACACGCTGTCCAAACACATTGAAAACTCTGAGTGAGTCAGTGTGTTGATCTGTGATGGGAAAGGGGCACTGACCAAGCAGAGAACATTTTGCGCGTAAACATACAACACCTTCCCGCGTTGTCTATCACCACGCAGCCGGTTGAGTTGACTGATGTTCGGACAATCTGACTTTTCCGCTCAGGGCCCAGGAGGGCAGTGTGTTTGTCGTAAATTTGAGCTTCCTGTT
This sequence comes from Clinocottus analis, assembly GCF_023055335.1. Classification (NCBI taxonomy): domain Eukaryota; kingdom Metazoa; phylum Chordata; class Actinopteri; order Perciformes; family Cottidae; genus Clinocottus; species Clinocottus analis. The sequence goes on along the minus strand of NW_027175931.1, from coordinate 13,105,586 downwards.
GGACGCAGCTGGCAACTCTTAAAATGATTTGTTTGGCTCAAATTGTCTCGAGGCTCCTGGACAAACAGGTTATTGTATCCTTCTAGCCAGCTGTCCATCTTAAATGAGTGCCATTCACCATTCTACCAACACAACCTCCCTGTGGTTCAAAGACATTGTCTATGGAAGTGTGTGTGACTGTTAGGGTGCATTGTATGGCCAAATAGTTTTTAAAGATACATATTAGAGAAATGCTGATGACAATCTGTCAAACTATTGACACAGTACGTATTTAAAAGACACTTTTGAAGGCACTGGCTGCAGTATAATGTTTCAGAAATGACTAAACAGTTTTACTGACAGATGTGCAAAGCTACTAACTTACAGATGAACACAGATAAATACTGGGGACATGTATTGTGTGTTTAACATTTTAAATACATTTTGTTCACTTTGTTTTTAGTGTAGTTTCCTGTTCATCATTGTCAACAAAAACTTGAATTCTCCCTCTTTAATCTAATATAGTAATTGGTAATAATAAGGTTCTGCTGCAGACCTGCTGCCTCAAAGCATCCGTCTTCATGGGGAGACGCACTTTGGGTTTCTGCTGCGGTGAGGTCACTGCAGGTATTTACAGTTTTTTTCTGAATGCTTAAACACTAACAGTGATTCTTGAAGCACGATTTCTGAAACCATTAACACTTCCAGCCAATGCATTTATAAAGTGTGCCAAACTGAATGCACCTTCTCTGCTTTACACTCAGTTTATAATTTTAAAACACACATTTTACAAACCTGCAAACACGAACCACTGCTTTACACTCAGTTTATAATTTTATAACACTCTTCTAGCAAAACTGTAAACATTGGTCTCTACATTGCTACACTATTTTGCAAATTGCTTTTCCACGTTGACACATGTGAAAACCCTTTTAGATAAAGAGTTCACTGACAAATCAGAGCTTGAGAACGATAAATAGGCCACAGGTAAACATTTGGTTTGGACAACAATGGAGGCCAGTAAAATTCTTGACGCGCGTCAAGAAGAAGTGTGTTCACACCAAAAGCAGCAAGACTAATTGCGGCGCCACAAAGGGGGCGTGGCTTATCTCCGCCGTTTCTAGCGGACCATCTCAACGCTGATTGGCTGACGCAACTATGACTCACGCGTTTTAGCTGCCGGAGTTGGGAAATTTCAACTCGCGCGCTGACCCGAGTTCGCCCCGCGGCCGACGGGCTGTTCGTGCTGCTTCTACGCGTCTGACGCGCTGCCCGCTGGAAGATACGCGTCCACGCAGCTTCGACGCGGCTGTGCATTGACTTTACATGAAATCTTGACGCGCGTCGCAATCTTGACGCGTTCGGTGTGAACACAGCATGAGAAGGGTGAGACTCCAGGCGATACTTTCTACGCTGCCTAGCTCAAGACAACATGGCATGTGATGGAGATGAAGACTTATGGCCAGACCCACAAAGAAGGACAGATTTTGCCAGATTTCTTCCTGCTCTTTTTTTTCTAACACAAATGTTATTGTTTTCTTCTACTGCACTTTTGTTGTGTTCGGGAGAAAAATTAAACTTCTCTTATTTGTACACATTTGGATACCTGTGTGTGTGTGTGTGTATGTGTGTTTACTACACAGAAAAAGAAAAAGTGTTTTTCATTTATACTATCAGTGCGTACTTGGTGCTTCGTGGGCTTATTCAAATGGTTTGTGTGTACTGTATTGACGCAAAAAGAAATGTTTTTCAAAGAGTTTGAAGAGTTTTGCAAGAATTGTTTGCTTTTGCAAGAGATGTATAATCTTTTGCTCGTTTGGTGTAAGGTTTTGTGGTTAGTGTGTAGAGTTTAGCAAACATAGCCTATAATTTCAAACATAGTGCCTCAGCAATCAGAAAAAAACTAATGACATTTGTTTTTCAAAATAACTCGAGCCTGGCTATACGGCTCCTATCCTGTCACACAGATGTTGGCAATCAAATGTAAAGCAGGGTGAAGAACTGCACTCAGCTGCGAAACGTTTGGGCTGTGATGTCATCATCAATGCACCATCTTTTAATGGATGGGACCGTGAGACGAGACAGACAGTGAATTCAAGGGATTCAATTCATGACACTGTCAACGGCCGCGACAGAGCACACAGCCACACAGGAGACGCTGCAGAGTCTCGAGGGGTTACAGGTGTTTTACCTGTTCAGACTTCAGAGCTAGGCATTCAGTCCCACTCCGAGTGCTGAAGTGTGTTAGTGACTCTGCAGTTGCATCCTGGTTGTAACCGCAGTGCCCGTCATCCACTGACTTAAGCTCTGACTATCGGAGAATCTTTCAGGTTCAGAGAGAGGAGAGCGAGAGCAGAGAGAGAGAGAGAGAAGCGCCGCTGTGTGAACAGCTGGAGTGTCATGTGTTTAATTTACCCTCCAGTTGATCTCCTCCTCCTCTTCTTCATCTCTTCGCCGCTCTTACAGACCTGTTTAACCCCCTGTTCCGCCCGAGTGTGTGTTTGTGTCATAATTTACATCCGTGTGTGTGTTCGGCGGGTCAGCTGTCCGGTCATGAACGGAAACCGCTGGTGGAGAGATGCAGAGTCAGGGGTAGACAATTCTGAGGGCTTTAAAAAATAGTTAGGATTGTTTTGTTTCAGATTCTCAATGAAACGAAGGAAGTCTTGGATTTAAATGCCAAGAAATAATCTTATAATAAGGTCATAGTTTTTAGTCCAGGTCGCTCTCAGATCATTTGTTGCTGTTTTCATGAAATTGATGGTAAAAAATGTAGATGCTCCTTTGCTCCTTCATCACCATGAACACTGTCCTGCTCACTAAAACACCAAATGTGGATTAATCCGCCGCTGAAAATAGTTCCCAACAAATCCACTTTATACAAAAGACATGCAATAAATCAACCAATTGAATAATGACTTTTGCTCATATTTTCTCAGACATCAATGTCGTAATTTGGTTATACTTCTATTGTGATTTTGGTAAATTGATCAGTTAATATGGTCTTGCAGAACGGTGTCCTGATGACAATGACAACAAACATAAAAACTACATCCGGGGTTGGAAAGCAGCGTTTCTGCGTTACATGTACACAGTCTTTTCAAAATAATATTCACAGGAAACTCAACAAAACCACTAGGTTCAAATAAAAGTGGAACTACATTAAGCAAGTTACCTGACAAACATCAACACTGACCTCTTGTTCCACATGGGGAACGACCAGCGTCTCCCGGCTGGAAGATCTCGGTTGGTTGGACCCATCCCACTAAAATGAACTTAAAACTTTGATTTTGGGTCGAATCTTAAACAACGTGAGCATCCGCGTCAGCAGTGGAGCGAAAGGTTCGAACGGCAGTTTTCATTTCGTCCTCGATGTGCAAAGGCCTTCATACAACGCAGCTGCAGGAGAATAAATACACATCAGCAACTTCTCAGCAAACAGACAGACAGACCATCCATTTCTTTGATTGAGTTGTGTTGGAGCTGCTGAGCTGAAACAGTGGCTGCCTTTCTGTTGATAGTCTGGACACACACACACACACGCACACACAGACACAGACACACACAGACACAGAGGTTCAGGTTGTTCATGTCACAGCTCGGCTGTGACTCCAGTCCTTTTGTTTTTTTCCATCTGTCTCCCCGCTGTGTTTGTGTGTGTCGGCTCTGCCGCTTCCCTGTGTCTCTTGTGTCCCCTGTTCGTTCTCTGAATATACGTGTGTGTGTGTGTGTGTGTGTGTGTGTGTGTGTGTGTGTGTGTGTGTGTTGTGGGCGTGGCATCCAGCACGTGTCAATCCTTCCCGTCATTTACCCTGGCTTCCCTCTCTCAGATAATTTCGCCATGACTCTCGGCCACTCTTATGGTGCGTTCACACCGAACGCGTCAAAAAATTTCTCGACGCACGTCGTCATTTTTTTCAACGCGTGTTGAAAAAAAGTGTGTTCACACCAAAAGCAGCAAGACTAACCGCAGCACCACAGAGGGGGCGTGGCTTATCTCAGCTGCTTCTTTCCTTGAAGAGAGTGATCTTTTCTGTTATAGACTACAGATGAAATAACCACGAGATCTGCTTTATATTTGTTGTGGAAGTCACAAAAACATCAGAACATCAAACTCCATGGTGTCTGGGTTCATAATAGTATCCGTAGTCCCACAACAGTCTGAATGAAGCCGCTATCAGCTCCTTCCGGGTGACCGGCAGAAGTTTGATTCAGCACCGGCAGGACGGCGGTGACGAGCGGACCATCTCAACGCTGATTGGCTGACGCAACTATGACTCACCTGTTTTAGCTGCCGGAGTTGGGAAATTTCAACTCGCGCGTCGACTCGTGTTCGCCCCGCGACCTGCGGGCTGTTCGTGCTGCTTTTACGCGTCTGACGCGCTGCCCGCTGGAAAATACGCGTCTACGCAGCTTCGACGCGGCTGTGCATTGACTTCACATGAACTCTTGACGCGTTCGGTGTGAACACAGCATAAGTCTTTTTCGTGATTGCCGTCATCTTGATTCCCCATGCCGACACTGCAGCCCAGCCACCACATCTTCTCACATCTCAGTGCTGCCTGAACTAAACTGTAACGGTTCAGCCTGGCAGCAGGAGAAACTAACTGCAGCAGCTTTTTATCAGGAAGCATGGACCGTTTGCTGAACTGACTTCACTTTGCGGATGCTATTAGAGAGATGACCCTGTGACCGCCGGTGGACCATCACTGTACTGCGTCCTGGAGAAGGACTAGCAGACGCAACACACCCAGTAGACACATTTAAGACAACTCATGTCTGAATGGTACCAAAAAAAGTACAAGAGAGAGAGAGAGAGAGAGAGAGAGAGAGAGAGAGAGAGAGAGAGAGAGAGAGAGGGAGAGAGAGAAAATAAGCTGCCTTGCACATTTTACAAGGACAAATGAATGTTGACATTTTCATTTCTCAGTGTCTTAATTTGACACCTTTCCAGTGCAGCGCACGTCCCAGCAGACTTCATTAATTCAATCTCTGTTTATTTCGAGTGTTTTGTATTATGATTCATTTATTTCCCCTTGTCACATTTTTCTTCACACACAAGTTGTATTTAGGTGTTAAATGGAGCCATTAGTCATGTCAGCAAGATCTAAAACCAGGCTTAGATCAAACCGGAGGCAGATTGTCATTTTGTCCGTCTTCTTATCGTTGAACATTTTCTATTTTTAGAAAGCTGTGGCAGTCATTTGCCCGATGACACAAAATCAAAGTCTATTGTAATTTGAAGCCCCTTTAGGCAAATATGTAATTTGTGATATTCCTAATGGCTAAAATGTATTTATTCATTTATATTTGGCTTCCACTGTTCACATACCTGAGCTCCAGCTGGTGAGACTTGAGCCGAGAGCAGGAAGAGATTTTAAGATTCTGTCTTGTTTGTGCAGACAGCAAACGTTCAGTGGACAATCTGAAAAGTCAGCGAAGAAGACACACACCGTACTTTACAACAAGTCTCACAACAGTCGCACAATGCAGTACACGGTTTTAGTTTTGCTTGGAACAAGGTTTTCCGAGCAACACAAGGTTCACAGTCTGCTCACCCTAACCCAACAAAAGTACTTGGTTGGGTTTAGCAAAAGAAAACCATAATTTGGGCGTATAACTACATCCAGGTGGGTTTGGGCAACAAAACAAACTTTGCAACAACTGGTTTGATAAATTGTAATAATTCCGGTGAGATCCTTTGCTTTATACCTAAAAACAATTTCAATTAATAACACTGCAGAAAGCAATACTAATATCAACATCATCAGCTGTACTTTAAGTAGTGAAGATGTTTCCCTCAACTTATTTCATTTCTGATCAAACTGAGTATCACGTGGTACAAATAAGGAAATATTGTCTCTGGTTGGCTGTTCCTGTAATTGTGTGTTCACAAGTTCAGATAATGTTTCACTCAGTCTGATTGCATTCAAAATCTGTGCAAATACGGAAATAGACGCACGTTCACATTGTGCAAGAATGAGGTCATCGGTCGTTAAATTAGCCAAAAGAAAATCTTGAGATTTAGGCAGCAACGTTAAGTTCAGGTAAAGATCACGGCTTGGGGAAAATAAGAATATATATATATGATCCATGTGCTTGTGTATCTTGCAGGGAGAAGGTAATGCCTTCTGTATCAATGAGCGTTAGGTTTCAGCTCAACGGCTCTATATAAATGGGTATTAAGTCCAATAGGGCATTTTTATTGGGGTTTCACGATAATAGGCAGTGGGAATAATTACATGGCACCACTCAAACAACAATAAATGATTCAATTAATGTGAAAATGTATTGTGAGATCCATTAATTGTGAAATGATGGTCACTAATTAAGATTTTAATGACAGAATAAGTCTTTTACTGGCTCATCGCTGATGGATTCATGAGTACAGATGCCTCCTTTCAGACATGGAACATGCTGACCCTGCCAATGAACCGTGGAGAGGTGGACTATTTTCTTGGAATAGTTAAGATGTTCCTGTAGATTTTTGGAATACAACATTGGATAAGTCAATTCCAGTCGTGACCCAGTTTAATTGTGACAAAGGTTTGGACTATCACAGGCTGTTGTTCCCCAACAAGATGCCAAGCCAAAATGTTTCATAACTACCTTTCAATCCTGAAGGTGTTTGTTAAAGCGATGGTCACATTTGTCCCAAAATATGTCTTCAATACCAAACATGAACAGTCAAAAAGTGGCTGAACAGCACTGCTTGTAAAATAAAAGGAGGAAGGAAGAGGCCCCTGAAATCTCCTCAATTACCATCTGCCATCCTCATTAGCTCATAATCTGCGCAATCATTCAATTTCGGTTTGTCAGATCATTAAACAAGCGACCTGGCCCTTGAGTGTCAGATCTGCCTCGTGATGTGTAGGGCTCAAGCTCCCACTATGTGTGCTTGGCGTTATCTCTCAGATGTCAATGTGTTTGATTCAGGGGTTCAGAGGGGAAGCATTGTAAGATGGCGTAAAGCTCCACACTGCTACCGCAACCTCTCAGATCAAGGGTGGCTGGCTGGGGATGTCAGCCCCACTGACAGCTTGAGAGTGGGCTGGATTCTTAGGAAGGCAGGGCTCATTTGTTGGGATTTGTGAACTTGTTACTCGTGTCCTTGCCCTGAGGAACAGCGCATTAAACAGAGCTGCTACAGGAATACAAATTAAGGAAAAACACAGATAGGAAACATAGTTTAACAAACCTCAATAATATTCAAGATTCATTTATTGTCATTATGCAACACAAGGATGCACAACGAAAATCAGTTGTAGCCCATTTTCAACACATGACGAACAAAACTGAAAAAAGCTGTACATTTCTTTTAGTCTTTTTCTTTGCATCATAATGAACGTCAACAGCAGCAATAAAAAAACATTCTCTGGCCAGATAACATGGCCGACATCTCCACATTAAATATGAACCACATTGTCCACCAACTCTGACTGATGTTTGAGCCCCGAGCATCACGATGTCGTCTCCCACCTCTTGTTCTCTGTCCTGCTGTCAAGTTCAGATTCATTCTGGACCAGGATGGATCCAGCCACCGACCTCCCGCTGCTTTCCTTCATCTTATTTTCACACGACTGATCATCAGCCACCCAGCAGCATGCTGGGTAGTGGAGTAGCCTTAGGTCCTAGCTGGGTTAGCTTAGCCGCCGTCTCCCTCTCCTTCCTAGGGCAGTTTAGTCGGGCAGCTCCAGCTGGTTGGTCGGCCGTGGTGCCTCGGACCGCCTCAAAGTCTACTGCACTTAATTCAATCCCCACGCTTCCTTTTCAGATGTTGATGAACGTACTCGGTCACAGGCCACTAGTGATTTATGTTCCAGTATGTTTGTTGCAGGGTGAGAGAAGGAGTTGTAAACAACTGGGTTGGAAGACATAAAAGGGAATACATATTTCTGTATGTGTTTGCGTGTGTGCACCATCTTGTGGTCTTCCAAAACGTTTGAAAAGAAGGAAAGGGAGGGAGTGTGCATTCATGTGTCGCTGTGACTCATGTTTATTTTATAAGTCACGGTGGCTTCTATGAGCACAGATAAGCCGTGTGTCGCTCAGGAGAGCAAAAGGGTTTTATAGCTGTTCTACATTTGAATTTTAGGACTTTAGCGGATGCCGTTATCCAGAGTGACTACAGGAGGATGGGCTTCACGTAGCTCATTAACATTTTACATTCGAGGTATTTCGGCGAATGTCTTATTTGCTGCGACTCGCTGTGTTTACCGCGAGCTCGGCAGTACATAATCATCAGTTACTAAGACAGATGAGAAAAGAAAAACAAGTGTTAAAGAGAGAGCTGGAATGGGTACTAACGGCTGTGTAATTGGTAGCATTTGTTCAAACCCTCGTTTGGGCTTCCGGTTAGAGCGACATGAGGAACAAAGGTCCAACTGTACAACCAAAGTTCTTTTACTTCCAGTGTCTTAATGTCTTACTCCTGAGCAACTTGATGAAGAAAGCAACAGCCACACAGTCCTAACCTCATGCAGTAACAATCTTGTTTGATTGAATCTTGAATCATTTTGAAATTCATTCACTCTTGAATCATTATACAGTAATACAAAGCATACAGTGAGCTTCTTATGCATACAATTACACATCCTTGATGATATACCTTATTATTTATCATGTCCCCCTTATGCATTGTAATGTACACATGTAACATGTCTTTATTATATATGTGCAAATACAATTTGGACTAAATACACTATTACAATTCTTCACTTTCCTGACAGACGTGCTTTTAATCACAGTTCATTTTACCAGGTAGATAAGAAGCCTTTCTCATTTCCCAGTTTGTACATCCTTGGTTCCTTTCCTCGATGCTGTCCACGCCTCCTGTCCTTGTTTCTTAGTCCCACCCACCTGAGATGAGAGCACAGGTGGCAAGGAAGAGACGCAGGGAGCGAGGTGTCGAGGAACTAGGGCGTTTAACACAATGAGACGTCCTCGGTTTGGAGCCGTCACTTAGAGCAGGAGTTATTAAAAGTGAAATAGATACTGTACGTCATTATGACAGCTGCTGTCTATTGTTTTCTATACCCCTGTATTTTATGATTGCTTTCAGGTGAGCATGACACTGACAACTTTTATATTTGCTATCAAGTCAATTCACAAGGTAGCATAATGTGACAAGAATGTGACAGGAAGTATATGCAGACAAACACACTCCTGTCTGTCTACATGACACCATGAAACACAACCAACGTGTGTAACAAACAGAATGTTTATGAGTTGAATATAGTGGCTGTATTTTGCGGCTGTTTATACTTGTAAACATCATGTCTTGATGGGATGAACATGATAAAAGTGTATTTAATATCAAGACAATTGCAGTGTAAGTGAATGCAGTTGGAGCAGAAAGTCTGATCATCTTAAGAAGCGACAACCGATGAATACAGAAGGAACGGTACATTCGTTGGGCCGTGTGGTCGGAGGGTATTCCAGCTGTGTGCGTCGCTGCAGAGGTTTTGCTGTCTCTTTCCTGTTTTCCTGTAATCTTCTCTTGTTTGTGTGGCCTGACTGATTTTATTCATTGAATATTCATTGAATATACTTGAATATTTAATCATTCAACTACACAATCTGCCTGCTTGGTCCTTCCCCTGCTGCCTGCTCTACAAAACTGTGACAGTTCGAACCAACCAATTATGGAACCCGGCAGATTTATTTGGGTTATCCTGCAAAATGGATCTACGCAGCTGGATGACGGGTAGTTTGACACCCCACTGGAAGGAGGTAAACGGCGCCAGGCCTACAACGAGGCAACGAAAACACACAACCAAGTAGTAGGTGTTCAAAAGGTTGACTGGCGACTTGAGTCGGGAATAAAGGCATACGTATTACACTCTAGATTGGAGGGATGGGTTCCTTCCCTGAGAGTCCAGGTAGTTTTACCAGGGAGCGTGACGGATATACGAGGGCAGTATCGTTTTTTCCAAAGACAGCCTGAAGGAATGCAATGGGTTGCCCATGCATAAAATAACGCAAAAAATAATGTTTTCACCTTCTATAGTTGGGAAGCACCTGCTTGAGCAAACCTCTGAGAGAAGGTAATAGCTCACAGTTCACTCCCCAGGTCTTCCACGTGAAACAGAGAGAGGTCCATCCCACCGGACGTGACTCTGACAAGTCCAACTTTTTGCAGACTGGTATCTAAAATCGGTAAGGAGGCACACATTTGAGCAATGAGAGAAAAGCCCCTAATGTTGGTACAGTTAGCCTCTGTATTGACTGTATTGGTTAACCAATACCGAGGCAAGAAATCAGCAATACATTGCATAGTGCAACGTAATCACATACACTTGCAGTCATTACGTTTTAAAGGCTCTAAGGGGGTAGAAGAGGTCGTCACGCACAGGTCTGACATCACAACCTTTATGACGACACCTCATTCCTAAACTAGAAAGGTTCCCTCAGTAGTGCACAGATCCTCGCCAGCTGTCGGCAAAGACCACTGTTGAATTCTACAAGCGCAAACAGATCACTTTCAGACTCAAAAGCATTTAGCGGCTGGGTGACGCACTCAGCTATGTTACCCATTGGAGCCCCTACCGGCCGGGGACAAGGAGTAGCACGTGAGGACTAAACAGGCATTCAGTAAATTTGAAACAAGTAATAAAAATGTGTTTTTTGAGAAAGTGTGACTCATAGCAATCCATGACCTCAAACATGCAGCCACAACTGGGCACCGAAGATACTAATTAGCCGTGGACAAACACAGAGATGCACACTCGTGACAACTTCAACCAAACACACTCTAGCGGCAATCTTGTATCCTTATTACCACTACTGTTACAGTCTGTGTTTGGGCAATGAGCTTGACACGTAATGAGTCTTCAGAAGCAGTAATCCATTTTAAAAGCTTTACTTAACAAAAGCAAAGTTAAAAGAATCATTCAGTGCTCAACTTTTGCTGTGGCATTGTTTCCAGAAGCTTCTGCAATGTCACAAAATGTATTTCCATTCAGTGTTGCATTAATTTCTCATCAAGATCTTGTATTGATGATGGTAGAGTCTGACCGCTGCACAAAGCCTTCTCCAGCACATTTCCAAAGATTCTCAATGGGGTTCATGTCTGGACTCCATGTGTGAAAATGATGTCTCATGCTCCCTGAACCACTCTTTCACAATTTGAGCCCGATGAATCCTGGCATTGTTATCTTGGAATATGCCATTGCCATCAGGGAAGAAAAAATCCATTGATGGAATAACCTGGTCATTCAGTATATTCAGGTAGTCAGCTGACTTCATTCTTTGAGCACATAATGTTGCTGAACTTAGATCTGACCAAGTGCAGCAACCCCAGATCATAGCACTGCCCCCGCAGGCTTGTACAGTAGGTGTTAGGCATGACGGGTGCATCACGTCATCTGCCTCTCTTCTTACCCTGATGTGTCCATCACTCTGGAACAGGGTAAATCTGGTCTCATCACACCACATGACCTTCTTCCATTGCTCCAAAGTCCAATCTTTATGCTCCCTAGCCTTTTTTTCCGGTTAGCCTCACTGATTAATGGTTTTCTTATAGCTACACAGCTGTTCAGTCCCAATCCCTTAAGTTCCCTTTGCATTGTGTGTGTGCTCTTACTTTCACTATTTAACATAGCCCTGAGTTTTACTGTTGTTTTTCTTTGATTTTAAATTTCACCAAATGTTTAAGTGATCGCCGATCACTATCGTTCAGGATTTTTTTCCGGACACATTTCTTCCTCGAGGACGATGGGTCCCAACTATCCTTCCAGTTTTTAATAATGTGTTGGACAGTTCTTAACCCAATTTTAGTAGTTTCTGCAATCTCCTTAGATGTTTGCTCTGCTAGATGCCAATGATTTGACCCTTCACAAACAGACCAACATCTTTTCCATGACCACGGGATGTGTCTTTTGACATGGTTGTTTAAGAAATGAGAAGCAACTCATTGCACTAGTTGGGGTTAAATAACTTGTTGCCAGCTTATAGATAATGCAGTAATTATCCAATAGGAGGCTTGTACCTATTTGCTTAGTCAAATCCAAGTGGCGACTTTTTTTTTTGGCCAGGCAGTGTATATGTATCATCCCAAGCATTACACATATTGGTATTACACTCTGAATAACTTTCACTTGCAATTTGGAGAGAAGCTGTGACAGACTATTTTTTTCTTCAATAGGTCTGACTTTAATATTTAGTAATTCCCTAATTGAGCATTTAGTGTTTACTTTGCCAGGGAAAAGATATTGCATTAAATATCCCAGTGCAGTTGGAGATCTGGTTCATGTTTATTTCAGTAGTTGCTGTTGTTGACGTGTTGCCCTCTGCACACTGCAGCCAAAGGACAAGAGTCAGCTCAAGTGAAGCCTCGCATTCGTCTGACTTTTCCCGATGTGATTACAGCCGCTGAGGATAAACGTGACAGATGAGATGGAGGATGTTTAAATCTTAGCTGCCGACTTGGGTCAATACTGCAAGAAAAACGATCTCCCCAACATAACAGCACATCCTAAACTAGATAAAGGCTGCGTGTCTCGTGCCCTCGCAATCAGTATGTGTTTTCTTCCAGCGGAGCATTTGTTTTTATCGAGTGGATCGTGGGTGAGATGCTGCTCTGTGCCCACAGTAGGACTTCAGTTACAACAAGATAAGAAGAAGAAGAGGTGCCAGGCGGCCCTGCAGACTGGCGCTCCCCGGGGGGATGTGCACATGACGGATCCAGCCAGTCTGACTCTAACAGCTAGGCGCTGTGTCCTTTTTGTTATATAGATAGATAGATAATTACTTTATTGATCCCCGATGGGAAATTCAGGGTCCAAGTAGCTCAAGACATCACACAACATAATATGTACATACACACACTATTAAAAAAGACCGTCCAAAGAAAAATTAAAAACAAGTTGGGTGAGAAGAAGTCCAGGCTCGGATGGAGGGACGGGGGGCGTGTCGTGCAGGGGGGCTAACATAGCCAGTAGATAGTGAACCCCGTGTATAGATTGTGAGTGAGTGGGTTGGGGACTGTGCATATTTGAGGAGGAGTCTATACAGAGAAGTCTAACACAGTACCTTATATGGATATTGTGGTAGTTTTGGGGCTCTTTCAAGTGAAGAAATACTGTCTGCCATTCAAATATTGGTAGTTATGTTTGCTCCCGTGACGCAGGTGAAGTTCCCCTTCACATGGCGCTGAGGAAACCTGACCTTCAACAGAGTAAGGCATCAATAGTTGTTTTTATTATTTTTTTTCCAATTTATGTTATTATTATTGAATGGGGACAGCTTTAGGATAATTGAAACTGAAGGCTTGATAAGCCAGATGAACTAAACATATATTTGCTTTTCACAGAAAATGTAACCACGGAACATCATGTCAGTACAAGTCTTGATCGCTCTGAGTCACATGACCCTCACCTTGCATGTCACGGCCCGATCGACTTTGCTCAACGTTTGACCTCTTGATGGCCTCAGCGAGTTCACCGCTCACTCACACACACACACACACACACACACACACACACACACACCAAGCCCAAGACCTCAAACATCCCCAAATCACAGCCAATTAGGTCTCAAAAAAGTCAGAGGAAAAACAAAAAATATCTTGTGTGATAGTTATTAGAGACGTTGTGCAGTTTTAACTGGTCTAGTCTTTTTATGCTCCCCCATCACTTTGTTCTCCTCCTCCTCCTCCTGCTGCTTGGCCGCTTTCGTAAACTTCTCCCCGGTTGACTCCTAAAGAGGCAGAACAACAGGAATAGCACAGACTAGTTGCCCGGGAACACTGTCAAGTGTGGAAATGAGATTAAGCTATCTTTTTTGTCATTTGCATTTTTTTCTTTCTTTCTGCATTGAGAAGGCTCTTCCTCGCTGACGAAACCTCTCCCCCTCAGCGGCGCCGCCCACGCCTCCCAGAGCCGAGACACTCCGAACGGTGAGATGTGCTGCGAGTAACTGTGAATTGGGTTGTCTGGTTTACGAGTGTGCAGATGTCTGTGTGTGTGTTAAGTGTGTGTGTGTGTGTGTGTGCTTGTGTGTGTGGAGGCAGGAAGGTGCACGCTTGTGTGTTTTTGTGTTTATATTTGGAGGAAGTAGGGCTTAATTATGCTTATTTAAAAATATAAATGTGTTTTTATTTATGTGAATTGGGGGTTTATACCATGCCAGAGACCGGGTACAATATTTTAAAGTTTCAGCCGTGTTTTTCCAATTTTGAAATTTCGAACTTCGATTCCAAGTCCCGTCACAGACGTTTTTTAGTTTCTTATTTATTCCAACCAAAACGCAGCAGCAGCCGACTTCTCTAATTAGCGGCGTCCCTCTTTGATTTAAGAAAATTAGCGAAAAGGTCTGCTGCTGCTGGGTTTCGGGTTTGCATGTAAATACAGTTTGACAGCGCAAAGCTCTGAGCACGCGCACGCAAAGAAATGTTCAGCTCCAAATGAACAGCAACCGTCAAAATCATCTCTGCACCAGTCAACTGAGAGACCCTCAGTTAACTGAGGGTCTCTCAGTTCACTGAGAGACCCTCAGTTCACTGAGGGTCTCTCTTGCAGGAGAAGTGTGGCGTGCTTTGTTAGGAGAGAGGGCATTTCAGTACACAAAGCTCACGGCAGGAAACACCATTAACACACAAAGTTTGAAACTTCAAAACGCCCCATAAAATTTTGAGAAAGTACAGTAATGACCTTAGTCCGCAAAGTGTCCATTACTTTCATCTAAACTTTAGTTTCCAAAACTCGTTCAAAGGGTTCATGGCAATTAAAGTTTTGTTGCTTTTAAAAAGGTCCCTCACTACCGGAGCTTTTCAATCGCCCTCATTCACCGCTCGCGACCCCTAGTGCCTCTGGGTAGGTAGCTAACACATTCTCACTCCCTATTGTCCAATACCACTCCAAATGGACCAGTATTTGTTTAGCGCCATTTTAGTCTGCTGATCTCACTCAAAACGCTTTTTATACAACATGTCGTCATTGACACACTGATGGGAGGGGCTACCATGCAAGGTGGCACCTGTCCGTCAGAACTATGTAGTCATTCATACAAGATTCACACACCTTAAAATTATGGAAGCCATTTTTGGGGTTAAGTGGTACCCATGGACACATCGACATGGACTTGGGGAGCCGACAAACTGCCCATCTGTAAAATCTTCTATAGGGTACATACATACCATGGTATGTATGTACCTTGTACAGTAAATCATACCTTGTACAGTGTACAGTAAATCATGTACAGTACAGTAATGCTAGCAAGGCCAGCTATATTCTGATCAGCAAGATTGACAGAAAAAATGTTTTCTCTAACTTCAAAGAAACATTCCAAGAGAATGATGATGACTTGTAAGCATTTCCCATGCTGCTCTGAATCTTACTTTCTGTTGCCATGCTGTGCAAGTATCTGCTCATCACCTGACGCTGTGTCACTTTCTGCACCGCTGTCACTTTAACAAACTACAGTACATTCAGTGCACTTAGTGACTCAACACAGGGGAAGGGAGAGGGGGGGTGGGGGGCTCCATGCAACTGTCCTAAATCCAAGGCTCGGCTTTGAGTTTCACAAGCGGATAAAAAAACCTTCAGAAGATAAAACACCTTTTGTCTTTGCCAGATATAACACAAGATAAGACATCTCCTTTCATTTTTCCTCCTTTTATACTGCAATACGTTGCTTGGAGCACATTGTGGAGATGTGTGTCTACTGTGCGTGTGCGCCTGCTGGTGTCTGTGTTTTCGTTGATAAGGTAAAATTATGCCGTTAAATTGGAGGTCTTGATCTTGATAAACACATACAGGGGTTAAATGCAGGTCAGAATCATAAACACATACCATAAACTCTGAGTTATACACAGACTGTCAAACTCAGCTCATTTTTCACAGGGCTGCATCCTGGAAGTCCTTTGTGATGGTTTACTTGCTATTCAAATCTAAATGTGGATTATTTTCAACTACAACGTTTGAAATCCAGCATTCTCCTCACTGACCACCCGAACAGTTTGTTTCGTCTTCATCGTTCAACACGAGTTGAGAACATTGCCTACTGAAGCATCTTGGGATTATTTTTTTACATTCAGAAGAAACTAAGAACCATGCAGGAAGACCACTCACAAAAACATGTCCCTGTCATGAAGGGCCAAAAAGAAACAGAATGTTACTGCATGTGAGGCAGTGAGCCACTGTGGCGTCGTCCTGTAGATAGTAGTCATGGGACGGCTTCTCCACAGTAGAAGAAAATAGTTACTCTGACCGTACAGCAAAGACTGCAATTGAAGGGGCTGAAAGTGGCATTGTGATCTATTGCCTCCACACAGCTCTTAACATTGCAGCGGCTTTGTGGCTACCAGCTAACGGTGCTAACCAGCAACAGCGACAGATATATGAATGCTGTGAATATTTGTTAGAGAACCTTTGCGGGAGCTGTATTTAACATTGACAATGTTGGCTCTGCCAGCAGTTACGCTGTAGCTGTTGTGTTCCACCAAGTAAAACCTTGCATTCTTTCTACTGACCAGACTTCTCTCTTGATTTACTCCCTCAGTAAACATGAGTTTATGGTCTTAATCTCTAGCTTCAAGTCTTCTTCAAAACAGCATGATGTTAATTTAGTAGATTATGGTTCATTTCGAGTCAAGTGGACCATTAAGCAGGGTATGCTTTCGACATAGAGACGTACAGCCTCTACGTCACTCCAACGCATTCCAAATGTGGTAACTTCTGTTCATCGGTTGTAAAAATTTCACGATGGCTGAACTTGAGGCTTCATATTGAGGGTCCACAAACCAATGGATGACATCATGACGATTACATCCACTTCTTATATACAGTTTATGTTAACACAATTGAGAGACAATCAAAATTCTATCAATTGGTGTTCTTATACCTTTCTAAGAATATGATTATTACTACATCAGTATTAAATGAGTAGTGAAATGAAAGAGCTACAACTAAAGGGAGGCATACCAATGCTTGCAGAGGAAACTTCTGGAATATGATGCTGGTGTTGAACCTCAGTTAAAATAACGTCATCAGCTGTAACCAGACTGAACATCCTGCTTTTTCTGTGGATGTCTGTCGAATCAACGTCTTATCGGAGTTATTGCTTTTAACCCGTTCCCAGCTTGTAAGTCTTCACATCAAGATCGAGATAGTGATATTGCAACTTTTCCTGAAAGCTGCGTTATAGTCAACATGGTGTTGAAGAGGTGGCATTAAAAAAAATACAGAATAAGATAATACGTAAGTAAAATATATATTTCTTGATGTAGCGCTAACCTGCAGGCTCAGTCATAAAGGCATGACGTGTGACTCACTGTGTGTGTGTGTGTGTGTGTGTGTGTGAGGAGGAGGGGGTGTTATCTACCGGCTGAGGGATGATCTCAATCCCTCCTGGCTAACTGCGCTTGTCTCCGCTCAGTAGCAGAAGAAGTGACTCAGCCGACAACAGAACAGTTGAGAGTAGGTCAGGAAAGAACTTCACCAGTCTCTCTCTCTCTCTCTCTCTCTCTCTCTCTGTCTGTCTCTGTCATTCTCTCTCTCTCTCTCTCGTTTCATCCTGATCTCTGCTGCACACACACTCGTCTGCAGTCAGCGTTGTCTTCATCACTCTTTCATCTCTTCTAGCACTCATATGATTCCCTCTGTCCTCTTTGGGTTGTTTACATGTCAGTGATGTAAGCCTTCACAGCTACAAAATGCAACTTTT
The DNA here is from genome assembly GCF_023055335.1 of Clinocottus analis. Taxonomy (NCBI): domain Eukaryota; kingdom Metazoa; phylum Chordata; class Actinopteri; order Perciformes; family Cottidae; genus Clinocottus; species Clinocottus analis. The sequence continues at coordinate 13,087,943 of NW_027175931.1, read as the reverse complement.
GATCTCGAGGCAGCGACGTTCCTCCTCCTTGTTCTTACAACTCTCGTCACTTATCTTCACGCGCCGTCTCGGTGAGATGATCTGCTGGCGCCGCTAACGTCATTAAAATGGGCCGGCAACTGATCTGTGCAGCAATACGAACCCTTTCTTCTTCTGAAGATTACACCAGCCTGGGAAGTCATCTCTTGATGCTGATTGTGTTTTTCTTCAACAGGGTTTTTGTTTGCAACACATTCTGCTTTCCTGTGCTTCCTTCAGTGAGCTCCAAAAGTCTTCTGCTTTTCGGCAGCAGGCTTCACCTTGATAGACACATATCCAAGGTCACCATGGAACCATAAGACAACACTTTATTATGAACAGAATTATTCAAAACATAAATAAATAAAGTAAAAGTGAGTTCAAAAGTCAGATTTTAATGGACCTTGTCTAATTTACTGGTGATGGTCGAAAATAGTGATGATTTTATTGTGCATCTTCTGTTCTCCTAACTTCTGTTATCCTCCCTCCTCGTGTCAGCTCTCTTTTTCTCCCTTTGTTCTTTTTCTCCTCTGATCTCTTCCTGCCCCTCCCCCTTTACCTGTAAAACGAGCATGAATATTTTAGAGATGAGGAGTGCTGAAGCATTGAAGCCTCTCTGATGACTCGTGTGTACGTGTTTGCGTGTGTGTGTGAGGAAGTGAGTGAGTGAGTGAACATAACGCAACTGTGCGTGTGTGGTTTGTGTGTGACCGGTCTCATCTCTCATGATGACGAGAAAACATAAAACCTGCTGCTGGCAGCGGTGGAATGGAGAGAGGGGAAGGAAGGAGGAGTGGAAAGAAAAAAGGAGAGAAGATGAGAAGACAGCGTTGACAAGAAAATGTAAGCGTAAAAATAGCAACTTAAACTTAAAAGTTCAAGTTGCGAGGTCAACATTTTTTTTTCAACGCTGCTGGTGTGACTGTCTTCTTTTTTTTCTTCTTTTCTGTTTGTTATTTCCTCTTTGAATATTTTATGAGCGCAGCAGTTGATTTGGTCTTTAAAAAGAATGTCAATGACGTTACTTCCTCTTCATGGTCTCCATGTCTGCGCTGTGCCTTTAATAAATGGCTCGACACGTGTAGACGATGCTTTGAATATTTCATGTCGTTGTTATGTTAAAACATTCTGTCAGGTACCTTATGATATCCCGCCCCTCATCTTTACATGCGTTCTGAAGCAGTAACTTGCAATAATGTCGTCTCAAATCTTAGAATACTGTTCACCTTGGCACGCTAGCGTTTGATACGAGACACAGATCTCCCCACAGCAACGCCTAAAACAAAGAGCTAAGAATATAAAGAAAAGTGTATAAAGGGATGAAGTTGAGGAGAGGAAGGAACGTAAAGGAAGCAAGCAGAGAAAGGGGAGCTGAATTGAGGAAATGAAGAAGAAAAGAAAGAGAAGTGAATCAAATGTAAAGAAGGATGAACAATGGAAAATGGAGTGGAGAAAAAAAGTAACAGACTGCTGATTGTACTTCAAAAACAGAAGGACTAGAAGGATGTGTGCGTCTTTGGTTCCCTCAGCAGCCTAATTTTAGAGCCGGGATTAGCGAGTGTGAGGAAATCTGAACGCACACCCTTTAAGAGGCGAGCAGATGGAAGATTTTGTGCGATTGTGAGAAAGTTTCACACAATTTTCACTTCTCTCATTGTAATCTGACAAGACTCCAGAGGCACGAGATGAGACGAAGCAATCTTTAAAGAAAGGATGAAGGATCACTCTCTGCTTCATTCAGACATCAAAATGAGGCAAAGACACTTCTGCAATGGCTTCCCTTTTCAGAATCATAGCCCTGCTTTGACAAACGTACCCGGACTTCAAAATTGAAAACTTGATTTTGAAAATTGGATTTTATCTTGATGGTAGCACACCAAGTAGTGTAGCCTAAAAGGCCTTCTTTCTTGGTGTGACCACCACCTGGACAATCACACGCATTCCCTGGCCAAAGAGAATAAACAGTTTAACCCCATGGCGGTAGTTGAGGACGCTGGAGCCACACAATCCCGCTCCCCCACCCTCTTGCCGGCGGCATTTTAGGATACACTGAGCTCCGCCTGTCCTCTTTTTCCTTTCTCTTCTTTTTCTCATCCCCTTTCTCATTTCACCTCCTTTCCGGGAGCCTCTGTGCTTCCTCGCCTCAAGTTTCAATGGATCATGGCTGTCTGGATCTGGTCCTGCATGCTACACTGGACTGTGGCTATCTGGATCATGGTCCATGCCTACCGCTCAATATATGAATAGTTTTTGTCATATTCATGTAATATGGTGTAACTCTGTTACGCTGCTAATTCTGGTCACATGACATCTATTGCTTCTGTCCATCCTCCTCTGTTGCTCTCCCTCAGGTTTCTTCCCCCTTTTTCCCTGTTAAAGGGTTTTTCTATCTTTATTTGGGGGAGTTTTTCCTGATCTGATGTTAGGTTCTGGGACAGGGATGTCATGAGTACAGATTGTAAAGCCCTCCGAGGCAAATCTTGTATTTGTGATTTTGGGCTATACAAAATAAACTAAATTGAATCCTGTGACTAGACTCCTAAGGTAACTTTGATGCATTAAGAAAAAATGCTGTACTATTCCAACTCGTCTGCAACGTCTGCAGAACACATCACATCATCTGCAAAAAAGCAGCGATGTAATCTTTAGGCCACAGTACCAGACACTCTGCAATTAACCAATAACTTCTACTACTTTAATATAGCAATATGGCCAACTAAGACACCACATAAACAACACAGTAAGGAAACAAAGCCAGATGAATCCTTTTTACAATAACAAAAAAATACTATGCCAAAGAGTATAAATGAAATTCATCAGCACCAGAGTATAATTCAGTTGGGTTGAAAAAGGCAGCCTTTTGAAAGTTAAACATCTTCAAGTTTATAGTGAATACTGGATCATATTTTAGATTGGGTTTAGGTGAGGTAGGTGAGAATTTGATTTACAGACGTTAAAAGGGTTTACATTTAATCTTTGTTAACTTTAAAGGTAGTTTTAAAGTTTGGTGCCACATTATTAAAGTTACACAGTGACCAGAAGTCCTCAAACTCACATGAAGAATCCACTTTGCTCCTCTAAAATCCATACTCGACAAACGGCCAAAGTCTGTCTTCCAGTCCTTAACTCCAACCAGGAGGCTGGTTCCAAGTCAGCCCATGTTGGGTGATTCAGGACATGAGAAGTCACTTCAACGTGTCAAGCAAAACATGATGCAAGAAAGTGGCATTTTCTAATGTTTAAGATGCACCTGAATACATGATTTAGCTCTAAGTCTCCCACAATAAATATTTGTATTATAACAGAAAACACAAGACCATAGCACAGCTTCTGAGCCTCCGCCATGTTCACTGCACATTTTCCAGAGTGAGCTGTGCTGGTATCTGCAGCAGATTTATGGACATGTTGACATTTTATTATGCTTATCATGGGCAATGAAAATCATCTCTGTTGTAGGAAGGACACACATGAAGGTCTGCACACTCACACTTAATGAAACAGAACTATTTAACCCCCCCCCACCCACCTTCCGTATATTAGGAGCTGTAAAAGTCATTACAATGATTGGTATGGCACTGACAAAAGGACACGTGCGTAACGCACAAAGCCACTTTGATGTTCTTCTGCTTATCAGTGGATGTGAAAGCTGCTGCTGCAAATAAGGGACACATCCGAAACAAATGCCCACATTAACATAAAAATGTGCATTACTCAAATATGTATTTGATTTCAATAAGGCAGAAGGATGCACACACACACACACACACACACACACATATACACAGCATCCTCAAAGCAGAGTGGAGAGTTAGGTAGAGGTCCTGATTGTGCTGCATGAAATGAATAACCTTTGGTTTATTAACAGTCTCAGAAAAAATCTTTTTAATAAATTACTATCTTCATGATAATACGTCACAGAGATATAGTTTCAAATTTGTCGAAATCAGTAGACGTTCCAGTGTCCCCTAGGTTTACAGCTTCAGAGGGGCGGGCGGGACGACGACGACGACACAGACCCTTAATGCAGTGGTTCTCAAACTTTTTCTGTAAATGACAACATTTTGTCACTCCCTCTGTGCTTTTATAGCGACAGAATAAAGGAAATTACAATAACTTTCAAGTAAACCAGGTTGCTCCATCAGACCAATTTCTTTTTAAATTGCAATCATTTAGAACAATGAAAATAACGTTCTAACGTGCAAAAAATAACAAATATTTAGTTACTACTAAATAGCTCATTGTGGAAAACAATGAGCTGATATTTTTTGACAAAACAGAATGAGTGCAGATATGTGAGCATCAGGTTGCATCAGTATTAGTGGCTGCAGTGAGCTATATTTGTAGAGGGAAGCAGCAGCTTTCCTCTACAAATATGAACTGGGTTGTAGATTTGATACGGCCGCTCTCAGTTTATGCTCCATGTTCATCTGAGATCTGTTTTCTGTTTCGAGAGACGGAACAGCAGGAAAAAACCTGACTGAGACTTCTGGAGATTGACTTTTGGCAAAGTTTAACCTGTTAACGGCGTAACTAAACATTTACCCGACAGTACAGGCATTTCTCCATATATTTATTAATGACTTAGTTTTACGTCTGTGTAGTTTTATGTCCGTGTACTTTGTACTTTTGTAACGTGTGACGCCAGCAGCTCATTATTGGTACAAGACACGAGCACTTTGGTTCGTTTCACTTTCAGTTCAGAGAACATTGTTCAGAGAGCTGCTCTGGTGATCCTGGCAGGAGAGCTACTGATGCCATCTTCAACGTGGGAGCGTTTAAAATGCAGATATAACTTAGTTGTCTACTTTTCACGCAACATTTTTCGACGCTCTCTGTCCGCTGCTGTGCGTGTGCTCAGTGCTCACCTGCATGCGCGCAAGTGTCTGTGCGCATGGGGCGGAACTCGCGCAACAACGTAGAGACATAAATGACAAGCTGTGTGTAGATCCGATCAATAAAATACGGCCGTTTAGTTTGTTCAATAACAGAAAAAGGTGTAAATCTGTTCTACAGGAAAGAGAACCGTAAATGACATTTTGTGATCTGGCGCTATAGAGAAAATTACAGGGGGCCGGGTGGTTATTTCAGGAGGCGCCCCGCCACCCTAATATAATGGTAGGGGAAACACTGTGTTCCACTTCCTTGTCCTATTCTTGCGTGATTCACAAAGCAAGATATGAGCATTCTACACACTGCAGTGTCACATTATACACACACAGCTTCAATATGTGTGTATGTGTGAGAGAGAGAAGGGGCCCAGCAGGCAGTTTAGCCTTAGCCGAAGCTATACTGGAGAGCACAGCGCAGCTTAACAGCCTGAAGGATAAGATACTAGCAATAAAGAGGACAACGCCAATAAAAGGGATCCATTGGAAAATGGGTAATTGTATTAACTGAACTTTGCAATCGCATATTTAAGTAGTAACGGGAACTCTAAGCTAGCTAGAGCTGCTGCTAACACGGAGCTAGTGATAGCAAGCTAACACGATGTAGATGGCTTCAGGGTGTCTATGAGACTGAACAGTGCGTAATAAAATATTGTCACTATCCCTGTTAACTTTCTTGAAGTGAACTTAGTACACCTTGTAGTGTTAAATCTCGGTTATGGGTTTGAAAGACTGAAACTATCGTGTTGACATTAGCGCTAACTAACCCAAATTAGCGCAGCAAGCAGTCCGTAAAAAAATATTGTCACAATTGTCACAATCCCCGTTAACCCCGTTTCTTGAAATGAACTTAGTACAACTAGTAGGGTTGGATCGCAGTTATGCGTTTGTAAGACTGTAACTAACGTATTCGCGTTAGCTTCTGCTAACCGGAGCTAGTAGAATCATTTTTAGCTTGTGCCCTGAACCGATATAGAGCGTATTCACCCACGTGACCCCTACCCATAACAACAAGCTTTGACGGCCATGTTGGGGTCCATGCACGGCATTGTTTTGCTGTGTTTTATGCCGCTCTTCTTAAGAAATAACCGTCACATCCTGAAGGAGACACAATTTCAGTTCAAAACGGTGTGCCTTGTGATTATTGGACTGTGACTTATTGTTGGATGTGGGACTAATGATTCAGAATATGGGTTTATCAGCTCAGCAAGACAGGCTTGTACTTCAACTTGACCAGTTTCTCAAATAATGCATCTAACTTACTTCGGTTTCACTCGGCGTATGACCGTTAGGACGGTTCTCATGTGTTTCTGTTGATTCATCGGGTTGTGGGCACGTTTCCATTGACACACTCTCATCAATAATCTCCTTTAGCTTTTTCGACGAGCGAATATCATTGTCTTTCACTTGCGCAAAAGTAGCTGGATGGAAACTTGGGAAAAAGCCATGAACATGTCAACTCCGTCGAGCGATGTCTGCCTTTACTCTGTGATTCATTTCAAGGTAAAATAAAATACTGGCTACATGGGATAAGCGCTCAGCACGGCAGCCAAACAGTCACTGCTGGTCTCTCTCGACTAGTTGACTACACTGTTGAGTACTTGACTGTCGGAGTAAAAAATACTGTGAAATCATCTAAATATTTGAAAATCCCGCGATATGTATCTTGAGCTTTACAGCACAGCCCTGAACATAATCACGATCATTTTGATCAATATTGAGATCACGATTATTGATCACAATTATTCAATAATTTTCGCGTGCGCGTGACTTTTTCTTGATTCACATCACTAGTTTTACAGTGAAGGAGTTGGTGAAATGCACCGAGCTGTGTGCGGCTACGGATGGTGTTATGAACCCAAACAGGAGGGCGTTTGTGACTTCCACAACAAGTAAAAAGCAGACCTAGTGGTTATTTCTTCTATAGTTGATAGCGCATAAGAGCGCTCTTTTCACGCAGAGAAAACACAGATAAAAGCCACGCCTTTGGAAAACCTCAAAGTCTGGCCCGTACAGTCACAGTACAAACATACTTATTTAATGCAACAAAGTTATCATAACCCAAACACAATCTTATCCAAAGCCTGGAAATAAGGTGGTTTTGTTGGCTAAACCTAAATTAAGTAAACCTAAAAAGTAGGTCAACCTGTGTTGGATGTTTATTTTGTAAAGAAAAGACACTGAAGGACATCTTACGGGTCCAAAGCTAATGCTAAAGCACTAGCTAGTCATAGTCTGAAGTGTTGGACCTGTGATTATCATTAAATATTTTGATTCTTGAGGTCCAACTGGGACGAAGTGATGCATGAGCAGCTACGTTAGTCTGTTGAAAAGAGACTTTTGAATCATCAACAGTTGACCTTTTATCCCTGACATCTACTGACCCTAACACGAATGATCCTTAGAAAATAGAAAATAGAATTGGTTGTTTCTATTACACTTAGTCGAATGATATGGTTCATTGCTTACAGTTGTTTCTGGTAGAACATAAAATAAATAAGGGTTTGCTGCTATTTCCTATTTTATATCATTGCAAATAAAATGTAATTTGGGGTTTTGAAAAGGCACGTCGCTCTGGAGTTTCACAAATGCTTCGATAAAATAGAAACAGCAGGAAACTGTATGCATGAAAACAAGTCAATAATTGGACACATAACTGACACAGAAAGCTGATTGTAATGTATTTATGAATAGATGTGTGTTATATTTATAGACACTAATACTTTAAAGTTGGGTGCTATTATTCATTCATGTGTATGTAACTGTTGCAAATGTACAATGTCTGTGTGCTCATTTAGGACCTATTTGACTTGCTGAATATTCCCTAACGTCCATAATGTGTATTATTATTCTCTAATATCTATAATGTGTATTATTATTCTCTAATATCCATAATGTGTATTATTATGTGTGTAACGGCCAATTCCGTCGCAGTATGTCTGTGTTTTTCTGTGCTTTTATGCACACATTCATCCCTTTTTTTATGGTCCATTCCCAGGAAGCCGAGTCGATACAAGGGTTGGTTTTAGAGGGAGAAGAGGGTAGAGGACATGATGCAATAAAAACAACTCTAAAACAGAACAGATACGAGCTCCCGTGCGTGGCTCATAATTCCTCACACTCGCTCTGCTCTTGCTGCATTGTTCCGGATCAACGAGCGTCACCAAATCCCTGAGCAACTCCTATTTCCTTTTCTCCATTTGTCCCAGTGATGCTGGGGAGGAAGGTGTTGTCCTGAAAGACTGGACCGCTTAAAGATAAGGAGTAAAAAGGAAAGAAATCCAATAAGTCTGCCCTCGCATTAGAGTGTGTACTGTCCTGTTCTACAAGAGCCTATGAATCCCAAACAGGGACATATCTGATATAAAACCACTCGTGCAGTCGGAAGGACAGCGCTGGTTGAGATGAGGGGGAAGGCTCTGCCGACCCACAGAAACATGCCCTCTGGTGTTCCTTCAAGGTCGTCTGGAGCCCCTGCTCTGAAACACAAACCAAAACTCCCAGAATTTTCTTTTTATTGTGGTCTCACTAGAATTCATCGTTACGAAACCAGAGCTGTGCTGCTGCGGGGAGCCGAGTTCAAAGCCCCGATTCATGTTTATTTTTGTGATTTTTCATTCTGAGATGAATACATAATAAAGGTGCTCTATACACTATTCACAGCATTAATTTAGCAGCAAACTACTATCAATGGAGTCACGTCGACCAAAACAGATATCTCCCTGTACGTGTATGTGCGTGTGTGTGCTGTAATCAGAACTTCTGTGTGCTTTGGCTGTACTAATCTTTTAGTGCACGTGAGCGTGCCCTGCTGGCTAGTGTTATACAGCTGTTCCTCCATACAGATGTTAATGCAGTCACTGGGGCCGTCGTAAAGGATCTGTTACCGCTGGGAGCCTTTTTTTATCATTCACCTGACTGAGGTTGAATGTGCACACCACCCATCTTCTTGGTTTATGTCATCAAGCAACTTTGAATATTGTATTATGCTTACAAAATTATATGTGTTGTTTTCCTCAAAACAGTTTTTCTGAGCCAGTTATAACTTAAACAAAAGCAATTTGCTTATTTGCAACAAAGGTCAATTAAATTGATACGGATGAATCATAGCTGATCATCTCCAATAAAATAGTCAAAGAGGCTCGAGACCAATGTGTCTCAGAGTTATTTTTCAATGTGTGTCTTTGCACAATACCCTCATGCCTTGGTGTATACATTGAATCCCCCGCATTTATGGAGGAAGTGCTCAGTCAATCATTTACTGGCTTTGCAACTGGATCGCGTTGGTTAACTTTATGAGTCCATTTTCATCCTAACTAAAAAGCATTACAAAAATAAAGATATTCTTCTTTACTTGTCATATTTTTTCTTGATCGGCGTGTGCATGAAATGAAACTCCAGCAGCAGCCTCTGTAGCGGCCAGTCTAGCATTACATAGGTGTGATGGTCCTCATCGACACGGATCATTTTAAAACCAGACAATGGTTATGTCATCCCTCAGTCCTCCCTCAGGGTTAGTTGCAGTAACTCTGGAATAATGCAAGATAATTCAAATAGTTCAAATGATAATAAACAGTATGATGTAAAAAATGACATTTACCTCATTACCTTCTGTTGGGTCTACATATTCTTAAAAAATAGATGGAGTGGGCTAACTGGGGTGTCAAGTGTGACTGTGTTGCAACGGCAACGGGTTTACATGCCTCACGGGTCAGGTAGCCGGCCCTGGCTATGGCTGATGTTGGAACAAACATTTTATATATAGAGTACCAACCAACCCTACGGATTGTTGAATTAGCATGTTGTAAATGAACATGAAGGCGTTTGAATGTTTTAGTTGATTTCTTCAAGAAGCTTTTTCGGAGTGTTGACGCAGCACAATCCATCACAGTGTGAGTACTTTAAGTAACTGCCTCTGTACATAACTAGGTTGTTCTAGTGCTGTCAGGCCGGACGCAGCTTCCTGTGTGCTTCTGAGTCACGCTGTGGTTTAAAGCCAGATCTCTGAGTCCTTAACGCAGAGGGGATGTTATGAGTGGTGAGTCTAAAAGCTCCTGCAAGGTTTCCTACTCGCTGAGATCACCGCTGAATGTCCCTGCATTGTCCCACTCAATAATTTAACTCTTTTTACTTGTACCGCTGCAGGGTTGTCATTGTTTCTCTCACATGGTCACACTGGTGTCGCCATGTGTTCCATCGTCGTTACGGAGCTGACAGAAGTGGAAGTGAGGACCTTCAGTAGGTTTGAGGTTTCGACAAGGACGTGAACACATCATCAAGAGAGACTTGATGGTCCCAATGACTGTGCCACCCGCTCATGCTGCAGGAACACACTGCACAACCAAGCACTGTGCAGACTTTGAGTATGCAGACGGGGTCGAGAGCAAACACTCTGCTCATTGCTTTTGTTCGTCAGGTTCATCCTCTTGGCTAAGGGAGTGCAGGTAGGAAGCCTGAGGTTGTGCAATACAATGTCTGTGTTTGCATCTAGTTACTGTCCTACAGTTCTGGTCACTGCTTAATTAACTGTGGGCCTGGGGAAAAGTTTCCCCTCTGATGCATTTGGTTTCATCTTTGAAACCGCTTGTGTCCTGTGTGAAAACAAAAGTCATTGTTAACTTATCTGAACCTCAAAGCTTTGTCACAATGTCATGAATGTACTGATTTTTCTTTTCTTCTTCTCCAAATTACCATTGATCACATTGAGATGCAATCCGGTAGAACATGTTTCCCTTGAGAATGCATTTTAGTTGTGGCGACGTATGTTTTTAGAGGACCAGGAAGGGTGCGACACCCCTGGGAGAATAAGACCGTGGACAGACATGTACAATATATATAATATATACAATATTCGTTGTACGGGAAAGTGATTTTGTAGGAGATGGGTCGCCTCCCCAGGAGAGCAGAAACGTTCTCACAGTAGCTCCTTGAAACCGAGCTGCAGCCACACTGAGAGTCTCTCAATCCTGCTTCCATAAAAGCCGCAGGGGATGTGGCATGTAACCATGGCACCCGGCTCAGGTCACGCCTCTCTACACTGACACTTACTTTCACTGTTAAATTTAAACTTTACATTTCATTGAGCTGACGCCTTTATCCAAAGCGACTTACATGTTTACTCTATACACCGTAGACACAGCAACGGGAGCAATTACGGGTTAGTTGTCTTGCTCAAGGACACAACAACGTGTGTGCCGGGGTTTGAACCACCGATCCTCTGATTAAAATGCCCAAACAAATTATTAAATTAATGACTGTTGTTGGTCCTCGACTGTTAACGGACCAACGATGAAAGCAGGCACATAACTAAATGTTATTTCTTCTATAATAATTAAGAGGAAAAGGCCTGATCAGCTGTTAAACTCTACAGCTGGCATAAGGACAATTTTCACAGCCTTCCACTGGCGTGTAGTGATAGTAGATATGTGACATTAGCAGTGTTGAGTAAAGTTATTGTCCAGAGGGCATGGAGACCCGCCTACCTTTTGAATGCATTGACTTGGGCTGCACAGAATAGTTCAAAGCTTCATGCAAACGTTGATTATCTTATTATTAATATTATCAGTAACTGGTAGAAGCGTTGCGTGCAATAGTACACCCGCACCCACCTGATCTCCGTATCTCTCACATGCAACCATTCATTGTCTCTTTAGTCCAAAAGTCCAATTGTGTTGAAACAAGATGTAATCATTTCCAAACAAAGCATTTTTTTATCGAACAAAATATCGAGCTTTAATCCATATTTGTTGGCGCCTAACTTTTCAAAAACAAATGTTTCACTCACGTGGATACACGGTTTCCTCTCTTGTTTGCATCCCACACAGGGAGGCCTGAATGAAGGGAAACTAGATTTGTAACAGATTGCTCTTTTGGTAACGTCACTAAATAACCAGTCACTTGAATTACCCAAAAACTTTTTACATTACTCGTTAATTACAAAAACTAATCTGAGTTTGTCCAGTAATCCATCTCCTTCAATGTCGTCCAAGGTTATTTGGATACTATGGTGTTGCTATGGAAACGTGCCAGGGTACCATCACACACCTGGGGATTAACCCCGACAATCAAAGTGGACCTCAGCTGACAGTTTTATAAACAAGTTCCATTTTCAAACAGTGGCTTTCATATTTCCAAGAGCCATTGATATTCAGCGCTGTGTCACCCGCTGTCATACCGTTCTGATATGAAACACATTGCTTTGTTTTAAAAGGGACATATTGAAATGAGGATAAAGCACTTGCACAAGTGGAAGAAAGACCCAATGGTTACCATGGTCACCATGGTAATGCTGGTGCATTCGGCCACCTAAAACTACTGGTGCGGTAAACCTTTGCGTTGCTCCACCTGACAAACTCTTTTCGTCCCATGTGTCAGAGAGCAAGATAACCGACAGTGTTTGAGATTTCTGTTGGCCTCTCTTATCAAGTTTGAGAGGAAATTTCTCCTCTGCTAACAACTCTGTGTAAAAACTGAGAGGAGACGCAAGTCATTCAAGATGGACAGGTGTGATTGGTCAGGACCAATCACACCTGTCCGACGAGTCCTCTCCCATGTGCTATGGCTAAGTGGAGCAAAGAGTTCTGATCTCATGATCGGCTTAAGTGTCGGAGAAGCATCTCAAAGGACGAACATCTCGAGTCGTCCCTGATCGTGGGATTAAACTGCCGCCGTACAGAAACAAAGCAAACCGCCTGATTAACACAACAACACGGCCTTTCTTTGGTGCCACTCTCTGGAAAAACTCATTGCTATAAATTAATTCCCCCACAAGTCGTAATCATGTTGCAGTGTTGCCCTCGTGTTTTTCCCCGTCTTCCTATCTTCGGGAGGTTGGTCAGGTGGAGACGTACACGAGACCCGTCAGAAGCATCCGAGTGCTGTAAACTCCTCCGACCCTGACGCCCGTCAGCGTGTATATAAGGAGCAGGAAATCGCACAAACACTTTAGCCTGAGAGCCCGAGGAAAACATTGGGGGCGGAGAAAAAATAATTTCCGGGAAGGTCGCCGCTTGATCGCAGCCTTGGAAAAATATTGCTGATGTTATTTTTCATCTTTTGAGAAGGAAATAACTGGTCATGACAAAGCTGACGGGGGAGGGGTTGGGTTACCAGCACCGGCTCAAAGAGCTGTTTGATGTTGGGATGCCGTGATACATTATTGATGCAGAGCCTGTTAAATAAGGCCAGTGCTGATTTGATTACAGATCTCATTAGGGCTTTACAAAATATGCTTTAATAACAAAATCCATCAACGTAATCGCTTTGTAAAGAGAGTGAAAACTGTCATTACACAAGGCACACAGCAGAGATACTATTACTGTCGGCTCCACATGGAGACCGGCCAGGGCTTCTCCTCGCACTCACAGTGCATTGAGGAAGGAGTTGAGGAACATAATGAGTCTCTATTAGAGGAAATATTGCTGGGCCAGATATTACTCCACCTGATATTAACTAGTAATATAGCGTCCTTTTTGAAAAGCTCATCTGGATCAGGGAATACTCTTCAGCACTATGTGAGTACATGCAGCGTGCACCATGGAAATGAGCTCCGACTTGACTCCCAGTTGCACGCTACATAGTAATATACACACAGCCAAGTTTTAAATATATAGATATATACTTTATTAATCCCCAAGGGGATTAGAAAATGAAACGGAAGTATATGTGGAAGATACTGGTCTGCATGATGCCAAGTATAAAGCTCCATGTAGCTGTAGAGCCTGGTTCAGCTCTCTGTGTCAGTTCCCTCTCTGGTTCAATGTGAGCAGCTGTTTTCTACCGAAGCCCAGAGAACAGTCGCGCTTGTAAAAGTCATTTTTGAATACCATTATCTTGAAATCACAAGATAATTAAGTCATTAACTCGGGAAAACAAGCTTTGTTATCACGCGATAAGATGACAACAAACTCGCTGTCAGGGGAAAACAAAATGTTGTTTCGTCTAATTTCTTCTTTGGGTCTAAATTAAGCATTTTTACTGAAACAATTAAAAACATTAGAAAAAACTAGGCTACATTTATGAATACTTGAAGTGCAATAAAAACACATCGCTCCATAATTATTGCCAATTTCTTACAGATATCTCTGACTACAAACCTACTGAAAAAGAAGCTTTTTTACGATTCAATAGCTTTGATTCTTATTAGATCGGAAGTCATTTCAGTATTTGTTGCTGATGTCAAGAATGATGACTCAAGTAATAAAACTAATCTAATATCGTCAAAATGCTTCATTTTGTGTCTGTATGCAGTCAGTGATGTCTTTAACTCAAATGAATACTTCAATGTGAGAAAATAACCTTTTTTTTAATTTCCATCGATGAAAAATCCCAAAATAAAGACATCTCCTTCACAATGCTGTGTAAGTAATAAAGGAGAAGAAGCAATGTTTTGATTGACTTATTACAGATAAACAGGATATTAAGTGAATCGTAAAGCTTGATTCATGTCCATCAAAGGCTCCTGTAGGTACTAAGCTCTGGTGAACCTGCTTGGAGCCAAACAGCGGACTCTACTGTTCCTAAATGGCATCCATCGGTGCAGCTCTCACATCAACATCTCCAAAAAAATAACATTTTATTTCATCTTATTGAATTTTGAAGCATAATTGAGTTTTTATATAACATCTCAACCTAATGCAGGGACTTCTGAACATCGCCAACGGTGTAAATGTGTGCAGAAACGCTATCCGGCCTCCTCTGGGTGGCAGCCACATGAAAGAGTGACTGGACGGTTCCTGCTGCCGAGTGCATCCCCATGCTGGTCACATTTTTAATTAAGAGGACACAGCAGCGCTTTCATCTCAGCGGGATTCTCCTTCTAGCAGAAGATGAAGCGGCGCTGTGTGTGTGAATGTGGTGGTTCAGTCGGCAAGACATCGTTTTGTGTACAAATGACCACAATGACACCTACTGAGGCGTTAAAAGCTGCATAACTCCCAAGCGTCAGCTCTGACATCTCGCTTTAATTCATTTAATTTGATCTTATCGTCTAAAAACAATACTCTCTGTAGAAACTCCCAGGCTGGAATGTTTACTTCTACAATGTCTTGTTGTGGTTATTTAGTCAATTTGATTTAAACTCAAGGATTGCAAGGTTATTTTATTCGTAGTCATACACTACCCCATAACGCTGACATAGAGGTCAGCTAATTATACTGTGAAAACAAGTCGTAGACACACAAACCGGCAGGACGGTCGCATTAAAAGACAACTTCATGTGATGGTGAAGGCAGCAATAGGTCAGCAACTAAACATTGTCAAAACAGGCAACTGTGTCCAAAGGGGGTCAACAAACAGGGCAGACAGAAACTATACTAAAAAGGCTGGGCTGGACAGTAATGGGAGAATGGGTGGCAGGGGTTGGGACGCACAGAGGAGTGCTACCAGTTGAACTGGGAACGACGCACTGAAGATGTTCATCCTTTGCCCATTCTATTTGTGTTTGGCAAGGATCCAGTAATAGTGACGTGGCTAAAAGGCTCTGAGTATGAGCCTGGTCCCCTATGTTGCCGCCATGGTGGAAAGGGCTTCAAGAGTAATGCTGTTACGACCCAGCTTGCTCAGGGAAAGGGGAGGCGACGTATAACCAATCGATATCGGTGAAACGTAATTTCTATAATTTTTATTTAAGGAACTTTAAGGAACTCTGATCAAGGCCAAACACACCAGGAGGTGAGCTGCAAGGGAAGAGAACAGGACCTGTGGATGCCATTTAAAACAAATAACCCAATAAAACCCCAAAAAGGAAGTTAAAATAAGAGTTACTCTTATAAGAGTTACTCTTACAAGAGTTAGTCATTGGCTAGATTAGTGAATCTAGCTAACTAAACGTTGTCAAAACAGGCAAGTTACGGACTCTAGCCAATGGAATTCAATTACAAACCAAAACCTCCCAAATCGAGCCAATGGGAGTCAGAACAGCTGGAACAGCACCCCTGCTCCCAGTGTTGTTGATCACAAATCTTGGGATCTACTTGATATACCCAATTTTCAGATAAGCTCAAAATGAAATCCAATTGAGATAATTTCTGAAATACTGACCTCAGCGGCTCACTCTAACCTCAGTGTTTCCACTACCATTATATTAGGGGGGCGGGGCGCCCCCTGAAGAAACCCCCCGCACCTTTGTAATTTTCTCTCGAGCGGCAGATCACAATACGTCATTTAAGGTTCTCTTTCCTATAGAACAGCTCTACATGTTGTTCTGTTATTAAACAAACTAAACGGACGTATTTTTTTTAGCTTGTCATTTCCGTCTTCTCCTCTGCTCTCTGTATCGTGCGCGGCGTTGTTCCGTCCTGATGCGCAGAGACACGTGCGCATTTTAAACGCTCCAAGGTAGAAGATGGCAACAGTAGCTCTCCTGCAATCAGCACCAGAGCAGCTCTCTGAACCCAGAGCAGCTCTCTGAACCCAGAGCAGCTCTCTGAACCCAGAGCAGCTCTCTGAACCCAGAGCAGCTCTCTGAACCCAGAGCAGCTCTCCTGCTCCAAGTGAAACGAGCCACAGTGCTCGTGTCTTGTTCTAACAATGAGCTGCTGGTTTTATCCGTTACAAAGTACACGGACATCAAACTAAGTCGTTAATAAATACATGGAGAAATGCCTGTACTTTCGGGTAAATGTTCACAGTACGTTGTTAACAGATTACGCTGCACATGCGCGATTTGCCAAATGCCAATCTCTGCAAAGTCTCTGTGAAGTTGTCTTTTCTGCTGTTACGTCTCACAAAACCAGAAAAAGACCTCACCTCATCATGGAGCATGAACTGAGAGCATCCGTATCAAGTCTCCAACCGCGTTTTAAAAAGATGTGTAGAGGAAAGCAGCTCACTGCAGCACTAACACTGATACAACCTGATGCTCACACATCTACTCATTCTTTTTTGTTCTGCAATTTGCTTTTAGTAAGTGATTTTAAGTGATTGCAATTTTTTTTCTTTTTTTGTGGTCTGACAGGACAATTTGGTTTAATTGAAAGTTATTGTAATTTTCTTTATTCTGTTATTTTTAAAAGCACAGATAGTCACAAAATGTTATTTACAGAAAAAGTAATGCTTTTGGTGTTTGTGTCATTGTCGGTGTCGTCGAGGTCCGCCCCCCCTGAAGCTGTAAACCGAGGGAAACACTGAACCTGCTACCCGTTACTCCATTACCGGCCCTGTACAAGCTGCCTACCCGCCCTGTTCTCCCGCTCCTTGTTAGAGCGTCTGGCCCAGCTTTTTAGGTCTGTTGTGTCTGCCCCGTTTGTTTACCCCTTCCTACCATTTTGGACGCCCCGCCTGCTTGTTCATACTCCTTTGGACTCGGTTGCCTATTGAGCTGTGACAGCTCTCTGGACTACAGGATCAGTTACATGCAAAAAATAAGCACAAAAAGATTAACTTGTTTCCTGGAATCTCTATGTGAGGGAACAGAGAGGAAATGAGGAAGAAGAGGCGAGACAAGGAAGTCTTTTCCAAATACTTACTAGTCACATGTGGGTGCAGGGAGCCAAGGCGATGTGTAAATGCAGCCTGACAGTACAGGGGCATTCAGGGATGCATCCAGTGAAGAGGAAGCCTCGCAGGAGCTTTTAGACTCATCACAAGCTGTTTAGAACATCCCCGAAGGCCTCGGAGAGCTGGCTTTAACCCACAGCAGGGTTCGGAGACGCACACAGGAGCCAGAATTCAGGCTGACAGCACATGGACGACCCGGCAACTTCCAGCAGCAGCTACTTAAAACACAGCAAGCTGTGATTTAGACTTACTGCTTTAGGACTCAGTTTCTCTTTCAGAGAAACGGTATAATAAAGTTTATATGGCGTCAGTGAAAAGTATAGTTTTTTTCTGTGTTGACTAATGCCTCATTGCTCTTGGCCCAGCACGCTTTGATCAGAGGCATTTCCAGAGCAGTCCTCACAGCAGGTAAATATTCAGTGTTTCACAATGTTTTATGTCTAACATGTATTTAAATCTGACAAAGGGAAGCTGAGGGGCTGATTTACAAGACGAGGCTTCAGAGTTGTGAATCAGACAGAGTCACGCCCGTGGGTTAGCGTGAAGGCCATTGATGATGTGATGAACAGAGCGCATTAACATGTTAATGAGTTATTGCTGCAATTTACCGTTGTGAGGCGGGGAGACGTAATGCAGCACTTATGGTGTTGACTGATTCCGGTTAAATTCAGATGGAGTGAGGGTTGACTGAGGGTTGACTTTAGGGGCAATCAGCAGTTAATGCACCGCAAGTGTGCTTCTCAAATTCCACCAAAAAAGATGTAAAGATTTGTTTTTTTTTGCACATCACTCAACCCCTCATCCCTTGGTATTGATCAAACCAGAACTCTGTTTGAGCCGACCACCGATTTACACACCAGCATCAGTTCTCTTGCCACGAGGATGCTGCTGAGCATGTTGGATCTTGTCCTCTGAAAGGGCTTTGTCAAACCTGAGGAACCAATCCCCGGACGTTAAGTCACAGTGGATTTGTCTTTCTCAACTAATGTTTGTTTTCCCCTTACAAAACATGTTGGGCTGTTTATCTGATCCATATTTCCAGATGGCTGATCTCTAACAGCAGCCACAATGACTAACATAGCGTGAGTAGGTGTTTCCTTTGCTGTGGTTGAAGCTACGGTTAAAATAGAGCCACAGCCACCACTCTATATGCCCCCAAAAAATATTTGTTATAATGGTGAGCTGGCTCTCAGAAAGGAACAGGCGCATGAGTTCAGACTCAGTTCAGCCATCATTCCCATCAGTCTGTGTTACCGACGCACGGGTTCAGAAACAGCTTTACTGCAACGCTCGGCAACACGCGACCACGCCCCAATTAATAGAAAATATGACAAGGTAACGCCCGGTCTCACCAAATTTCTTATGAGTAACACACACATTTCTTTAGTTATTCCGCGGGTGATGATACAACACCGTGTCAGTTCAGACCAGGTCAAACTGACACAGAACTTTCACCCAGGAGAGTATGTTTAGACATAAAGCTAACTTTTCCATTTTTGAACCGAACGACACAGTTTTTTGACTAAAATCATTAGTAACAGGCAAAGGCTTGGTTTTATTGTGGACTTTCTTGCCGATTCCGGTTCTTTTGGTCATTATCTTTCCAAAGAGGGGTGTTTCAACTCTGTAGGTTGTTGTTTAGGCCTTTTGACGTGGGGGCGAAAACACTCGGAGCGGCTCGAAAAACACATTGTTAAAAAAAATTGGTCATGCTTGGTGTTTATAGTAATGTTTCAAATTTAGTAAATTATTATTTTTTTATTTTTTCACAAAAAAATTCTGAAAAAAAAAGATATGAAATAAGACAAGTATTAGAACTCATTTGGGGTTCATATCACTACTTGAACACAGACCTGCAAAATTCTCAAAGGCTCGTTCCCGTGCGGGGCACTTTGGGGCTCAGAAGGGCATGTATTGAGAGGCCGTATGAAATCTACAACACCTTTTTAAAAAGATTTGTAGAGGAAATGTAATGAAAGTAGCTCACTGAGCCACTGATGCAACCTGATGCTTACACATCTGCACTCATTCTGTTTTGTTTTGCAAAAAAATAGCTTATTGTTTTCCACAATCGGCTATTTAGTAGTAACTAAATATTAGTTATTTTTTGCACGGATATAACTTCATTTTCAAGTGATGAAAACCTTTTTTTCCTACCATCATTGTTGTGGAAATTGTTAATAATTATTGGGAGGAATAATTAACATTGATATGTGATCAGACAGTCACTTCACATATATTATTATTAAAAGGTGATCTGTGCAACTTTGGTCAGGAAGTTTATATCAAACAAGTAGCCCTTGGTAGTATTTTTGTACCTCGAAGTAGCTCTCGGTTTCAAAAAGGTTGGTGACCCCTGACTTGTGTTCACACCGAACGCGTCGCAAATATTTGCGTCGCGTCTACCGTGTCAGCTTACTCGCTTGACAATAAAAGGGTGTTCACACCAAATGCAAAAGGGGGCGTGGATTATCGGCATCACTTCTCTCAATAAAAAGAGTGATCTTCTCCGCTATTGACAACAGAAAAAATAAGCTCTAGTTCTGCTTTGTACTTGTCGTGAATGTCACAAAACGTGGGAACATCAAATGCCCCCATGTTTGGGTTCATAGCCGCACACAGCTCGGTGAATTTCACCAACTCCAGGAACTGTGTCTGGTGTTATGTTACCGTTTCCTCCATCTACCATAGAAATAACCACTAGTTCTGCTTTATACTTGTTGTGTAAACTCCACATAGTGTAAACATCAAACTCCATGGTGTCTGGGTTCATATTATTACCCGTAGTCCCAGAACAGCGTCTGAATGACGGCAGCTATAAACGCTTCTTCCGGGGGTCCGTCAGCAGTTTGAATCAGCAATGGCGACGGGCAGAGCTTCTCAATGCTGATTGGCTGACGCCGCTATGACTCACGCGATTTTTTCGCCGGAGTTGGGATATTTGAACTCACGCAAATTTGCGCCGTGTCAAACGCTTATTTTGCCCCGCGTTAAATGGGCTGTTCATGCCGCCTTTAACGCGTCTATCGCGCTGCCCAACGGAAAAAAAACGCTTTTTCGCCCCGCAGCACGTCTTTGCATTGAATTTACATGGAATCTGGTCACGCGTCAAATTTACGCTGTGTTCGGTGTGAACACAGCCCTCGACGTTCCTGCCCCAATGTTGAACGCAGGACTTTAGTTTTGAAAAACGTCGCTCAGCAGAGGCTACCGTAACAGGGAGAATCAAGGCGCTTGTCTTCAAGGCACAAATTACACGTAACTGTTCACGGATTCACGAATACAAATAAATAAGGCTGTGATTGGAATACGGGACTGGAGCTGTCTGGCGCACGGCGCATATTGGTCGCGGCGTGTATTTGGCGACGTCTCTCCCCCGGGCCTGGGGCCCTACGCACGGTGCGTAGTGAGCCTATTGGGAGCAGCGGCGCTAAGGGCACATTGCTTCTTGAACATGAAACCATTTCCCAGCCTGCTAAAGGGCTGCTTGATCATTAGTTGGCAAACGCTTAAAATGTGGATGGTGTCCTCAAATGTGGCACGTTAGTTAGACACCATGAGATGTCTAACTAACCACGACCTTTTGGAGCTCGTTGCATCGGGGTTATTACTTGTATTCGTATATCTGCTGCCATGGGGTTCTCCCATTCTCTTAATCTGTCATCATTAGCAATTAATCAGCTGTTGACCATTTCAATTTCAATTTTTCTCCCATCTCTTGCTCTCTGTCTGTCCTTTCCTTCAGTGAATAAGGGACCTTATAGCAGTTTTTTTTTAGATCTTTACACACTGTGTCATCTTTGCCTTTCTCTTTCTCTCTCTCCCTCCCTCTCCCTCTATTCTCTTTGCCAGTGCATGAAGATGTTAATTTTAAGAGCCCATTCTCTCTCTCTCTCTCTCTCTCTCTCTCTCTCTCTCTCTCTCTCTCTCTCTCTCTCTCTCTCTCTCTCTCTCTCTCTCTCTCTCTCTCCACCATCTTTCATATGGTTTCTGAATCATAAGTGGTACTTTAATGTCAGGTTTTCTCTCTCGCTGCTCTTCAGGTAAATGCACTTTTAATGTTAATTGCCTCTATGTGTCATTCTTATAAATGTCCTTTTAATGTTTAATTGTTCTCTTGCTCGGCCTGGTTTCCCTTCTCTCCTCCTATGCTCTCTTCCACCCTCCATTCTCAAATCATCTGGACTCTTTCTTTCTTTTTTTCTCTCCTCTCTACCTGCTCTCTTCTTTTCTCCTTGCCCATCATTTATCACTTCCCTCAGCTCTCTTTGTTCCTATCCTCCTTGTTCCCCACCTTTCCCTCAAATGTATCTCTTTTCCAATCCAAACTCCTCACCCCTTCTCTCCATTCCTTTGCTCTCCTCACCTTTGTATGTCTCGCCATTTAAAAAAAAATCCTCTTTTTTTAACGTTTCCTCGTCCTTTTTTTCTGAACAGAATAACTGCTCATTGTGCTGCCTGTTTGATTCCTGGCAGTGCCGCTTGCCGTTGTGAGGTTCAGCTAATCATTGGCCCGTTGTGAGGTTCCTTACCCTGTCACGACTCACCAGGGCGGCGAGACAAAGACACCACGGGGAGACAAACAAACACGGCAGGGTTTAGAATATATATGTTGGCGGGGCCTTTATTTGAGTGGTAGGGCAGGGTATAGTAGAGTTTCCAAATAAAACGTGTATGAGGTCAACAATTGTGAGTTGTCTTTTTTTACAGTGCACATCACGGGCGGACGAAGGGGAAAATTTTTTTTAAAAGTGTCTGTTCCGTGGTGCAGAAAGTGAGGTGGCGTGTCGACCGGACGCGGCATTTGCGATGACACCACTGTTTGAAATGCTGTCTCAACTGTGTTATCAAAACCAAACACTCAGCGTAAGGAGAATCTCAGACATTTTCCCTCTCACTGCATCCTGTTTTCTCAGAATGAATGAATGTGTGAGTGGAGTTGAAGAGGGCTTTTCATAGCACACACGTGAGCGGCGTTCTCTATCTTAGTGCTTTATTTTTTTTGCTTTCCCTCTCACAGTCCATCTATTTAAAATCTATTTCTCCATCCTTCCCTCTGCCTTTTTCTTCCACCTCCTCACTCCGTCTGCTGCTTGTCGCTCTCTCTTTTTAAGTCTCTTTCCACGGTGTGTTATAATCCAGACTAACCCAGCTCTTTGTGAACCCTTTAACCGAATCATGTGGGCGGCAATATAGAGTCCCTTCCTGCAAACTCAACCGTTTCAAGAACTCATTTGTTCCAACTGCCATTAAATATCTTAACAGTGCTGCTTGAGGCTGAAGTCTATGTAATATTTTTTATAGTGCCTTTACTACGGTGATATTTTAGCATGTATTATTATGAGGTGTATGTATGTGTTATGTTATGGGATATGTGCAATACTGTTATGGAATTGTTCAATGATGTAATGGCTGAGGATGTATTGTTTGTTGTCATTGTGACTGTCAAGACATTCATGACGCACCGCAGAGTCCAAGACAAATTAAACAAAAAGTAACAAAAAAGCAACAGGCCGAACAATACAGGCAAGCTAGATAATATTAGTTTCATATATTCTCTGAGTTGTAGATAAAAGTGAATGTCAGGCTGAGAACGAGGCAGCGAACAGCACAAAGTCATGAGAGAGAGGCCGGACACTGGACTCATACAAGAATTAATTCCAAAAAATGAATTAAGTAAAGGATGATTCTTGCTCCCTTATCTTTCTCTCCATGTCAAATGTAATGAGGTTGATGGACCAATATCTCAGGGCAGTGTTGCCCTTTATCAGATGTGACGCCTCACAGTCTCAAATAAACAGTCGGGAGTATCTGCAGGGCGGATAATACTTCCTCTAATGCCAATCGCTGATTCTTGATCTAATAAAAGTTATAAATTATTCATATTTCCTTTGCAGCGCTGGCAAAGTGCTCCATGATCAAAACTGAAATGACGTCACAAAAACAAGATGAAAATGACAATCGGCCCATAAAAAGTATTTTATTTTAAAAGCAAAAGGAAAGAAGTGTAAAAGGCAAAATAAGAACAAGTGTGAAAGCAGCTCAGTTTTCATTAATGAGTTGAGAGATAAACTCTTCTGTGCATCACGGACAACGTGATCGGTGACGGATATTATTCACTTTGGAGAGTTGTGAAAGTTTGTAATAAGATTTGTACAAATTCCCTCTGGGGGGAGCAAAATTCTGGGGTGAAACATTTGCTTCACCCTCATCCTCCAGCACTGTGAAAGCACTGTTAAATCTCTGCAGTATTTCCTCCTGTCCCCAATTATCCTGTCACACCTGATGTGTGTGTGTGTGTGTGTGTGTGTGTGTGTGTGTGTGTGTGTGTGTGTGTGTGTGTGTGTGTGTGTGTGTGTGTGTGTGTGTGTGTTTTGAAGGGCTGTGAGTAGGGGCAGACATGATGTGTATCACATTCAGTGTGTTTACATGATGGTATCAATTTGAATTTTGTTTCAGTCGGACTATGCTCTCTTTTGGGGCAACTGCTATTATCCTAATATACATGACAGTGAATAAATCGAATCATTGGCCGAATGCATGTCATATCCGATACGATAGGTGGCACTGTTTTCATTACATCTAGTGGCGATACAGCCATCTCCGCTTGACCTCTTCACTCTTCACAATGGAGAGAACCCCACTACCTTCAGTGGTTGTCGGGGAGCTAGCGCAAAGCAAACAGGGAACTAGCAGCAGCGCTAGCTGGCTACAGCAGGAAGCTAGCGGGGACACCCACCGAAGGTAGTATCGTCTTCGAACCCGACTTTTACGTTTGTTTCTGCCGGCCAGCTCACCGCAGTGACAACTCGACTTCCGGGTCACGACCTGGGAGCATGCGCAAAGGCGCCCAGTCCAGTTCCTAATCCGATTCACCTTTTACATGCCGCGATGTCAGAATTATCAACCGAGTCGGATCGAGTTATCCAGGGGTGATAATCGGATCGTAGTCAGACCGCAATTATTCGAACAAAGGTGTTTACATGAAAGAGAAAATTCTATTTCAGTCCGATTAAGCCAGTAATTCCAATGCATGTAACCGCAGTCATTGTCACTGTGCTAAAGTGTTAAAGTCATAAGTGGTGATTAAAGAGAAATTAGCACATATTGTGACTGTATTTTACACATAAAACGTATAAAATAATGTTTATCTCATCAAGTGTTTGTGTGTGTGTGTGTGTGTGTGTGTGTGTGTGTGTGTGTGTGTGTGTGTGTGTGTGTGTTTGCACATGCTTGTGTTGATCATGAGTCCAGACACTGCAGTAGCAGCAGGTAATGGGAAGATACACCTGTCATTAATTATTCAACTGCAGGAAAGAAACCAGGAAACAAGGACGCGAGCCAAGGCCAACTCCTCCTCCTTCTTCTCTTTCTCCTCCTCCTCCACTCCTCTGCATCCATCTGTCTTTCACCTGCATCTCTGCATTTTTTCGCATTGTTTCTTCTCACTCATTTTTCATTTTTCACTCTGACCTTCCCTTCCTCCACACAGCTCATTCATTCCTTTCTCCTTGTTTCATACGTGTAAGTACTTCTCTCTCCCCCTTTCATTTGAGCTTCATCCTCCACTTTTTTCCCTTTTATTTTCTCCCTACTTAATTTTTTCTTCAATTATTTTCTCCTCATATTCTCTCACTTTCTTACCCTCTCTCCCTATCACTCCTTCCTCATCTCCTCTATTTATTCCTCCTTCTCCAGTCACCGTCCATCGGCTTCCATTCTTTTTCCATTTTTCCTACCGTGCCCCGTCTCTCCCTTCATCCTCCCGTCTTTTTGTCCCATCATTCATTCCATTGTCCCTTTACATTCACCAGTTTTCATCAGATGCTTCCTTTCTCTTGTTTATCCACTCTTTCTCTCTAACCTCTTTTTTTAAGGGTTAGAGGTCTGATCTCCCTTCTTCTCTTCTTCATTTTCGTACCTTCTCTCATTTACACTGCTCTCTTTGCCCCTTCTTCTTTACCATCCAATCCTTATCCTTTATTACTTTTAAATCCACTTCCTCTTCCTCCAGTCGTTTCCTCCTTCTAGCTTTTCCTCTCCACCAGCTCCCCTCTCTCTTCCTCTCCCATCTCATCTCCTCCTGCGCTTCATCTGTTATGCCTGCAAACAACCAGAAGTTTCGTTATATTTGTCGCTACTTCCACAGTTGTGGAAAGTGCAGAATATCAATGAGCTTCCAGAAGAAGTTGCGGTAATCCGAAGCGTTGGCCGGCGGCCTGCAGAGAGGAAAATATTTTCTCCGGCTGCCTCTGTGAACGAGGAATCCTGCAGATCGGATAATAATAAAATGTCACCGCAGCCTTGTCACAGAAAATAATGGGCTGGTTCTCTGCTGTTCTGCTCGTTTTTGTAGTTGTTGTTTTATGAGGCTGACACCGATGCAACGAACGAAGAGTAAGACGGGACAGGATTGTTTTTCCTTTTTTAAATGAGGCCTTGCTGAACACACATTTGATGTGTGAGTTCTTGTTTAACGTTGTTGCCAATGCACACTGGCTGGGCAGAACCTTTCCTGGAATATTCACACTGAACGATGAAATTTGCTGATACTGCAAGAATTAATGCAACTACAGTTTGCAGGTTTCTCGGATTTGCTTCAAAAAAACTTCATTGGATGCAAAAAAGCCAAGATGGTGATGGCCAAATGGACAAGACTCTTCCACGGAAAGCTTTCACAGTCCAGCCTCCTGGACCGTGAACTCTGAGGAGATCAGAGCTGCAACCTCTGTCTCATCGTTTAAATCATTTTCCAAAAGCCATTTTCTTAGAATGGCTTTTTTGGGTGATTTTATTTGTTTTACCACAGTACAGTCTGGTTTATGTGTTTACGTTTGGATTTTAATTAATTTCCATATCTTTGTGTTTTAAATTTGTTTGATTGGAAAGCCCTATGAGGCGCTATATAAAGAAGGTTTTCATTATATATATATATATATATATATATATATATATATATATATATATATATATATATGTATACGGTATACTGCATGAATACATCTAAATTTAAATTTATAGCATGGCCAAAGGCCTTTACACACGGGGGACATGATAAATGAACAGCATGAAAATGAGAAAGATTTCCTTGTGAATATTATATGACATACATGTATTGTGAAAGGTGTGCACGACCTTAGTCCGTGTTGCAAGGTGTCGTGTTTGAAAATACGACGGCGTCAATTTTTTCTGCGTAATTCTTGCGTTGCGTGTAGTTTCTCAAGTTACCCGAAGATCTATTTGTGTGACTCAATCGTAGGATAATCGTAGGCCTTGTCGAATGATCGAACCGCATCTAAACCCCGTCCTCTCCTCTCTAGATGTTTACATGTTGGGATTAGGAGGGCTGCCTTTGACTGTGTAAATAAAGGAAATGATAACAGCAGAAAAAACCAGCTTGAAGTGTAAAGCGGTGTGGCCGCTTTGCCAAATCTGTGCAATGCAGTTGGTGAGCGTCATGCTACCACTGCTGAAAGGAATGATGGACTAAAGCTCTCATTGTACTGGAGTGCAGAATGATCTCCAGATGTGTTTGTGTAAGGAAAATAAAAAAGACTCCAACTCACATCTTTGTTAGGGTTAGGGTTAGGGATCAAACACTCCCCCCCCCCCCCCCTTTGAAAGCTCTCCGGTTGACAGACGGTGGCCACGTTTTATTTGCTCGCTTGATAAAAAACAGAGAGGCGCCCGCGGCCTTTCAGAGCTGGCACGCTTCACACATCAGCACAAGTAGATGTCTCGAGATATGCATGTAGAAATTACTGTTCGGGTCTGTCCAAAAAAATATATTTCCTTCGTTCACTTACACTTAAGGTAAAGCGGTCTTCTTTTACTGACAAAGCTACTGTGTGTGAGCGACTGGCAGCAGAAATCTTTTTACAACAAATTCATTTAAGGAGAGGCAACGCATTCTTAGAGATGAAATGCCTACCTTAATTCTGCCTAAACCTGTGCATGTAATCAGCGTGTTGACGTTCCTGTCGTCACGTTAGCACACAAAAGCTGCTAAACTTGACTCTGAAGCCCAGCGAAGCGCATGATTTTAATTAATCGTAAAATGATGAGCTCGTCAGAAGGGAACATGAAGGCTGAGCAAATATTTAGCCTTTGTGAAATCAAGCAGTCCTTTTTTAATTCAAGCTCTTTTTGTCAATGAAGATGAGGAGTGTGTGTGTGTGTGTGTGTGTGTGTGTGTGTGTGTGTGTGTGTGTGTGTGAGAGAGAGAGTAATGGGAGCAGAAGAAGCTGACAAGTGAATGTTCCAATTGGAACTGAAATTTCAATTAATTACAGTTAGAGCCATTATCATTTATTTAGCCTACGAGTTAACGCAGCTCAACTCTGTTTTTTATTTGATTTATTTACCCTTTATTTAGCTGGGATTATCCAATCAAGGTTTTTAATCTTATTTACAGGGGACGTGGAAGGATGGCGATGGCAGCACAAACTGCTCACACAAGACAACGTGTACAGCGGTTTGCATGATATCTTAAAATCTATGCATCTGTGTGGGCTTTCGCCTCTTTCGTGATTACGAGGGATATTTACAAATTATTGCACGGTATGTTGTCCTCGGTAAAGCTACAGATGCTGGATGAGACCAGCATGCCGCACATCAAATCACAATGAACAAAACAAGACGGCAAAAAACGTTTAAGACAACACAAAAGACAAAAGAAAATCACATCAAACAAATCTAAAACAAAGCAGCAATTTGCACTAACCAAGGAAATGTAATCAGCTGTCAAGAACGAGTACTGTTGGGTTTTGAAGAATTGTAATAGTTTGGGGTGTAAATATTGGACTTGCACATGTATAATAAAGAATTGTTTAATGCGTACATTAAAATATATGAGGGTTATGATAATTAATAAGGGATATTATTATGAAAGACATGTAACTGTATCCATAAGAGGGTCACTGTATGTTTTGTATTACTGTATAATGATTCAGGAGTGAATGCATTTTGAATAGTCTGCGCGTGTTAGAATTGTGTTACTGCAGCTGTAATAGTTCGTGCTTGCTGTCAGTTGGTCGATGAGCGGAGGACATTGGAAGTGAGACTCGGGAGCTCGGAGTAATCTGTGTTCAGTCCCAACGCAGGAAGCAACGTGTGGCCTTGTATTGAGAGCAGTGACACATGGTGCCTTTCACACACATTTCCAGCATGTTCATGTGTGAATGAAAGCCTGGACCCGTTTATTTATTACATGACAAGGACTTTGACACTGGACAAGAACGGCTGCTCGACTGGTCTGCTCATCCGTCCCAGCATGGCCGTGGCCGGCGTAAATAGGTGCACCGGAGATGTTCCTGAATGTAGCGCATGTGTGGATCGTGAAAATCTCTTGCAGTTAACATTTACCTTTTAAAAAAATGTACATTTAAAAAAAAGCTTCAGCCACAATATTTGATTTGCCAATACCATCCCATTATGCTCATCTTATTGTAGTTTCCATATGCAGATATTATAGGGGCGTAATTAGGGAGTTTACAATTGTTTCATATGATATTTATATTGATACTGTGCTTGTTTTACCTGATAGTGAAATTGCATTGTGTGCTTTTTCTCTTGTCCTCCCCCTGCTCACACACTCTAATCCCTATCGGCCCTCTGCAGGCTTTTCAGTCGGTCATGAAGCTTAAGAACACACTCTGTCCTTTAGTCCCTCATCTCGTCAGTATATTCTGCTTTGCTGTGTCTTTGCTGGACACTTATGTTATTAAACCGTGTCCATCACCGTTATCGCTCCGTGACTCCGTCCTCCTGTGCTCTTGCAGGAGAAAAAAAACCCACAGCAATAGTTGTCTGGCCTTTGGAAACCGTCTTTGTACATCCTCTTTTCTGCCTCTTTTATTGCTCCCCCCCTCTCTCTCCATCACTCCACCCCTCTCAGCTGTGCAGTAGGAAGATGAGTCCCTGTGTAATAAATGTCAGTTGGCAGCATTTGGTCCAATTAAGAACTCATGAGGCCTGCAGACTCTGCTCTATTTCTGACTCGTCTTTCTTCCTTTCTTTTTCTTTACTTTCTTCTTCTCTCATTTGTCTTTCATTTCTTGCCCTCCTTGTCAGAAAAAAAATCCTCATCCCTCCTGCTGCCATTATCTGAAACTGTACTTCCATCCTTTCCATTCTCTCTCTCTCTCTCTCTCTCTCTCTCTCTCTCTCTCTCTCTCTCTCTCTCTCTCTTTATCTCTCTCTCTCTCTCTCTCTCTCTCTCTCTCTCTCTCTCTCTCTCTCTCTCTCTCTCTCTCTCTCTCTCGCTCTCTCTCAGCATGGAAGCTCTTAATAAGATCAATCCAGAAAAAAATTCACAGCTTCACAGGAATTAAATATCTCCTCCATACACTTTAACAACACACAACACACGCAGCCTCGCACACAAAAATGCAAATGCGGGAGCTTATTAAGCCCAATTGTTTTTCATGTTCTGGTAATCCTCTCAGAAAGATGCTTAAGATCCTCAAAGCCTGTTGACCAGGTCCCCTCCCAATAACACACACACACACACACACACACACACACACACACACACACACACACACACACACACACACACACACACACACACACACAGGGACTAAAAAAACAAGCTGAAAATTGGCCAGTTTGTCCTGGAGAACAACTCCACATTAAATCGAATAATTTTTGCAAAAGGTTTGGTTCATAATCCCGTGGCGCGGTAGAAGACAGTCGTTCATGTTGACCTCAGTTACTTTCTTCTTTCAAAGGAATGCAGATTAGGAAAAGCACTCGCTGCAGAGAGCTACCATAGAGCCCACACTGTCACTAACAGCACTCCCTGTAGAAACACTTCATGTAATAAACATATAAAAGTGATTACAGGGAGAAGCAAATCAAAGGGATAACAATGTGTTTGAAGGATGTATCCAGCTCAGTGTCAAAGTGAACCACCTCATCAGCTGGCGATACAGACACAAGACGATGAACTTAAGCAGCACTGTTCCTGTAGGTCTTTATTCACTGTTAGGATCATTCAAAAGGCAAAAGCAGCATCGTTATGCATTCACTTCACCATGAGAAGCCAGCGTAGGACAGACGTGCCAACGTACTGTGCTAATGTTAGCTCCACATGGTTTTCCATGTAGAAACGAAACGTTTTAGAAACGGACGAGCTCTTTTTCTAACCTCTCCATGTAATGAGTATCACAAAAACAGTCTATCGAGTATAGCCGGATAGTTCGTCCGTTAGGTCACAATTGGCCAAAGTCTGCATTCGATGGGCGGGTCTTAGCAAAAGGTTGATAATAGGAAAGAATACAAACATGCTGGTTGATGTTACATGTATAAAAGGTGAGAAAATGATGAGCTGTTGAGCGACTCGGATTGAAATAGAGTGTGAGCTTCCACCAGTCCACCAGTCCACCAGTCCACTGCCTCAGCGCAGCACGGATGGACTCTGTTTGATCAGAACTCCAGTTTTACAGACAGATTAGAGAGAAACCACAGATGTTCATCGTAAAACAGCTGCCGACTTGAAATCCATCCATCTCTTCATGACACTCACATACAGACAAACAGAAGGAGAAAAAGTTCAGAGTGAGAAGCATAAAAAACAGAATGACAAAATCAATTTCTCATTACATGGGAGACAGCTTAGAAATAACAGAAGCTAAGCTTCCCCCCAAAAACTCCTGATGTGTATACACTGTGAGCTTTACTCAAATCCCTGTTTAAACCTCCGCCCTACCTGGGAATTAAGAAATTAATAAACTTTATTACTGAGGTGGTAAATATAATACAGGCTTAATGCCAATACAATCGCAGTTGAGCAAAGATTAAAAAAAGCAGCAGTTTACCTCTCGTTCAGAGTCCGAAGAAGGAAAGGAGAGGAGGTAAAGACTTAGCAGTCACTCTGAGCACTGAGCAGAAGACCGTAGAGACATGATGCGTGTTGTTTCGTTGCAAATGGAAGATCAGGGTTGATCACTCAGTGGTATCTTTGCCTTTTTACAGCGAGAACGTCTCATTTAATCAGAAGGGAGGAGGGCTGGTGGAGGTTTGGTTGGAATGGGCGTGTGTTGCTCTCTCGCCCATAAAAAAAACTAATTAAAGTTGCTTTAAAATCAATATCTTCATATAAACATTGGATCAAATGACCACATGTAATGATTACTTTGAGAAAGTTACAAACAGTCCTTACGCTTCCAGATGGCGGTGTAAGGGAACACTGCAGATCCGTGATCCGAACGGTTCTACCCTTAAGCTTCGACACGCATGTTTTACTGCTGCTCGTCATATCAGAACATTTGCATTCATGTTTTTCTAGTCGCTGATCTCTGCTCATGCTCCACTGTAAACAACTAGCCCGTGTTTGAAGTGACAGGATGGTTGCAGCATCGGGAACGGCATAAGTTCTGTTATGTTCACTGAAAAAGAGAATTTGGTGAAGGTAAATTATAACGTTATAATGATGTGTTCATTATATGTTATCGCGTAAAATATGGTGTTGATAAGAAAGAGTTGTTTGAAGGACAACATAAATAGATATTAGAGCTGAATGATGACTGAACACCAGCTCTAACAAGCTTGTAATACATCATCAAAACTCAGGACAAGCTTTGTTTTAATTAAAAAAAAATACAATTTTTTGTGGATCAATGTGGATCATCTATGATCCGTAATTAGTGTCAGCGCTTCAGTGACTTTTATGATCAGTTGCACCACGTGACCTCAACACTAATGAGAATGTGTAATAAAGCAACCATCGATTCAAGCATTTGGTCGCAATGAGAAGGGCTCTTTGTTGTCTGGGTTTCATATTTCAGGGATTACAGCCTAACATGAAGTTACAACCTGCCTCACACTGCCATTCTACATCACCGTCATGAAGCTTGGTTGGAGGTGTAGGTGCCAGACAGCCAGTTTCAGCTCCACACACAGGGCTCTGACAGGGGCCTGAGACCTCAGACACTCTACCGCAGGTTTATAATGAAGCCCTCCTCTCCTCTACGAGGAATTCACTTTATAAAATCTCAAATTATACAGAGTTCCAGAGTACACAGCCGGAGCACCCTTTGCAGAACGGGCATCCGAGAATACTAATACAATGCAAGTATAATTCTGAATAAATGAATGAAGAGTGAACATGACAAGACAATAAAGGCTGCAACAACAGTCCACTGAGAACTGAAAGGATTCAGAACCCACAAGGCTGGAAATAATATGGAGGGATGAGTGAGACTAATTTGATTTCCTTCTTTCTCCTTTCACCTTGTTCTGATATTCTGACTGGAATGAGCATTGAGTCTTTAATATTCACGTGAACTGAAGAAATGGCTTTCATCTTCAGGTTGAAGTGGAATGCATGTTGGCCACGTAACGCTGCATCCAGCCCATCACATGCCAAGTAGGGAAATAGTAACAACGTGCATATTGGTTTTTTGAGTACATGGACACACACTTTTATTTTGTCGCTCAGCAAGAAAATGTTGGGTTTTGTAGAATTGTAATAGTCTGGAATGTATAATAAAGAATTGTTTAATGTGCATACTAAAATACAAGAGAGGGATATGATAATTAATAAGGGATATTATTATGAAGGATTTGTAATTGTATGCATAAGAAGGTCACTGTATGCTTGTCATTACTTTATAATGATTTATGGAATGTATAGAAGCTATGTATATATATATATATATATATATATATATATATATATATATATATATATATATATATATATATATATATGCATTTACATATATACATATATATATACATATATAGAGAGAGCATTTGGTTTAAGGAACAAAGGGAACGGCTGGATCACCTTTGTTTGGGGAACTTCGTCCTGGTCTTATCAGGACAGGAGGGGGATTCGATTTGCATTTGACATGCTGCAGAAGTGGGGAGACTTTACATGCATGGGGTTTCTGGAGGATGACTGTAGCTCAGGAGAGAGAATTCCTGTTGCACTGTAACCTGTAGAACTGAATAACAAATTCCTTCTAAATCAAATATGTTGTTAGCTAACACAGGAGGGCGGAGTGAGGACTTCAGCTACGGGAAAACAGGAATGTTATGGAGCCAACTTCAAAACCTACGCCAAAGAGAGACTCCGCCCCTGTGGGACTTTTAGCCAATCACATGCCATAAATTTGAACCAATGAGGTGAATGAGCCCAGTGGCTGGAATGTTTAAAACCAGATTGTAGATGCCTGTGAGGGGGTTCTCATGAGCGGAGGCGAGACAGTAACGGTCTGTGGAGCGGAAGCTCAGAGACCCTCAGCTAAGAAATGTATACTGTATCACCCTTTAAACTTTAATTAAACCGTTATATTATAACTCATAGAGTTCTGGACTTTTTCTCCACACAAGCACCCAGGAATCTTGGACATATTTAACAAAAACAATGTTGATGGAAACACAAATGAAATGCAATTGTTGGAGTCGCTGTGAACACAACACAGTGTTAATGAATGCTGAATGCCTGTGTGCTGTTATGTGGCACAAGCCCGTTTTAGCACTTTATACACACAAGTGGCTGTTATGTTGTTGTGTTGCTTGAACCTAACTGTATATAGTTATTTTTAGATTAACCCATGTTTTTCTCGTGGTTTTGTTGCCTGAAACCAGCTTTTGTTGTAATGTTTCCCTGTGCACAAAACCAAAATATTGCACGTTGTAGTTTTCTCCGCACACCGTGACACTGTGTTTGAACATCACATCACCTGTTGTCAGTGGCGGGCTGTGGATTTGATACCTACGAGGGTTGTGCAATAGACGATCACACATCACTCTAACCACAAACGAATCACAACGTCCATAACGTCCATAATAACAGATAATATTATTATAAAATATTAATAATAATAATATTATAATACATGCAGTGTATTTGTGAAAAACAATTATATTATAAAATAGACATAACTTTGCGATTCTGTTTAGGCCTGCAGATAAGGCTGAGCTGGCCCTGATGGCTCGCCGCTGCCTGTTGTGACTCTGACAGAGCAGACGAACTGAGTAAGCTTATTCATGATACATGACGTGACCCTCAAGGAGCAGATTCACAAACTTGTTCACTTCTTAAAAGTTGTTGTCAGGAACTCTGTGAACTTAACTTTGAACCTTTACTGACCTTAAGGAGGACTCCTAGTGGTAAGATGAAATACTTTTGAGATATTTTAAAGTAAAGAAAAGAGTCTGAGGATGAGATGCGTTCAGGCATCTGGTGGACATTTACTGCTTTTCCACCAAGACGTTTGTGGTAACTTTCGTCCAAGGACTACTTTACAAGGAACTAAAAGGTTCCTTTAGTCAACACTGGTCTAAAGACCGGCAAAGATGAGGCAAATCATTCATCTGTTGTCTGAAAACATGGGACGAGGGCTGCTTGTGGTCGCAGGGTAAGCACTCTGTAGTCCAGTGTGTCCGCCTGTTCCATCTAAAGGCAGTAAACCTTCTTTGCATCGACATTTATTGCTGCAGTGTATTTACTGATGCATGCTGGATGTAATGAATAAAAAGCAGAGGAGGAAAATGAAACTAAGAGCGTCTGTCTACGCCATGAATCATCTGTTGAGTGTTTAATGGTTATGTATTTGTGCTTTAGAACGTAAACGCCAAACAATCACAGAATAATGTGTTTTTTTTCTTCCCCACAGCAGTGCTAAGCTATCTGTCTCACCTCTACCGCTCGCCCTCTCTCTTTTTTTAAAGATTACTTTTTGGGGCTTTTTATTGCCCTTAATAAAGTGCAGCTTTGAGAAATGGCTGGATATAGAGGAGAAAGAGAGAGAACCCACGCCGCTGCCAAAAGAAGCTTGAGGTCGCCAACCCTCTCATTTTCTTTTATCTCTGTCTTTTTAGTCAAGAAGCCAAAAGCAAAGCCTACCTTTACCTGTAATGTTATCAAACAAAGAGAAATGTTCTAGACTGGCAAAGCGCACAATTTAGACTTTGGTCCATGTATGCATGTGCCATAGTTCCTCAAAAGGCTCAAAGGTTCCTGAAAACGGTCTATTAAAGGCCTTGC
This sequence comes from Clinocottus analis, assembly GCF_023055335.1. NCBI lineage: Eukaryota > Metazoa > Chordata > Actinopteri > Perciformes > Cottidae > Clinocottus > Clinocottus analis. Next base: position 13,052,540 of record NW_027175931.1, on the reverse strand, counting down.
ATATGCACAGCCGTGGCCGTAGCCTATTCCATTTCCTTCCATTCAGGTATTCTCAGGTTTACAGAACAATTAGCCCTTTTGGAGGTGGGGGTGGGGGGGATGTCCCAGAACATAATGTAGTTCCCGAATCAACCAAACAATTACTCAAAAGATTTGAAAATTGCTGAAAAAGAGCTAATCCATTTCATTCCGTTCAGTCACTCTCAGGTTTTTGGGTTGTCCTACAGTATGTGTCAATACTCTATACATACCCATCCAGCACGTATCATTACACTCATATCCTGTCTTTTTATAATCTATAAACCCCATTTCCATAAGTAATAACGTGGTTAGATTGAAGCAACAAAAATACTTAGTTAAAAGATTTGGGTAGTTTGGGTAGCAATAAATAAAGCTACTTCAATCCAATCTGTTTTTTTCATCTTGCTGTCTGTTCCTTCCAATTGCCCCCAACTGCCGCAGATGCAACTGGGCTTTGTTGACTTCCTCCTTTAGTCCCACCAGAGATACTGCCACATACCTGTTGAGCCTTGTAGTTTGACACTGATCAAGCTTCCACATTAACACAGGCTGGGAGTCAGAGCTGGGACATCAGTTAGCTGACTAATCAAAGTGATGAACTTCCAAAGGACCTAAGCTGTGCGTGCCGGCTCCTTTTGCAACCTATTCATTTACCCCAAAAGATGAGTATGAAAAAAGATCTCTTTCGAGGACTCCGCTGTAATTCCCCAATCTGCATGCAGACAGACAAAAAAAAGCCCGAATGAGCCAATTTGTCAAGAATAGCCAACAATGCAATCGGAATTAGGTTCGTAAATGGGTTTGAGTGTTAGCGCACAGGGCACAGAGCGAATAGGACATTAGACCGCAGGGAGTTAAAGAGAGTTACTGTACGCCACAGGGACTGGGAAGATAGGGCCAGGCCACATGGGGAGTGACTGATGAGGGTCCTAAACTATCAGAGGAATGGCAGAGAAGCTCCTCTAACGGGCTCTTTGTTGCAAAGGTTCAGGTATGACACATTAGAGTCTGGTCCGTGCACAGGAGCTGAGTGATTGCTGCTGTACTCTGCAGGGGATGAGAGCACAGCGCTGCACAGTGGGGAGATTAGCCTTTAGTGAGTAGGCCTGCAGCGCGTTTGATACGTTTCTTTCCTTTAGTTGTTACATTTTTCTCGGTCCCTACAGGGAAGGAGCATGTCTAGTAGGCTAACTGTGCAGCTACTATTCTCTGATTCTTTAGAGGAAGTTCTGCATTTCAAGTGCCATGAGGCTACCTTAATTGTTGCTCTTGTATTATCAGATTCATCCAAAAAAACACTTGTGTTCCAAAAGCAAAAACTAGGCTGGGTATCAGGCAGTAACCTCCTGCATCTCATCCCTCATCAGGCTCTTCGACCGCTCGTCACCACATCGCTCGCTCTGCTCCAGAGATCGTGTGTGCTCTGGGCTAAATACTGATTCAGTCCGTAGTGTTACGTCAGTGATGTTTCCTTATTGTTTGTTGCTCTGATCAGCTGCACCTGCCAGCCCTGCCATCTTCTCCGTCCCGCCATCTTCCTGTTTCCATCCCGCTATCTTGCTGAGTCCATCCTACCATCCTCCCCAGTCCATCCTGCCATCTTCCTGAGCCCATCCTACCATCCTCCCCAGTCCATCATGCCATCTTCCAGAGTCCATCCCGCCATCTTCCCCAGTCCTCCTGCCAGCCGCCGTCCACCACTCTCCACTCTTTGCCCATTTTTGCTTCATTTTAAAGTGTCTGCTTTTGTGTGCAACTCACTCTCTGAAAGGCTGCAGGAGTTTAGTTCTGATTTAACCCAGATTCACTCTTTCCGACCATCGGAGGAGAAATCTGGACTGGTACCTCGTTGGTAGAATATCTAATGAAGCAGTTTTCACAGCTGGTCTCAAACCTCTTGAACCATTTACACACCCATAATTCCAAAAATGATTGACATTGAGGAGAATGTGGATGATAATAATAAGTCTGCAGCAAAGAGACGGGTGCTGAAGAATAGACAACCCAAGTCTACACAGCCATTTTCTCCTGGAGACTTAGCATTTAGATTTTGTCTTTTTTTTTTGCAAAGCTGTGATGCTCAATTGTTTACAAATCCTGTCGTGTGTATGTTTTAGGATTTGAGAATAGAGCATCTGTGTGATGCAACCCAATTTCAAAATTGGTTAGGGTTTTGAAACTGTATAGTTTAAGGCTGGCTTTAGTAAGGTTCAGGAAAAACACTTAAGATAAGTATTTAAAGTGTCTGACCATCCACCTGTCTTACTGCTGGAACTACGTCAGCAGCTCTGAGAGTAGCATATTCATGTGATGCGTTGAATCTGTGTAAACACCGCAACAAAGGATCCTTATGGACTTGGCATTAGCCTTTATTTCATTTTGAGGTTGTGATTTCATGTATTTCTGTGAGATCAAGCTGCTGCCATCATTGTGAAAAAAAATAATCCTCTATATTCAGCAAGGAGAAATTAACAATATCCTCTCCCACTGTGTACGAATGGAGCTATCACCTCCTTGCAGCTTAATGGGAACTATTAAAGGCTTGTTTGACTGCAAGCCCACAGACCACAGGGCCCCTTGGCACAGTAAACCACCCACCCCAACACACTATGTTTAGACCTTTTTAGCACCAAAACCCATTTGAGACCACAGCGTTGATATTTTTTTCATACACTGAACTCGTTTTTTAAACCACATGCTTCCCAGGTTTCCCCTCTCATTCATGTCCACGGGCTGTTTAAAAACCCATTTAAAACCACACGCTTCCTTCTCTTTCATATATTTATATCAGCTGTTAAATTGATTTACACGTCAAGTGGTCTGAGCGAAGAAACCTAATTGGTCAAAGGCTCATTCCAACTGTGCGGATAGCCCCTCTTAAGCATTCACAGCTAAGGTTATTGGTTTTTATGTTTCATCTTGTGCTAAGTAATACGCTTATTAGCAGTTTCTCCTGCTCTCTCCTGCTGTTTATTATTCATGTTCACTACCTCAATGAGAGTCGGTCCACATGTATGGATGGCTGTTAAATAAAAGCCACAAACCCCCTTGAGTTCATCTAACGGAGGAGGTCAAGTATCTCTTGTCTTGGCCACGACTGAGGGTAAAATGAAGAGAGATGGACAGGAAAGAAAGAGAACGATGTCTACATGCCGTGCTAAGCTGATTGCTCTGTAAGCGGAAGATGGTGGATGGACGGTAGCGTTTTCAGGATGTTAACTTCAGGAGCCTTTTTCACAAAACTGAAATTTGGTCACTCTCGACATTGTTTTTGAGTGCTGGCCTAGTTTATTTCCTCGCAGTCCAACTAGGAACATGTGTTAAGTGTTTTTAGTATCTCTGAACACAGAAGAGGCAGAGAGTACCTTGTATCGGGCCTTGTTCATGTAGCAGAGACAGAACCCAAAGCTCTGCAGGTGAATTACGAATATGGTAAAAAAAACAAAAAAACATGTTGCATGCACTTAACAGGAAATGAGCTGTTGCTGCACATCCTGGACCAGTAAGAGTGAAAAGCCCACTGTTACTTTTGAAAAGCTGAATATCTAATAGCCAATGTGCTGCAGCTTTATGTGTGTGTGTTCGTGTTGAGGTATTTGCGATGGCTGAACCTGTATTAGTCCGTCTGGCTGTCTTGGCCATGATACTTCAGGGATTCTCGTGCAACCCCTGCTTGTGGCACACTGTACAAAAAAGGGTTGACGAACTAAAGGCGCCGACATCACATCAAAGACCAATCTGGAGTCTCCCCGCAGCTGCAGTCTGAGGGGCCCCTTGACGGTTATAAAAGGCCCCTTTTACTTATTAAAGTTTGGAAGGACAGTGTTGCATCAGAGCAATGAAGAAAGTCTTTCAAGGGTTTCTCTCCGTGCATTATTTAAGTGAAGCTGTTTCAATAATTCAGCATTAAACAGCTTGTGTAGCATCTCATGGACTGAATCCGTGGGATCGGTGGCCTGATGTTTCCCCTTTTTGCGTCCAAAATTTGTCTGAGACTTCCCGTGTAATGCATTAGGCTTCGCCCCTGGCCTGCGCCGGGTTCAACACGTTGGCCGGTCAGCGAACTAATGGGGAAACCGTGTCTGTGCGTCGGCTCAGTGCAGTTCGGGCTCCATTACTGTGGGGGTCATTAGGAACATGGCGGAGCAGTGAACGGAGATCTTACCAGGGGGAAGAGGAGAGAAGGGGGGCGGGGGAGGATGGCAAGACCTCGTTACCTAACACGGTGGCACTCCGTTAACTATTATCTCAGAGATCCCGGAGGAAATAACAATCCTCATCCGATAAGAGTAAATGTCTTCGGTCTTGTATCTCACCCCGGGCTAAATCGTTAGGATTTTTGATTATTTCGAGTTAAATTATAGGTTTTGGCGAGGGTGTTTTACAGCTCTATGCTGTCAGGTCCCCACAGTGGGCTGGAACTTGTCTCAACCCATATAGCGAGTGCATGCATCGTCTACACTTCTCTCTGCCTGTTTGACACCATCTTATCATTATACGAACACTGCACAGTTTTCATCCACAGATACTCACTTTAAGTCTCTTTGGTAGATTCAGTCGTCACTTCTGTATCTCACGGTTGGTGGACAGGGAAAGAGCGTTAAATTGTTCTCAAGAACCAGAACTTTGTTTGGTGTCAGTCGCTTGATCGTAAACTGAGATTTTCTATTTAAGCTCCAATCACTTAAAACAATTTCAACTCAATAAAACAGTGTTCAGTGTAAAAGGTAAAAAGAAAAAATAACTAAGTTCAGATCTGGTAAAAACACACTCTTTCTCTCCCACTAGACTGCCAGGCTCTCTTCTCCTGATAGCAGAAGTTTCCTCCAGACTCTAACTGGGACCCTGTCCCAACCCCTAAGGGCTGGGACAGCATGGATATGATTTTTCTCCTGTTTTAGTAAAGTCGCATATTAAGTCTAGTTTTCTCAGAATCTGGTGGAATCCTATTCAGACTGAGATCTGGTGAAAAAGTCCTCTGTCCTCTCTCTGTGCATCACCTCTTGTACCTCACAGACACACTTAACCCCTCCTTCTTTTCTTCAAGGGTCAGTCCTAGTTCTTGCCTCTAAGGTCAACTGAGGGTTTGTTGCCTAGTTTTAAGTCATTTATAGTTATGGTTATTCATTTCTTATATTTATGTGTACTTAAATTGCCATTAGTATTATTTATTTATTCTAACCTGTATGTTTTCTTTTACTTGCTTCCTATCTCCTGTGAGTGCTTTTGTCCTTCTTTGTAATCACTGTTTCACACATGTGTCTGTGTTCATAATATTATCCGTCACAGGTCCAGGAACAGCGTCTGAATGACGGCCGCTGCCAGCGCTCCTTCAGGCGGACCGGCAGCAGTTTCATTCACAGCGGCAGGACGGCGCCGATGACGGGCGGAGCTTCTCAATGCAGATTGGCTTTCGCAAGTACATTCGATTTCTAAAAAGAAAAAGAAAAAAAAAATTGGAGGGAGAGCAAATCTTTCCTAAAATGCTACAATGACTCTGATAAGTCAGGAAAAAAGCTTTGCTATTCATATAAGCAGCCCCCAATGTTCTCTCACTTATTAGTCCTGTGGTGCTTTTAATTTCTTTTCAAGTGTGTTGGTGTGTGTGTGTGTGTGTGTGTGTGTGTGTGTGTGTGTGTGTGTGTGTGTGTGTGTGTGTGTGTGTGTGTGTGTGTGTGCGTGTCTCTCTCTAACTCACTGTGTTTGTTAATGATTTTTTTGTTGTGCTTCTGAGGTGTTTTTAGTTATTCTTGTTCCTACTTCTCTCCCTCTCCCTCTCTCTCTCTCCACACATCCCTGGCAGCTGTTTGATTTCATGACCCAACATGCAATTATCTGTAAGGATGGAGATGTCAGAGACACACACAAACACACAGACGCACACACACACACACACATACACACACACACACACACACACATCAGGTGTGACAGGATAATTGGGGACAGGAGGAAATACTGCAGAGATTTAAAATGACATGGAAGCAGAGGGACAGGGAGAGCGAGGGACAGAGGGAGCGAGAGGTCAGGTGTGAGGACAGGGAGGCGCTACGTAGCATCAAAATGATGGAATAGAAACGTGTCTGTCCACTCGAGAACGAGACACAAGAAGGTTTCCACCTGAGGCCAGAAGCGAGCGGTGTGTTCGGGCGCTCCTCGTAACATCCAATGCCATCACGTTGATCTCCATGCAGTTAGATGAAGCAAACAGCTCGTGCACTGTTGGTTAGGTCCGCGTATTGCCACATAGCAACCTTTTTTAATCAACAGTCCGTCAATCATCTGCAATATCAATCTATTTTGATTCTCTTTTTTTTGCTTTATTTATTTGCATCTCGCTGAAGGCACCATAACCCATAATAACAAGTTACACAACACTATCAAACAGAAATCTCCATTGCATACTTCATGTGTACACAAATGTAATCTTACATCACATTTCTATTTTTGCCGTCTCTGGCTCTTGGCGGATTCTCTCCATCTCTATCTGCTTCTTAACCTCCAGTTCCTGTTTACTCCTCTCATGCTCCATCTGCAACAGCAAAATCTCCTTCTGTTGCTCAAACGACAGCCCAGGAGTTTGGAAAGGTATTGCAGAAGGGATGGAAACAAACTCTTTTTTATCCGCCGACATATGTCAATTAATTTGGATTTTATAGCTTTTTTATTGTTCTCCTTGATGCGTTTATCTCAACTGGATAATGCTCTGCAATCCGGAGCAACTGCTCCTTTGTGCATGCATCAAGGGCCTCCTGAGACGGAGCGTCAATGAATGCCTCAGCCTCCGACATTCCAGCTATTCACCACGACCCCTTCTCGAGGCAATCCCCGTTCACACACACCGCCGAACCAGACTCACACCACAACGTGTAACTTTGCGCGCACTGCGGAATAATCTTCAACTCGGTTTGGAGTCTCCACGCTATCCAAAGAGCAATCCCGTTAACTAAGCTCGTCCCTCGTCTTCATGCAGCTACTTGTGGCGGGTATTTATGCACTGACGACCGCTGGTTTAGCCGAGCAACTAGCAAGCTAGCAACTCGCCTGAAACCACGGCCACGCTCCTAAGCAAGCTTTAACCACGTTCCACACAGCACTACCCAACCAGCTCAACGAACCCAAAGGGGAACGTCGCTACAGTGTACCAGGGGAAACTCCGCGCCACTTTGAGACAATTACGCCCAGCGCAACAAGTCACAACATGAACAAACACAACAAGGGACGTCCACTAAGACCGGATAAGAAAAGGCCGCGAAAATAAATATGAACGTCACTTACCCAGTGGCTTCATCGCAACACCGCTGTCCTTTCCATTGAATGTCTCCTCAGCCGAGCAGCTCAGTTTACCGGCGGCCCAAGTGACAAAAGAAACAACGCAGCGCGCTGCAAACAAACTTTCAAGCAACCCCCCACAATATGCCCAAAAGTACCACTGCACGCTCCCACTCCAACCAAAGCCATCACACAAACGGGGAAAAAAACAGACGAGACCCCAATTTGTCACAACCTGGCTCGTAGGTGATGACAAATTCGGCACAGACAAAGTTTAGGGGAATAAAATAAAATGTATTTAACTTAACAACAGAAACAGGTGGCGTGTGGCGTATGGAGTGTGGCAGTCAGTAGCATCAGTGATGTCAATGTGCATGCGTGTGATGTGGTGTGCAAGTGTTGTTGATGCAAACGAAGGAAACCCCAAAACCAAACCCGAAACCAAAATAGAAGAGCAACAACCTGCCTCTCTTCCCCCAAACCTGCACCCCATGCAACTGCCAGTGCCGGGCTCTTATTCTACTTGCCGGTCCAGGTGCTCTGCAATCACTGCACACCTGCAGTACTCAGGGGCCGTCACATCTGAGTATGAGCTTCTGGAACGCAGCCCTGAGGTTTCTTCAGCTCATACTGGTACTAATGCTTTACAACTGTTGCTCGCTCGGCTAGAAGAGTTCAGTGCGTCACAAATGAGTCGACTTTCCATCAGACGTGCATCATTGGGATTTAGTATGACAACATTTAGATTTAGAGGATCAGACAACGGGGTTCAGACCCTCTGATGCAGGTCTTATCTCCAAAAATGATCAAAAAGAATGAAGTTGCAGATTATGAACTTCATAAATTGTCTCCCTCCATTTTCCAGCCTTTCCTTCCTCTCCTTCTTCCTCTCCTCCTTCCTCTCCTTTCTGTGCCCTCCCTCACCTCTCTCACACCAGCCGTCCACCTCTCTCTGACCTCTCTTCTCCTTCGCTTCTTTTCATTACTCTCTTCTCGTCCTCCTCCCTCATCATCTTACATCACCCTCTCTTTCCTCCCGTCGTTTCACATGTAAAATCCCAAAAGTCCCCCGTTGACTCTTCTGCCTCCATTTCCCGCCCCTCCTCCTTTTTTCATCACCCTCCTCTCCTCGCCTTTAAAAAAAATAAAAATGTATTTACAGCTCTCTCATCTCATCTTCTCAGTTAAATTTGCTCATCCCTTCTTTTCCTCTCTTTGTTGAGGCCGCCCGCCCTCCCAACAGTCCTAGACCTTAATTGTTATCGCTCTGTCCTTTCCTTGCTTCCTTTGATATTTTTTCCTGCTCTTTCCATCTTCCTGGCCTTCCTTCCCTTTTAATGTAATCTTTCTCTTCCCTGCTGTGATAAAATGATGAACAAGTTGAACGAACACATTTCATGTCAATATGTCTCTCACTTGCTCTTCCTGGCAGGGAAATCCTTAAGGTGTTTTTGGGGGAGGGGTTTCGTCCAGGTAGGTCCACAAAGCGTTATCTGGCCAAGCTGCCGGATGAATGACGCTTTAGTGCTCTCAAAGTTAAACTATTTTTACGTCGGGGCGCGAGCTGCCGGCTACTAGAGGTCAGACACTCCACAGGGAACATTTACACTGTGGACAATCTGGACATATTCAGCTGTCAAGAGATGAACGAGGTCTAGTTTTAGGATACTGAATTCTACTTCTTTTGTTTTCGATCATGTGTAACAACTGAATCCTTGTTCATCCTCTACTCAACAGTCCTAAAGGTCGAGTTAATCACAACTAGGCTGTCAAACCGCGATGGAAATCCAAAGTGTTTTCACGGTGCGAAAAGCCGGCTTCCATCGAGAAGACGGAGATGAGGTGATCGTAACTTCTGTGAATAAACCACCTAATTTTCTCAGACAGACTCTCCTGGACGTTCAGACCCATACTCACCCTTTCCGGCCAATCACAGTGAGCAGTGGGTAGGCGTGTTAGATAGTGTCGTAAAACACAGAAATGATGTCATACAAAAAGTGAACGTTGCCATTGTGACGTCACCCATTTGTGGACTGCTCATGGGACCAGTGAACAGAAGTCACCGTAAAGCAGTGACGCGCAGCTCTGATAGCATCAGTGACTTGTCAATTACAGTAAGCCCCGCCCTAAAGCATAGCCTGCTTTATGTTCTATTTCAGCGGTCCTTAACCTTTTTTTGCACCACCCAACAGTTTCTTGTCAGACAGTATTTTTGACAGACCGGCCTTCTCGGTGTGGGCCATAAATATGACGTAATAAAATTATACAACCAACATAAAAATCCTACACCCATAAAGGGCATAAAGATACAACTCACCATTACACCAAATTAGTGGGAGCTCTGAGCTGGTTTCTCTTCTATGAGAAGATCCAATCTCGGGGTGACGTGTTGTTTATGTCCAGTCTACTGCTTAACTTCAACCTTTCGTCCTGTCTACTCCGTAAATTAATTAGCATGTGTCAGGAGGCTCAGACGCACAGACTGATGTGTCCGGTCATTTTTCTAAAAAAAACATCTTTCCGACCTAAATAATCAATCAACATTTTGCTATTCATTCTTCTGGTACCAAAAGACCCACAGACGCTGGTTGGGGACCGCTGGTCTGTTTGACTCTAAATGACCAATAATAACGAGCATCAGGCTGTATTGAAGAAGACTTGAAACTCGAGACTAAGACATAAACTCATGTTTACAATGTTTACTGAAGGAAAACATCGAGAGAGAAGTAGAGTCATTTATATAGACTTCTATACAACCAGAGGAGTCGCCCCCTACACCCAAGCTCTTTAATCTAACATCAGAAATGTGTGGTTCAATCTTAAGAAGCATCTTACCAGCCGACACTCATCTTGCTCTTCTCTTCTTCTCCCTTTAAAAATTCACAGGATACGACGAAAAGGGGCCAAACGGAACAAGCCTAGATTAAATCAACGTCTTTTCTTGACATCTTTCAACTTGTCCTACAACTACTGTGACATTTATCAGATAAGAATTGGAGTTCATCATGTCACTCTGCTGAAGTCTCTGTTGAGTTGTTCAAACATGCGAAAGCTATTCAACTAGTAACAAAACCAACGTAGCTATTGTCCGGCTGTTGGAGGACATTTTCTGCAAGAATGCAGAAGATGTCAATTTGTGAATGTTGTGCTTTGAAATGAAAGCCAGTGAGACTTATTTCCTCTCTTTCTTCAATATCCAATAAATACCAATCAAATGCTGTCAGTCACTCTCTTTCATGAGTAGTCAATGCTTTATTGACCAGAAGAGGATGTTATGAAAAAGTAATAAAAAAGTGAAGGACAGCTGACCACGTTCTCCATTATTGCCTCTCAGAAGGACGCTGTGCAGACTTCAGATTAATAATTGTTGCGTTCACTTTAGTTGCACGAACAATTTAATTGTCGCCAAAACAATTAACAGAGGACAACAAAGTAGGATTAAATTAGGACGGACCAACCTGGTGATAGTTCATAATCAAAAATGTGTAACGAGCCAGCAAACAAAGAAGCACACTCACGACGGGCATCGCCTCCCTTCACCTGGCGGCATTCTCTCTGGCCGGTTATGCTATTCATCACTGCAAAATCACAAAGTAGGTCATCATACGAGCTTCTGAGCCATTTCACCATTGATGCTGATGACAGCAAGACCACTTAGACATTCCTGCCCCATTGTTGAACACAGGTATGTTTTAATGATCTTTAGTTTTGAACCATGTCGCTCAGCACTGGCAATTGTAACAAGGAGAGTCAAGGCGCTTGTCTTCAGGCCACAGATTACACTTAACTGTTATATTTTTCTCTTTTCACGGATACAAATAAAAAAGGCTGTGATTTGTCACGGCGCGTATTTGTTGTCATTGGCTCCCCCATCCGTACTATGTGTACACAAGCATACAATACTTAATAATCATAATTATTCCCTTAGTCTCATCGTGGGGACATTTATTCTCTTCTTTAAGTACCTAAGGAGCAGTGTGCAGTCTCGTGAAGCACCGAGGAGCAACTGGGGGTTCAGTGTCTTGCTCAAGGACGCTTCAACATGCAACTATGGGGAGACCAGAGATAGAAGCGGATAGCTTGTGGTTTCAGGATGACCATTCTCCCCACACGCTACAGCCGCATTACTTGCATTCATTTGTATATGATTTGTCTGTTTGTAGTCATTTTGAGTGGCTTTGTAGCTACTGTATGTCCCTTCATCATCATGTTGTGTCTCTTTGTGGTTGATTTGCCCCTTTTCATAGTTGTTGTGATTCTCTTAGTTGCCTTTTTGTGTCTCTTTGTAATAATGTTGTGTTGTTGTTGTCATTTTGAGTTGCTGCGTGTCTCCTGGACTCACATTCTGGGGGTAAAGGTCACAACACTAGCTATTAAGCCCTCACACCAGAAAACTGGAACAGCAAAATGTGTAGTTCTGTGACATTGTCTAGCTGGCATATCTAAATCATTATATGTATCAATAAATGCATGAGTAATTGACATTTAAATAATTTTTTAATCAGTTACTAACAAATGATCTTATCAATCCTCTACAAATCCTTAAAGATTGCTTTGTAATATATATATATATATATATATATATATATATATATATATATATATATACATATATATATATATATATATATATATATATATATATATATATAACTTTATTTAAAAATGGTGAATCCATTTATAAAGTATGTAAGCCCATGAGACGCATTACAGTCAAGCTTATTAATCAAGAATAAAACACGTATTACTATGTTTGTGAATTGTATACTAATGAGTGTTAATGTTGGGAACATTTATAAATGATGAATTGAGTACTAAACTAATGCTATATAGCATGTAGTATAAAGTCTTTAACTAAACTCACTCACACTGCGCCATACAGATCAGAGATCAGCTGTTGTCATGTCAGGTTCAACACCAATACCCTCCATAATGTAGTCTCACTCGGGAGGAGTAAAGATGACGCGGCACGGAGACATGGATGTGGAGGTCGAGAACAATCAGTAGGAGTCAGTCTGAAAAGGCCTCTCGGATGCATTCCACTTAGCTTCGAACAGATAACTAAGTGGCTGTGTGACTGGGGCACACTCACACTGGTAATCATTTGCAGTTCAACTTTAAAAAAAAGAAGAAAGAAATTACAGAACAGCTGTCAGCTGTTGCCTAATCAGTGGGATTTCCTTTTTATTTTGAAAGTTATTTTTTGCTCGTTTGTTTGACAAAGAAAAGATGGATTAGAAAGAGATTCACTAAAATGGAGAATGTTTTAGTCTTTGGAACTTTTACTGGAGCACTTCATTTTAGTTCCTGTTTGACAACAACTGCTTGAGATCACCCGTTGAACCGCCTCCAAAAGTCTGCTGAAAGTCTGTTCTCAAGCTCATTTTTAATCCATGCAACATCTTTCAAACTATTAGAAGAGTGAGACGGAGAAATAATATGATATGTATATATATATATATATATATATATATATATATATATATATATATATACATATATATATGTATATATATATTTATATATACATATATATATGTATATATATATATATATATATATATATATATATATATATATACATATATATATATATATATATATACATATATATATATATATATACATATATATATATATACGTATATATATATATGTTTGTATATTAGTGCTGTCATATTAGTGTGTTATTAACGGCTTTAACACAAACCAATTTTAACGCCGGATGTAGCTCAACCAGATGTACCTCAACCGGAAGCAAAACAATAGGCACACTGTTTGCACTTGGAAGCTAGGCTAACGTTACGGGTTGAATGGTGAGCGCGATACAGCAAAATGAATGATAAGACGTGGTTCCCTTGACAAGACCGAAGTGGTATGAGCCATTTGTTAGAAAGATGTGAACATAGCAGATAGCAGTCAGGCTTCATAGGTTCTGTTGTTGGATGTGATGTGTATTCTATCAGCTCCCTCGTCCTCCACAAGGCTAACAGGCTACACGCAGTAGCATCCATTTACTAGTCATCCATTCGTGTCTGGCTATGACGAGGGGGCGCAGAGTTAGCATCAGCTGTGTGCTTGTCCATCGAGTGGTATTTCAGACTGGATAGCTACGATGATAGTTCAGTTCACAATGACAAATGGCTCATTCCACTTTGGTCTTTTTAAGGGAACAACGTCTTATCATTCATTTTGCTGTATCGCGCTCAGCATTCATTCATTTCAAACCGTAACATTAGCCTAGCTTCCAAGCGCAAACGGCGTGCCTATTGTATTGCTTCCAGATGAGCTACGTCCAGATGAGCTACATCCGGTTGAGTTGCATCTGCCGTGGTGCTTGCAAGAAAAAAAGATGAAAAATGAAAATGCGTTAACGCCGTTAATAAAATCGACGGCATTAAAATTGGTTTGCGTTAATGCCGTGAATAACACACTAATGTGACAGCACTAATATATATATATATATATATATATATATATATATATATATATATATATATATATATATATATATATATATATATATACATACATATATATATACATACACACACAGTGTAAAACAGAAGCAAACACCTGTATGTGTTTACGTGGGCAGTGGTTTTGTGGAGCATGTCGGGTTGATGGCTGCTGTGTTGCAGTCGCTCCGTCATCCTGTGGTAAAACTTTGGATCACACCTTCCAGACGTATCAGACTCGATGTGTCTGAGTTCAAGGCGAACCGGACGGACTAATGTTTTTTATCGTTGCACACTGGAGGGACATTGCTGTCTGAGATTCAGCCACTCGTGGCATTTTGAGCTCAACATTAACACAGAGTCTGGCCGCAATATCATCTGCTCCGCCCCTTTGGCTACATTATGACAGCCGAGTCCTGGACTCCAGTTCATCTGTGTATAAATACTCCTGCACAGCGAACACACAAATATGAATGATCCATTTATAAAAAAGCTGTTGCGTGTCATCTCGCCTCCTGCTTTCATCTCCTTTTGGTTTCATAGAATCCACCGTGTGATCTGTGTTCATCTGCTTTCTGTCTGAAAACCACATGAAGAAAATGGCAGATGAGTAATTGGAATTAAGTTTCTAAGATCGGTGGTGAGGCTTTGATTTTCTGACAATGCTTTGCCCCTTTCGTAATTCATGGACCACTGTGGTTTGAGCCCGCAGGACCGAATACGACTAAAGTGTTCCATGAGGCTCCCAGTCAGGGGCGGATTGGCCAGAGGGAGTACTGGGAGTTTTCCCGGTGGGCCGGTCAGTAATGGGCCGTCACGGCAGTGGCTGACCTTTTTCTTTTTGGAATGTAAAGATGCATAAGAGGCCTAGTGGTCCTACGATAGGCCCAGTAGCCCCGCCCACGCATTTTCCAGGCTCCGGGGCTTTGGCTGCGGTGGGCGCAGCGGGTCATTCTTAGGAGGAGGTGTCGTCGGACAGTGAAAGTGAGGCTCCAGCTGCCACGGTGGTACAGGAGGGGGAGGAGGAGGCTGGTGGTGGTGATAGCAGGTGTGTGTGCTCGCTGTTGTGGATAAACACTCATTCACTAAATGTTCAGAAACGTTGTCTATGAACTTTACTTGACATAATAGATAGCGTGTCGTGTAAGTCTAGTTCTAAAGTGTTGGAAAATGATATTTCCATTAACCACTATTTTATGGTGGTGTGGTTTGAGCATGCAGATCTGCTTTTTCACAATTTCTATAATTACAAATCAGGTCACCAGAGTTAAAGTGTTTCAAGTATCAATACACTTTCTTCAAGCCCACTGTCCAATTTCTTTAAATATGCTTCACTGCACTGCTGACTAAACTGCTCCTCTAACAAGGTAAGACAATTATAGTATTCATTTTATCGTTATTAATTGTCCAATTTTTATTACCTAACCATCTCTGATTGAAAATATTGTAAAGTGACTCAATCTTTATGTCCCATGCTCTCTCTCTCTCTCTCTCTCTCTCTCTCTCTCTCTCTCTCTCTCTCTCTCTCTCTCTCTCTCTCCCTCTCACACAAGCCTTCATGTGTTTGATGTGTTGTTCTCTGTCTTTGTGTTGCTGTTCACGGGCCAGGGAGCGTTTCCTGATGCAGTGAGTATTAAAATAAACAATGTCAAAGATGCTTCTTCTTTGGGTAGTGTTCCCATTCATTGGAACATAGTGAATATTTACAAAACAGTTAAACGCCTGTTGTGCTGCCTGAAACCATGTAAACAAAACCTTGGATGGATTTTCACTTTTTATTTTAGATTGAAGATCATGCAATGTCATAATTTTACTCAGTCATTAGCCCTCTCGCTCTCTCTCTCTCTCTCTCTCTCTCTCTCTCTCTCTCTCTCTCTCTCTCTCGCTCTCTCTCTCTCTCACACACGCACACACACACACACACACACACACACACACACACACACACACACACACACACACACACACACACACACACACACACACACACACAGATTGCCTATTTGTTTGAGATGTTCCCCGACCTGTTTATGAGAAATATGGCAGTTCATAAAGGACCAGAGAGTATTTTATTTCATCTGTGAGTATTGTTGTAAATGAGTGTATTAAGTACTGGGTTGTTAATTTACTAATTGAAATCAGTACAAATCACAAAAATAATGTTGGCTGTCTTTCACAGGGCTGAGGAGAGCTTTCTATTTGTTCCAGTGTGTGCTTTGTGAGGGACCTACAGTTGTCTTCCAGTGCCGCTGTCCTGATGTACTTTAGCCAGTATCCTCCTCGTAAGAGCAATACACTCTTTTCTTGTCGATCTATTATACATTTATTTTAGTCAACACTTGACAACTTGAATGGATGTTAAAAACATCTTTTGTTTCTGTCTTTCACAGTTCTATTTGTATTTGTATAAATAAACACTCCTGGATCTTTAATCCTTTCTTCAGTATTTTTCTTAAGAGCAATAAGCAGCATACTGTGTAGTCAACATTTATTCAATGCTCCAGAATATCAGGGGATATTATTCAGTATAGTAGTGTTATTACGGGCTTGTGTGATTATATGTAGAGTACATCAATGGACCGAGTTGGCTCAGTATCTGCGTGCGGATTGTGGTGTTCCAGTCTGGACCAAAAGGTCCAGGGCCAAATGTTTGTCCCAGTTCAGGCTCCCAGTAAAACCACAGATAGACAAACTGAAAACGATGGCCATCTTTTTCAGTCAGAGGCCTGGTCTCACTCTGAGGGGGGGGACAGGTCAAAGAAACTGGGGAGTTGTTTTTACTGACTACTTTATGTCATGTGACGTTACTGAGTGACATGGCGTTACGCCCGAGGCTTGAGTAACATTACAGATGATCCTCACCATTATGACCCTGATGAAGACTTTTAACACGTTACAACGTTGACCAAGCGGGAAAACCTTACGTCAAGATACTACTTCAACTTTTTATGATGAAACTTCTTTCAGCAGATCCGTGGATGTGGTAACATCTGCAGCGACATATGATCATTTTATAGACTGGGGTTTGGTTTTCAGTGTACGATCCTAACCTGTAAAGGAACTAATAACTATAAAGGGAAAGTAGAATTATCCAGCTACTCAAGTCAAGTACTACAAAGTTCATGTTTTTTTTGTTGAGCACTTAGTTCTAATCAGTAACAGGATTAAAGGGCAAAACTACAAATGAAAGATTCAAATTGCAATAAACTACAATTTAGATGATTTTTTTTTTGATGATGATGATGATTTGTGATCAGAAGAGGTGATTTATTTCATCATGTTTCATTTACATGATATCAGTCATGTGGCATTTCAAAAGGCTGATGTTGAGTGTGATTGTTTGTTTCATGCCGGCACAAAGCGCTCCGTGTCTCATTTGCTTGCACTTCAGCAACTTGCACTCTGTGGCCTCCGTTAGAATCGCTCTCTGGGTTACATCACTCATTTGACATCATTCTGTGTTTTAGCGGGTCACAACCCGGCTTCAGGCAGACAGACAAATGGCTCGCTGTCATTCTTCTGTCCACTCTCCACATTTAGAGTAAGCGCATAATCGCCTGTCGTTCATCAAACTCTCGGCCCTCTCAGTCTCGAGGACAGAGGGCCGGCGGGACGTTTCTGCCTCGTAAGGACATTGATAGTCTCTCCGTGTTACAGAGACTCACAATGTGTTGGAAAAATGAGCTGAATGACAGCGACGCCCGCGCTGTAACAAGATGCATTCAGAAGCTCTTCAGACGTAATTGGGTTTCCGGGCGTCGGCTGAATGGGCCAGGTGAAAAAAAAAGAAAAGGAGAAAAAAAAGAGTTCATCGTCATAAATCACTGGAATCACAATCTATATTTCTCTGCCTCTCTGTCATTTTTTTTTACTCCTAACACGTTCCCAGGTTAGCGTTCCTTTCTTTTCTTCAGCTCGTTTTTTCTGTAGTCCCGTCTCCTCCTCACGGAGCTCCTTTAGATCTCCACCTTCATCTCCACTTCTTGCTCTCTGCATGGTTTACTTTGATCTGTTTCTATGTCTGATTTCTCTTACCCCCTCCTCTGTCTCTCAATCTCTCTTTATTTACCAACGTGTCGAATAAGGCAGCATGGCCGATGCTCTGACACGGTGCTCATTTAGCTCCCCCCTCACTACAGGCAGAGAGACGGGTGTAGTTTGAAGACAGGGTTGTGGGACTCAAAAACATTTTAGATATTTTAATTGAAATTTTCTCTACGTCCCGTCTGCCATCAATGATTGAAATATAAAATCTATCTGTCGGCCGCAGGACTGTAATCAGCCTGTCTGCTCTTTGTGTCCTGATGTGAATGCACGGGTTCATGGGATATACTAAATGTACATTTATTCCACAAATACATGTACATGTGAGTTCTAAAAATGTCTTTTATTTATTTATTGCCCCTATCTTACGAGAAAAATATATTTAATTCATTTATTATGATTACAATTTTTTTTTTTTACCAAGAATATTTTTCAATTTTAATTATCAATCACCAAATGTACTGTTTCAATGTTTTGCTAAAAGTAAGCTATTGGTTGTAACTGATTGTTTTCAATACATCTATCCACGGTTCCTTGTTTGTGCTGTTAATTTAATTGTCAAAGTAAAACATTTGAGCTGGTGGGATAGACCTGCGGCCCTCCTCCTCTCCAGGATGATGATTAGTGTTTGTCTTTTCTCTGTGAGCTTTGTCAGGCCAAATAACGGAAGATATAGTGATTTCACCTCTTTGAAAAATGATTTCGTCAGAGTAATCGGTAGAGTTTGAAGAAGGAAATAGAAATGTTGGCAAGATTGAGTCTTTCTCTCTAATGTCCGGCTTTTTTTCCCATGGACATTTTGTTTCCCTATACAGCTGGAACATCTGCACCCAGATATCAACCAAGGTATTTCATATTCAATTTGAATTATTTTTTCATTTAAACGTTTTTTATACTTTTGTCTATTACCATTCATTCTGTTTCTACGATCATTTTATAACCTGAAAGCTTAGAAAATGGGAAGACAATATCAATTACATATGGAGTGGAAGCGTTCACATAACTTAAAAAGAGTAAAAAGATAATCTGCGTTACCTACCTTCAGCTCCCCGGCTTCTCGCTTGTCTCCACCATAACTTCTGCTTCCTGGCCCGTGAACATTCTGGTCAGAGTTTCTGCCCCCAGCTCGCCCCAACAGCTGGTCAGGCTCCCTGTGTTGCACGAGTGTTGCGACCAATCACACATACCCCGAAAGTTTATTTTTTACTTTTATCTCCATCATCATTTCCAGCCACAGATCCACTGAACACGCTCAGTAGCACACCCTGCTATTGCTACTTATAATAATTTGATTAGAGTTCCTCTGCAACATCCCTTACCATCTTCATATAAAAGCTATTTGGCAAATGTTGGTCTCTTAAATATCAGATCCGGCAATAATAAGTCTTTTTTATGCCATGATTTCATTACCTGTTTAAAACTGGACCTTTTGTTGGTCGTGGTTACCTGGGGGAGACTGTAGTTCTCTTATAGAAGCAACTTACATAGTTATTTTACATCTTTTGAACATAAACTCAAAAGCTTCTGCATCATTTTAATAGTCTACATGCCGCCAAAGCCGAACAATATCTTTATCCATGAGTTTGCCGAACTTTTAGCTGCTTTTATGTCACAGTATGGCAAAATTCTTATTTTAGGTGATTTTAACATACATGTTTGCTGCCCGTCTCAGACTCTTGTCAAAGACTTCATGGCTACTCTGGAATCTTTTAACCTCACTCAGGCAATACAACAACCTACACATTTAAAGGGTCACATTATTGACCTCGTCCTGTACAATGGTCTCAGCCCTGAGCACTTTGAAATCAAGGATATCTGTGTGTCAGATCACAAAGCAGTTTTATTTAATGTAGTTTTATCCCAACCTCCCACGAATCTCAGTTCACTTGCCCGTAGCTGGGTTTGTAACTCCAGGTCTGCTAGCGTTTTATTGCGACTTCTTTAACTGCTTTTAATCCACATTCTGATACAGAGGAGCTGGTCTCCCTTTTTAGTCACTCCCGTCAGACTGTCCTGGATTCTGTTGCTCCTTACAAGTTCAAAAAAAACAAATAATACCCCACAGCCCTGGCTAAATGAATCCACCCAAAAACTCAAGAGAGACTGTAGGAAAAATGACATGTATTTATGAGATTTGGAAGGATGCAATGAAGAATTATCAAAAGGCAGTTAAAGAAGCAAGAGCTTCCTTCTTCTCCAAGTTAATTTTAGATAATCACTCGAACCCAAGAGTTTTATTCAAGGTCCTTAGACTCGGTCAAAGAACCCTTCCCCTGTCAATTTACAGAAGCTTCACAAAAGATGTGTGAGAAGTTCTTAAATTATTTCATTGCTTCCACTCGGCCAAATCCTCAAACGACACAATGTCTCTTTTCACTGCTACGCAGACGACAGACAGATTTACCTTCCGCTGAGACCTGGTGACCCAAAGAGCCCTGCTGCTGTCCTGGACTGTCTCTCTGACGTCAACTGTTGGATGGCACAAAACGTTTTACAATTTAATAACTCCAAATCGGAAGTCCTACTGTTCAATTCCCCAAACAATAACACTATCCTCATTCAGAGCGAACTTGGTCCCCTGTCTGCATTCATAAAACCTCCTGCAAAAAACCTGGGAGTAATATTTGACACTCAATGTCCAAAATCAAACCCATACTGTCACACCCTGATCTGGAAAAAGTCATCCACGCACTCATTTTCTCTAGACTAGACTACTGCAACTCATCTATCTCCCGCCTCCAACTAGTGTAAAATACAGCAGCCAGGCTTCTTACTGGTTTTAACAGACGACGTCCCATTACACCAGTTCTGGCCTCTCTCCACTCGCTCCCAGTTGGTTTTAGAATTGATTTTAAGATTTTATTGATCACTTTTAATGCCCGCATGGGTTTGCCCCTGGAGTACATTATTAAAACGCTAACGGCATATGAGCCAACTTGCAGCCTTAGATCCTCCGGTGGGGCCTTCCTGGTCCTTCCTGGCCCTCCTGGTCCTTCCTGACCCTCCTGGTCTTTCCTGACCCTCCTGGCCATTCCAAAGCCGAGGCTTAAATCAAAGGCTGACCGTGCTTTTGCCATCAGGGCTCCTGGACTTTGGAACAACCTACTGGAGGAGATAAAGCTGGCAGAATTGATAACTTCTTTTAAATCACTTCTTAAAACCCATTTTTATCGAATTGCTTTTAAGTGATGTCACCCTCTTATGTCTTTTTATGATTGATTATGCAGTTCTTTTGTTACTATGGTTTTGTTTGTATATTGTATATATTTGGTTGCTCTTTTTGGCTTTTTGTTTGGTTTAATTGTATTCAATGCTTTTATGGTATGGTCTTTTTTGTTTACCACCATTTAAGTTGTGTTTATGCTCTGCCTATCTGTGGAAGCACTTTGTAAACCTTGTTTTTAAAAGTGCTATATAAATACAGTTATTATTATATTGCTTCTTGCCGATCATAATTCCACTTATTTCTCCTGTCTGTTCCATCGGTTCTATTACCAATGCAAACAGGAAGTGGGATGAGCGGGCTTTCTGTTCAAATTTTTTTCTATTTACATTTTTTGTATTCTCTCCTCAACAACAATCTAAATTCTGTTTCGCAACCCTGTCATACAATGACAAATAAACATCCTTGTAACCTTGTACTTTTACTGAAGGAAAAAGGCTCGAAAAGAATTCCATTTGTATGTCCTTGTGTCCTTGTGTATGTTGGAGATTGTAGGTTGTTGTCGTTCTCCTGCAGTGTGAACAGATGAATCTGCTGTTTGCTGACTGACACACACCTGGCGGGTGATTCGGTAGTTAAATGTGTGTAAAGAAGGCATTAGAGCTGAAACATTGCTTTGCATAGTGTTGCTTCCTTGTTTGACACATGATTTCATCAAAGTGATGGAGAGAAACACGCAGACTTTTAGACTCCCTAATCAACTTAAAACAAGGTAATGAATTGCCGGTACAACTGACATGCAGAGTTAGGATTGTCAGCTGATTTGTCACAATTGAAGAAAAGCAAATTCTACTGACACTGCCCAAAACTAAACTACCGAATCTTGATCATTGCCAGTATCTCCTACTCATCTTTTACTTATTCTTTGGAACGTAACGTTAACATTTAACCCAGTTCCTGCATTTATTTCCAAAGTACTAGGAAGGATGCAACATCCGTGCTGGAGGTTTCATTTGCAGAAACTTAAAGGAGAATGAAATAATGTTCAAAATGGAAGTGAACTGTAAGTGTATTTGTGAGAAAAGACAGAGGAGGTCAGCAGTGTGGTCACCAGCGCCATGTTTCCATAAACAATAGCTGGAATGAAATACATTTGAGAAAACTTTACTATTGGATTTTAAAAGAGTTGATGTGATAAATAGGATGTGGAATCATTTTGATTCTGATGTGAACATTTAACGCACGTGGCTGAAGAGCCGCTTCTGCTTTCATGAATATATATTTATATTGACAAAATGAAACACAGCCAATAGCTGAAATGAAAACAATAAAGAATAAACAACTTTCTGAAGACCTCTCTCCATTCGTTGATGGTTAGATGTTTAAGGCGACTTGTTTTGTTTTGCATGGTTTGCATCCTTCTGTATTTTATACTGTTTACTGGTGAATGTAGGGCCAACCTCAGACGCGTTATGACTGTGTACCGTTGAGCCAAATTTCACATTTCTTGTTTGCGACTTTGAAAGAATTTGCAGAAAATTGACTTGACAATTGAATGGAAACACGGCTTACGACGCGACGTCGGTATTTCTCAGTGTTTCCCTTTTTCAAACTACTTTTGTGTGACACGTCGTCCCAGTGTCTACATGCTTATCCTCCATTTTGAGGCTCTGTATTGGTCGCAGCTTTTCTGATTTATGCGTTATTTTAACTGAAATCCTGTCCTTGTGTAACTGGGTCCTCTTTCATAGGGAATCTCTAAAGGATGCCTGAATAGGAACAAACGTTCACAACTAGAAAGCCTTGATGCGGTTTTTATCATGAACCCTGAAGGAAGGAAAAGAAAGACGAGGGAGGTGGAGGGGGCGGGGGGCGTAGAGAGTAAGACTAAAATTTCCCAAGAATGGGGTAAGCAGAAGATAGCTAAAAAAGAACAAGATCCATAATAAGAAAGTTAGAAAATGAAGGAGGCAGATAAAGAACAAAGCAGCGAACAGATACAAAGTTTGAAAGCAGCTCTTACTCTCTGAGAATTACGCAAGTACAGCAGCCCGGAAACACGGATGCAGAGCGATAGAGCGACCTCCTCGACTCACACAGCTCCTACTGAGGAACCTGGAAGGGAAGCACACACATTTGGTTTAGTTGAGGCAGCAATGCTGCTGTGTGGCTTTCTGATATATAAACAGTAGAATACCGGAGGTGAGTGAGGGAATAAAGAAAAGTGAATCCAATTAATACAAGAATATTGAATGTGAAGTATAATAATGGTTTGAATTTATAGAGCGCTTTTTTAAAATACTCAATGACGCTTGAGGAATCATTCGCACACTTATGAGAGGAGCTACCATGCAAGGTGCCACATCAGAACTATCTAACTTTCACACACCGTAGTCACAGCTACGGGAGCAATTTTAGGGTTAAGTGTCTTGCTCATCCACCGATGCTCTGATTTAAGGACGACCCCTGCTCACCACTGCGCCAGGGTCGCCAAAGAAAACATCACTTACTTACTGCATCAATAGCCTTCTTCTCTTTTCGACTTGAGACATTGGCTGATTTCTAACTGCTTTGAGCATTAGACCAAGAAGTGTTTCCTCTCTCCTGCACTGTTTTCCAGGAAGGTTGTATGCCTCCTTAAATGATTCACATAAAACTCACATCAATATAGCGGGCTGCAATGCATTCATTGGTGATTTGCAGGGAAAAGTGAGTGAATGAAGCGGGGTCCCATTTGTTCAAACACTGCTTTTATATTGTAGCTGCGGTGTTCACACCGAACGCGTCAAGATTCCGATGCGCGTCAAGATTACATGTAAAGTCAATGCACAGCTGTGTAGAAGCTGCGTAGACGCGTATTTTCCAGCGGGCAGCGCCTCAGACGCGTAGAAGCAGCACAAACAGCGAGTCGGCCTCTGGGCGAACTCGGGTCGACTCAGGTCGACTCGGGTCCTCCAGAAGGAGCTGATAGCGGCTTCATTCAGGCTGGTGTGGGACTAGTCTTTAGCGCGATTAGTCTTGCTGCTTTTGGTGTGAACACACTTTATTTGACGCGAGTCAAGAAACATTTTGACTTGTGTGGTGTGAACACACCATTACGTAATTACTGCCTGGATTAGGTTTAACGTTTGTTAGTAAAATAACCAGGTGGTCAGGGTGATAAAGTCAATCCATTAACCCAATTCATTAAAAGTACAGGTATATTGCCTATGCTTTATCTGCTTTGACAGGTCAATCAGACTATTTAATAGATATATTATTATTACTATTTCACAATTCACAAGATGTTGGACAGAAGAGAAATGTACTTTCGATCTTCTGTAAGTTTGCACATTGAACATTGTACAAAATTGATAATAAAAATGACTTTGACGTTTTGACTGTGATAATACTGCTACAAAAAGGGAAAAGGTCTGGCTAAAGTGATTTATAGGCTAGAGGTGCATTTAAATGGGCTAAATTCATAGCAAATAATATAGCAGCAAAGTAGACAGACCACGTCTGACATTGCCCCAGCATTGAAGAAGAGCGCTGCAGACAGGCATCCACAGAACGGGCTGCAATGTAATCGCTCTGGGCAACTCTTTGCTGTCAATGTTCTGCCACTAAAAGTGCTTGTGACAGGCTTAGATTGTTATTATTATTGTGTGTGACAAAATTATGGAAAGAGTCTCACTCAGGGATAGGTCTAAAGACGCTCGGAATATGCCACTTGCATCCAAAGTGTTGCAATGACGATGATGAGGAAGTCGCGGTGATTTAGCAGTGAGCATCACTGACCAAATGATACGAAGAAGCCGAAGCTGTCGCATCATGGAAATTAGACATTTGGAAACGCAGCGGTGCTTCCACGTATTCCCAATCATGTATGTGTGTGAATGTGAACAACGACCTCAAAGACTATAAAAGATGTCCAGGTTGAAAAATACCAAACTCACCCATTACCACTGTTGGCTCTGTCTTTAAGCACCGCGAGCCGCGAGCCACGTGCCGGCTCAGCCTGCGCCATGTTGAGAGCCGTGTGGAGCCCATTTCAACGTCTCGCTGTTATGTGATCGTGTAAATATGTCCACTGTGACAAAATAAAAATGTTCATGCACTTCCATTCATAAAAGTTCCCGAATGAACTTTTCCTGAACTTTCGTCTCTATTTTTATCTTCATCTCTTTCTCTCATTGTTGTCTTTTCATTTTTTGTTCTTTTCTTTTTGTTCCATTATGCTGTGTTCTTGTAATATCTCCATTGTCTCACGACACAGCAAAGAGAGAGAGAGAGAGAGAGAGAGAGACAGAGAGAGAGAGAGAGAGAGAGATAGAGAGAGAGAGAGAGAGAGAGATAGAGAGAGAGAGAGAGAGAGAGAGAGAGAGAAAGAGAGAGAGAGAGAGAGAGAAAGAGAGAGAGAAAGAGAGAGAGAGAGAGTGTGTGTGTGTGTGTGTGTGTGTGTGTGTGTGTGTGCTTGCATCAGTCAACATGTCTTTGCCTGCTGGCATCCTTTCTGCAGCTCTCCTCATAACATAAAACTGATATAATCCTTCCCTTTTCAATTATTTACAGCCTATTAGATGGCTCATCCCCTCTGTCGCCGGGCAGAGTTGGCAGGATGACACTGCAGATGGCTCTGTAATATTCTCAAGCAGCACAATTTTGCTTTGAGGGCATTTTCTTTTATTGAAATATGATGCACTTAAAATGCAATATTTTCAGTGGAAACTAAGGCATGCGGTACAGCATGCGTTAAGGTGTGCACATCTGTACCTTTGCACAGATGCTTTGTGAGGCAGGAGTGATATCTTGCTTCCTCTGCTCCAGAATGAGCAGAAAGTATTACAGAAAATGTGCATACACTTCACAATACTTTAAGTTCTGAGTAAAAAAGACCTTTAAAGTTGTCGGTTCTGCGGCAGGTTCACCACACGGTGGTTTGGAAAAGACGAGACATAATATTTAAAATAATAATACATTCTGAAATCTTGTGTGCAATTTAAGGTCTGAAAACTAAACCTTAGTGCTGAATAATGCTCCTCGTTGCAAATTGCAAGCTTCATCGTGACGGCGTCCCGCTGTTAGCTGTCCAACTAAAATACTGTTTTCAGGTTTGCACGATACATCTCACCAGCACCAAGAATCATGGGCAAGATCACCTGAGGGGGTTTTAGTTGGAGGTGATACTCATTTTTCTTTTGAACAAAATCCTCTATTTATTTTTTTATTCTTGTCAGTGTCAAGTCAGATGCTTTGTCATCGCGTCTATCTTCCTTTCTTTTCCTCTTCCTCCTTCTTCTCCTCCTCCTCCTGCTCTTCCTTCTCCTCCTGCTCCTCCTTACCTGGGAGATAACACAATGCCTTTTTGGATCCTTCGACCCGAACCAACAGTCACATTCACACAAACATAAAAGGTCCTTGATGCCGTCATGTTCTGTTGGCTTGCCTCCAGATTATCCCACTCACAGTTGTATCTATTTCTGCTGTAGAGTTCCACTGCCACGAGAAGAGTCCCAAAAAAACAATAGGAAAATAATCCGGGACTGGAGAGAGACCGGGTAACGAAACCTGAAACTCAAAGCTCTTCTTCTTGTCTTGCTGCTTGGGATTTTTCATTTGATGAAACTCAAAACCAACTCAGAGCACATCAGATGTATAGTATTTCCCTCTCGTCCTCCTACTCTCAACACATACATATTCCCAGCCTGAGGAGTGGTAAAAGATGACAGATTACATGCCCAAATCATTCTGAAAAGTGACTTTTTTTCTTCTTTTTTTTTTTACAAGTCTGGAATGTGAAGTGCATGTGCTCTACAAAAAAGATACTGGCTTCCACATTAAAGCAGGAAGTAGGACAGACTGAGTGGCGGCTGTGCAGACGGTCCTGTGGGAGGGACGTCTGTAACAGAACCCATTCTGTCCACGGGTCCGCGAACACACACACACACACACACACACACACACACACACACACACACACACACACACACACACATGCCGATCTACTCCCCTTGTTCTGCCCAGAGGATTCCTCTCCCAATCCAACGGGGATGTGGAGTGTTACACAAAGTGGTCGTACTGTGTTCATGTCTTCGGGGCTCCTGATTGGACACAGAAGCGACTGTCTCTGCTGTGCCGTCTACCGGCAGCCGCAAAACCTCCCTTAGTGGAACGAAAGTCTGTGAGAGAAAAGCTTTGAATTGTTGGTTACTGGAGACAAGAAGGTCAATAGGATGAAGGTTGTGAGGAGCTGAGGAGGGGAACCAGGAAGTACACAATGTGGCTGTCAATCAAACAGATTTCACTTTCAAAATACAACGAGATGAAATCAAATGTTATTTTCACCCAAATTCATTGATTTATTAATCGACTCTGTGTTTCAAGAGATCATGTGTGTGTGTGTTTACATGGAGTACAGTCTGTTATTTATTTGGGATCAGCTTCTAGTGGTCAGAAACTCATAGATAAAGCTCACAAAACATGCACAAACAAAAAGAAACTAACAGCGTCTGAAGAACGGCCGCTATCAGCGCTATACTTCTGGGGGACCGGCAGAGGTTTATTTGATAACGGCAGGATTGCAGGGACAAGGAGAACATCTCAACGCTGCTAGGCTGATGCAACCATGACTCACGCGTTTTTGTCGCTGGAGTTGAGAAATTTCAACTCCAGCGACAACATGTCGCGCCCAACGCTCTGTTCGCCCCGCGTCAAACTCATTGTTCGTGTTGCCTCAAACGCGTCTGTCGCGTCGCCTGCTGGAAAAGTCACGTCCACGCAGCTGTGTATTGACTTTGCATGTAATCTGGTTGCGTGACCAAATCTTGTCGCGTTCGGTGTGAACACAGCATGAGAGCGGACCCTTCGTGAGAACGTGTTCTGGGGCCCGGTCTCGAGGAGGAAATAGACGTGTTGGAGCGTAGGAATTCTCCCCATGCAGGAGAAAAGACTATAAATCACCCATCCCAAGAGGCTTAACGTCACGCTGCCTCAGGAAATAGAAATCTGCGTTGCTATTGGAAAGCACCGTTATTCAAACCAGGTCACCAGGTGAGGAATGCTGCCAGCGCTGCGCTGCTATTTCTTTTGGCTTTCCTACTCCTGTGTAATTGCACCTTGACTTTGTGAATATGTTTGCCACGTTTTTGTATGCCTAGTGTGTGTGTGGGTGTGTGTGTACGTGTGTGTGTGTGTGTGTGTGTGTGGGTGTGTGTGCGTGTGTGTGTGTGTGTGTGTGTGTGTTGGTGTGTGTGCCTCGCCTGTGTGTACTTTTATGTAAAACCTGTCAGTGCAGAGCTCTACACTTACCAGTATTGTCATCTCTTACCTGTCTGTACTTTTAAGGATTGTGTTTTTGTCAGCAACCTGTTATTTTGGGGACATTTCTGCCAGGGTTCAGTATCGACCATATTATTACCACCTGTCACACACACACACACACACACACACACACACACACACACACACACACACACAGCTGAGGTAGCTGCTGTCAAACAGTAGGACATCTAGTGTGGTTAAAGGGACAGGCAGACAGACAGACAGACAGACAGGCAGGCAGACAGACAGGCAGACAGACAGACAGACAGACAGACAGACAGGCAGGCAGACAGGCAGACAGGCAGGCAGACAGGCCTGCTACTTCAGGCCAGGCCAGGACTACTTCAACCGCTTCATTTGGGGGTAAAACGGAATGTTGGAAATAATCCCTGTGAGACAAAAACAAGGTGAACACATGGGGTCAAAGGTGAAGTTGGTCTGTAAAACTTGTAAAACAAGTGCTCTGCTCTCTCTTCCATGAAATATTGTCTAATCTAAGCAATTCAACTAGTCACTGTAGTCATGTTAGGAACTAATCACCTTAATAATAAGTTATCATTTTTCTCCAAATAAACCTGTGAGTAGAAATGTTATGTAAAAGCACTGTTCGCTTACATTTCTATGAGCGTGCTACACTGCTTTGGTTGTGGTCGTTGTCCCTGTGAGCTAGGTGTCATAGCGGGGGAAGTGACATAATAACAGGCTGGACAAGCGCTCAGCTGTCACCTTCCCTTCAGCAGCGGAGAGCAGCTGCCCATGGTGATAACATGACGACGTCGCAGAAGAAGAGGGAAGTCACGATGAGCATGCTGCTGTCCTTGGTGCTGAAATTGAGGGCTGCTTTTTTTTTAAGAGCCATTCAGAGTTTGACATGTCAGCCACAGAGATGTCTGACGTTCTCTCCCAGAAAGGGAACTAGATGTTTCTTTCCAGGAACCCTGACACTGTTACTCAATGTAATACACAGACCTCGATATGTGTGAACAGCTGTGTAATAATGCAGATATCCATGTAATCATGGACAAGAGGCTGGTGCTCCAGATGACCCTGAGGTCAGCGTATAGAACCCTGAGGTCAGAGTATAGAACCCTGAGGTCAGAGTATGGAACCCTGAGGTCAGAGTATAGAACCCTGAGGTCAAAGTATAGAACCCTGAGGTCAGAGTATAGAACCCTGAGGTCAGAGTATGGAACCCTGAGGTCAGAGTATAGAACCCTGAGGTCAAAGTATAGAACCCTGAGGTCAGAGTATAGAACCCTGAGGTCAGAGTATAGAACCCTGAAGTCAGAGTATAGAACCCTGAAGTCAGAGTATAGAACCCTGAGGTTTGAACATCTCTATGTTTAAACAGGGAGAGGGGAGAGAGCGAGATCAGTAGGGTTTTTGTGGTGATTTTTGTTTCACCTTCTCAATGCTCAGCTGCACACACACACACACACACACACACACACACACACACACACACACACACACACACACACGCACACATGCACACACACACACGCACACACACACGCACACACACACACGCACACATGCACACACACACACACACACACACACACACACTAATCTGGGACAATAACCAGCATTTGTCTGTG
This sequence comes from Clinocottus analis, assembly GCF_023055335.1. Taxonomy (NCBI): domain Eukaryota; kingdom Metazoa; phylum Chordata; class Actinopteri; order Perciformes; family Cottidae; genus Clinocottus; species Clinocottus analis. The sequence goes on along the minus strand of NW_027175931.1, from coordinate 13,022,679 downwards.
TCGTTTTAGGACTCTCTGGAACCTCGCAAGGTTCCTGACTCAGGAGCTGAATGAGCATCAACGGATAAATTGCGCTCGCAAAAAGCTTCTTTTGGATGAGCTTTCTTTGTTCGTCGGAGTGATTGATGTTTGACGAGATATGGAAGAAAGACTACTACCCAAAAGTCTGTAAACCACGGACCTCGTCCTCGCCTCGCCTCTCCTCTCTGTTGTGGCCGCCCTTTCTATGGTTTTACAGATTGGCGAAATCATTCGCTTTACGGTGTATTCATGGGCCTCCATGTTCAAATCAGTGAATAACAAATATAAAATAAATACACAATTGTACACAATATTTTTGAACATAGTGACGTGATGTTGCAGTAAAGTGCTGTCCCATTTATGTTTACACCATCAAGCCCTCATCAACTCTCACACTCAACCACTTAGAGCTGACGTCAGTGAGTCCCTGAGGGTTCAGGGCTTGAGGGCTCAGCGGGGTGTCACGAACCAGGCTGTGTGGCCATGGCAAAAAGGAGGGAATACACAGAAGGGAGTGGTAATATTCAATGGGCAAATGTGTGCCTGTGATTGGGGGAGTGTTAGAGTCCAGTAGAGGCTTCACCTGTGCTTATAGATCAAGCTTTTGCAATATTACTTTGTAATCGACTGACTCACTAACTTTGTTGTCCAACTCAGTGAAAATCTGTCCCAGCTTCTCTCAGCAAAGGTACATCAGCACAAAAAACACTTCTCCCCATAAAAGGCATCAAACATCAAGCATCAAAATCAATTCTCAAAGCACCCGCAAAGGTCTTGGTTTTACTCTAAATTAGCCTCTTTTTATGTAAATGAGCCTCACTGCAGAAAGAGTCAAATTTACAAATGATTCTCCGTAGAGTTGAAGCACATTAATGAAAGGTTTCCTCTCATACTCTTTTAGTTTGGGATGCAAAGAAGCAATGGCAGTTGTGTGTCATGAAAAACACATTAATGGAGCTCCCCTACATATCATTTGCTGAAAAGAGAGAAAGATATTTATGGGAAATAAGTTATTATATAAACAAATAAACAAATAATTTCTTCCCTCTATTTCTTTGTCCAAATCCTCAGCTCACATTTTTTTCCCTAAATTGCCTGCGGCTCAGGCTGACTCTCACCCCTCACAACTGACTCACTGGCCTGTAGCCTAATCAGACTTTGCCACATGAAGAATTGCAATCAGACTAAAAAAAGGGAAATTAAAAAAATGGACTTGGCTGCACAACTTTATGGGCATGTTTGTGTCATATCATTACATTACAAACGAGTGGCAGTTCATGGTGCTATCAGCGGCGTAATTCATTGGTTCTGAATTTGCATAGAAGCTTTCAGGGAGGGGGACGAGAAGAATAACATTTAGTTTAAACAATACGTATAAACTCTGGCAGTTTGTGACATACAGAACATGGTGAGTGTTTTTCAGCGCGCACGACTGTGTTCCTATTTCCCGAGAGGAACATTTACTTGTGCAGACTTGAACTCCCTGTATCAGCAGAAAAGATTGACTTTTTTTAGCTTTTGCAAAGTCAGAAGAGATGAAAGAGCCCACAAGCTTAACTCAAAAAGAGTGGCTGCTTTTTCATAATGCTGCAAACTGGCTGCATCCTCTTTCTATATACCATCAACAGTGGAGGATTTGAAGATGCCGCCTCGGGCTGCATGACGGTTTATCCAGATGACTGTTGAGGTAGGAACAGAACCAACGGAGGAGGAGACATGCACATTTACGCATCAGAACTTTAGTTTCTCAGCATTTGCTTCCGGGCCCTTTTAGAGTTTATTCCCTCACCTCAAGATTTTGCAGCTTATGATTATTTACAATTCTTTCATTTAGTTTAATTAAGCCATATCATGTTTCCTCATTCAGTAAAACATTCCCCATTGAATGTGAAATCAGGTCATTTAGAACGCTATCCCGCGATTCGGATGACAGCAAGGCGGTAGAGTCTCTGGCTGTTTGTGTTGTGGCTGCTCGCCAGCGTCACACTGCCGGATGCTTCTAATGCTCTGTTGGATTTCAGCTGGTCTATTAAACGTTCATTATGTTTGTGGACAGCGTGTCACACACACACACACACACACACTCCTCTTGTTTTTGGAATCAAAGTGGAAGTTGAGGGTAGAAGAGTTTATGACCTTTTCCAGACTGCAGACAGTGTTGTAATTGACCCAGAGCCACTCGTTTAACACGAGAGGTCAACTGACCAACCAACAGTTTCTAGCTCGTGTTCACTGCTGGCAGAGAGAAAATATGTCTGCTTGTATCCCACAAATTTATCCAAATCCTCTCTCTGGTTTATTCCAATGGTGTTTGGATGGGTCTGTCCAAAAATACACATCCCATGACGTAAATTATTACATTGAAGGTTGAAGATTTACAGGTTGGAGGGTTAAGCCTGGGGGCAGTTGGGTGACAGTAAGTCTCCAGGAAATACATGGAAGTTGTAATGTAACGTCCCCAAAAGTCCTGAAAACATGACTCTGCCCGTGTGTGTGTGTGCGTGTGTGTGTGTGTTCTTTTTGTCCTGTTGGACCTCGTTTGGAAATAAAAATCCTTTTATTCCCATAGGCCCTTAAGCCACACACACACGCACACACACACGCGCACACACACACACACACACACACACACATGTCAGAGGTGAACTTTAATTTGAGATCCTGCTGAGAGGAATCATGAATCACTGCTATTTGAGGCACCAACAGGTAACAACAAATTAAAAGGTATTATCTCAGCTACATTGAATATGGACTCAAAAATACAAATAAATTGATTTTTTTTCTTGCATTAATTTGCTTTTGTGATGTGCATTTGTATTGCCAGTCATACAGTGTTCTTTGTGGATCACTTTTTAACTTTGTAGAAACGTAGTATTTGAATCGAGGATGATTTTAACATCTGGCCAAGGTCACTGGATGAAAAAAATGAGATTCATATTTAGTAGGGCTGGGCAAGTTAACGCGTTAATAACGGGTTAACTTTTCAATCGATTAATGGCGTTAATTATTTGACCATGCATTAACTGCATTCAATTTAATTTAATTTTTTTGCTTTTACTTTGAAGGCGATTTATATACATGCACACGCACTTCTGCAGCCTCACCGACAGGCAGTGTTGACAACTTGCCGACTTGAGCCTGACGCGAAAGCACATATTGTTCTGTAGTTTCTGTTCTCAACAAGGAGTGGTGCTGCCGCGAGTCGCTTGCCTCACAAAGTGCTCAGTCTACTTAGCAGCCTCGCGCTGCAAGCTCAACGTCCATATTGAACATTAATCGCCCATGCGCAAAACCGTTGCTTCACTGATACCGGTCAGCTGTCCTTCACATCTCCACCTCATTCAACCAGACGTCAGTGCACTTGTTCAAGACAACACAGACTGGACTTTTCTCACTGAGGAAGAAAAACTGAACCGAAAACATGAAAAGCACTTATTGCTTTTGTATGAAGTGAATCAGTTGCTGGTCTTTAACATCTTTAAGTTAAGCAACAGACTGAACATGGACAAAAGGAGTGGTTTGTCCCTCACAGGGACCCTTACTACTGAACTGCTGTTGCTCCAAAGTGCTGTTGTTCTGATATATTGTTCTGATAATAGTTATTTTTAAATAAGCTTAACTGTATACGTAGATTCAATCTAGAGAATAATAAGCAGCAGGGTGGGTTTTATTTGCTGAAACAGCTTAATATAAGCAAGGGACTTGCATAAAGAAACAACGGTTACGATAAGAAAAGTACGACAGAAAAGAAAATCTACATTTGAATAGTTGGGAGCAAGATGTGGCTTAAAAAAATAGAAAAATAGAGGTAGGCTGTGAATGCTATTCATGTGATCCTCAGATGCCAAACAACAAGAAACCAGCGCTTATCGGTTTCACGTGACAAGGGCTTTTAGATTAATTGTAAACTCCTACGAACATTAGAACCAACTCTTCTCAATGAGCAAAGGGGCTTGAGGAAACATCTTTCTGTCAAAGTAATATCAACACAAAGAGACCACCAGGAGAGAACACAAGGTGAAAACCAGTGCTGCGGTCCAATAGTCAAATAATCACCTCCTAATGTCTAACCCTAAGAACTTTTCCTTGACCTCTGTGGAAACGTCACAGGGTCAAGGAAATATGGGAAGGAGAATTCATGAGGAGTTAGGAAAAGACCACCGCGGTGTTTAGAGAATACGATTCCACTTTCACTAAGCGACGTCAGTTCGCGAGGCGACGCTGTTGGTTAGCAGTGAGACTATGCTGTATTGCAGCCGTGGTGTCTCTCACGTGGACTTCAGCAACGCCTTTAGACGTGGAGCCTCTCTGGATGAGGTTCCAGCCGAGTTCAGTTACACCTGTCAGTTTCCCTGATATCTGTGAAATACCACAGGGTTGTTGATGTTTTTATAGCTAACGTAAACTCATATGCAGATGTCGAATGTGTGTGAAAACCTCATGAGTAATGATTCATTTTATTTATGTAGCTACAGGAACACATGGGCAATTCTTTATTTTTATACCGTTATTTTTCTTTTTATGCTATTATTTTTCTTGCGGCAGTGTTCTGCAGCTGTTGGCGCACATTCATCATTACGCATGGTTTTAGTATTCCTTTGAATGTCAGATATAACTTTCCCTGACGCGGCTGCAGTGAACGTTTAGTCGCCAAGAAGGCTGTTAAGAGTGGGTCAGACTGATCTTACGTTTCCTTCTTAGTGAAAGAGCGTCTTAAGCTAAGAACGACTCTGGGAAACACGTTGTTCTTTCACAGCGCTCTAGCGCTCCTAAGACGCTCTTAGCACTTAAGAGCATCATAACGAATCTGGGAAACGCGGCCAAGGACTATTCGACCGCAGCCTAACTCTTAAAGGGACAGTGTGTAGGATGTAGTGCCATCTAGTGGTGTGGCTGCAGACTGCTACTAACTGAATACCCCTCCGCTCACTCCTCGTTACCCCTATAACAGTTTTGCCTTCGGGTAACGTACATATGGAAGGTCTCTCTCTCGATCCATTGTTTGATTTGTCCGTTCTACTGCATGAAAAGAAAAGAAAAGAACGAGGCGGTGTAACATGGCCTTGAAGAGGACTTGATCCTATTATTAAGGGCTAATTGTAAGCTAATAAAAACAAAGATTCTGAGTTTCAGGTGACAAGAGTATATGAGTTGCCTGTGGGCTCGTACTAAAAATAGCAAGAGTCAAAGTCAGGAAGTTTCAACGAATGTATTTTGCGCAATTACTTGGTGAAACATTCTTGATAATGATTGTGAAAACATACAGACAATGTCTGAATAAACATAGCCTATTAAATGCATAATCATCATTATTTAAAGATAACCCCTTCACGTATCTCCCAGTTTTCAAAAATATTGATGACTAATATATACTAATATATATACCAGTGTTTTCAATATACTAATGAAAACATTGTTATCAATATTAAATTCTATTTCCGCTCATAGTTCCCCCGACACAGCGGCCCTTTAATTACACTTTTTAAAATTATTTTCTGGCAATAAACAAACTCAAACCTCTACCTAAGCACACTTACCTGGGACTGTGGGGGTGTACCACTGGAAGCAGGCCAGTGTCCCGCATGACTCATGCAGCAGGTTTGCTTCCCACCACAGGCCTGCAATTAATATTTTTCCAATAACTAATGCTGATCTTTCCCTAAACTTAACAACACAGCCCTCAAGCACAGATACTGAAGAAAGTGAGAGATTAAAAAAATGCTGGCAATGAACTTCAAATATATATATATATATATATATATATATATATATATATATATATATATATATATATATATATATACATATATATATATATATATATATATATATATATATATATATATATATATATATATATATACCTGTGATGTGCTGAATAACTAAATATCACATCTAAAAAACATGAAAGGCCTTCATTTCCTGTTCATTTTATGGGGAAATAATGTTCTAATATTCAATGGCAGCCTCCCGCCGCGTTCACTCACCTTCACACTTTGTTCCGCTGCTGTGTCGCGGCGGTGCCAGGGATCATGCAGGACTCTGTTTGAAGCCTCTAGTGCACTCATGAGGACAAATGAGGTTTTTTACCACAGTGGCTGCTCTGAGTTGTGTTCCAAAGTTTGCTGATCCTGAGCCAGTGACAGTTCAGCGGCAGAGGAAGCAGCGGGTTGGCGTCACGTAGGCGACATGTGGAGGGTAAATAAAAGTTAGCGCCGTTACTTCCAAGTGGAGGTTACAACTCGTGAATGTATGATTTTCATATCTCGCACTTGGTGAGTCCACACTGCCAGCAAACACTGCAGAGATCTCTGGAGCCCAAGGCAATACAAATCTAATTATCAGTTATGTTATTATAATATAATAACATAACTGATGTAGAAATAATGCCAAAGTTGCATCTGTCGCAAACTTTTCCCGATTGGCTCTTGAGAGGGACGGATGAAGGATGAGTTTGACAACAAAGATACAAATTTGACATTTTATAGTTTGAGGATTTAAATTGTGTCTATCTTATTATTTTAGTCCCACTAGTCATGTACACAGTATGTTAACTGCACATCCAAGTATGTTTTTATGTCCCCGGTTTTTGTGAGCCTCAATAATCTATCACAAACTACTTGTGACTATACTTGTATTTTCCTTGAATCAATTGCATTCTATTATTATGATATAATAATGTTTGAAACTGTATACAACAAAATGGTGGAAAGGTTGGCGATTGATTAAGAAAAATGTGATTAGTCTCCTTGAATGGAAAGAATCTGGCTTGTGTCCCATGACTGTCTTTCACTGAGCACAGCCACATGTACAGTATTACAATTGTTTCATTTTTATGTGAAAGAATCAAGGGCGTAGGTTTGGTCTCAACATTGGTAGGGACCCCCGTTATTTAAAAAAAAATTGTTGATATTATGCCAACTTTATTAAATTATATTAACATTTGTGTAACCTGGAACTGATTTAAACATAATAACAGTAATACAACCTTAGTTTAATACAAAACAGTATTCTGCACCAAATAAATACCAATAATAAATAGTTAACTAAATAAATAAAAAATGCCAATATGCAGTAACATTGTATTGTATATCCAAAATATAATATCAAATTTTCTAAGTTGTGGAGTGAAAAAAGACAAAATAAATTACGTTATTTGGGATTAGGCTGCTGTGGTTCACTCCCCATGTCAGGACTCTGCTGCACCGACTTCCTTGATGATCACTGTGGCTCAAACTGACTGTTCCCTAAAGAGCAAAGAAAACTTATCCTAGTCTGCACATGCATGTTTTAACATATTAATAATGCACTTAAAAACAGGGAGACAATGTTTACACTGTCTGCCATGATAATACACCTCAACACAGAATCAATGTAAGACCTGAAGCCCTGATGGTCCAGCTGCATTTTAAAATAATGCCTTAATAAATAAATGTAGACCTTATGAGTAGTATCTGTATTTATTTTGAAAGCAATTTAGAACATTTAGGTAATAGGTTCAGATTTTATGGCACAGCCTTGTTTTCTATTCAACATCACATAATTCAAAATCCCAAAGTGCTGGTATAGCACCTGTAAATATGTTGTTTCATATGTTTTACTGATTTAATATGACTGTGTCCATTTCTAATAATTTACTTTAAATGTGTGTTTAAGTTAATTCAAAAGTTTTTATACCAATGTTTGAGAACATTGATGACCTGTACACATACTGACTGAAGGGAAGACTGTATTGTGCTCACTCTGTAGAAGAGAGCACTTTCTCTCTTGACTAATTAAAGCAGGAAGACATGCAGTATGCAGGCTGGAGACCAAAACGTGTGTTTGTTTTCAACCTGTGACTTGTTTTAATAAACGTTATAACAGAAAAAGGACGTGTTTGTGGACAGTTTGTTTTAAGGGTGCAACACTGACAGAAGGTCAGATTCCCCAAGTGTCATTTAATGTCGTTGCTAATGCAAGATAATTCTTAACAAAATGCCAGTAGGATCTCATCTGAAGCCCTGCTGGTCCAGCTGGTTCAACCTGCACTGGACCTTCACTGGATTTCTGAGTTTCCTGAATGCATTTCAAAATAATGCAGGTTTGCACTGTGTGAGCAGTTAGCCCGCTACTAACATTAGCTAACAACAACCTGGCCTCTTAATAGCTACTTACGTGGTTTTCTTTTTTGGTGGCATTTTCTTATCTACAAAGCACAAAAGGGTCAACAATATCAAGCCTAAGACCAAACAAAATACTAATATGAGACTGTATTATTTCCTGGCGTATTTTAGTATCTTACCGTGTCTGACTACTGTCAGCTCTCAGCCTGCATTTACGACTCACGTAACTTGTGTGTTTTCTTTCACTTTCTCACTCGCTGTCTCGAGGAAAACATGGACATGGATTGAACATAATATTATACGAGGAGTGAAAAATCTGTTTCAAAGTTTCTATACTATTACAGACGAGTGAGTATGCAAATATTTTGTCCAAACTTTGGTCATGACTAGTCCCTATGTACCCAATGCAAACCTACGCCCTTGGAAAGAATAGAACATTTTTCAGTTTGCCTCCGCCTTGCAAGAGAGCTGCGCTCTGGCTTCATTCGGTTCTCGTCACTACATTGATCACTGAGCCAAACCGACCTTTGGTGGTCATCATTAAAATATTTAGTTTCAGCAGATGTTTCCAGAGACGTGAGAGGGTGGACGTGCGTCCTGAGCCTGGCGCTGCCTCGCCTTTGGTGAGCAGGGGCCACGTCCGCTTTGGTGCAAATGTAAAACCTTGAGAGTTTAACCGACAAAACTTTCGTGAGGCAATCAAACATGTTCTCTTCCTTCGTCCCCCTCAGGCCATCTGTAGAGGCCAGAGTATCCTTGAATGTTAAGCAATGTCATTATTGGTCTCAAAAACAGACAACAAAATGATAATTTCTGCGTCTCTAAAGAGTCTCTCGTCTGGTTTCAATCCCCGTCCATCATTGTGTGCTTGGTGCTTTGGTTTTACATTTTTTCATCTCAGTGAGTCTCCAATGCAATTTAAAACTGCAGTATGTCAAATGTGGTCATAAGGTGGAGCTCTAACCGCCAATCATAGACGACCTGCTCGACCTCCTGAGCCCTCGGTGTGACAATGTGTCTTTGAACCCCAGAAGATGCAAACGCTGGAGAGAGAATCATCCTCTCTAAAGGCTGAGCTTTGAGGAAACATCGGTTTCAGGACTCCGATCCGCCAAGGTTGGAGGTATTGAGCCGACAGGGACACTGCCTCCAACATGAACAGTGCTGTCTGTCGGTCCACAGCTGTAGTTCCACTGTCTGAGTGCTCCACTGTATAGAATCTGTTGTGGGTTCATTATGGTATCGACTGCACACTCCCAGCATTTTCAATAGATAATCAGTGAGACTCCCTCGGCGTTTGTCACTTGGTACGCATCGTCACCGGCAGATCAGCTAATTGATTGTATGTTGTCTGTATTCAAAACGCCACCCATTTAACACTAGGACCAAAAATATAGCAATTTAACTGGCATGCAACACTTCTTTACAAATGCCTCCGCAGGGCAGCTCATATGCACGAGTTTGTACAGTCAAGTATTAAAATCTTCCGTTCCCTTTTGTTCTACGTCACTGAAGACGTTCACCACGCGGTGTGGTTTTTCCGAGTGCTAAAGCTTCCTCTGGTTCCTTCCAGCTCGCCGTGTGGATTTTTATTTCTCTTTCATCTTTTGTCTACATAGCTGTTGTTATTCCACTCCTAATGACTCTCTTTTCTGTTTTGCTCAAAAGTGCTTCTGATGCTGGCCTCTTGACAGTTTTTCTGCAGGAATGGACGGATGAGAAAGACGCTGCAGAGGTTTATACGTTTTACAAACTCGCTTGCTTTAATTACAATATTTCACCTTGCCATTTTTTATTTTTTTTTGCTTTCTTCTTCTTTTTCCTGCTCCATCAGCAGAAACTATTTCATATCAGAAAAGCAGACTTCCATTGGAGCTGACTGTCTGCTAGCGGTACGCTAATATGTTAATGAGAAGCCGTTTTTCTATTAAAGGCGGGAGGAATCAGCACTTTCACACACATCTGACGAAACAAAGGGTAATTAGTTCTGAAGAGGGCTCGGAAAGATAAAAAGTTAGAAAACAGCACCTGAGATCAAGTGTGTGTGTGTGTGTGTGTGTGTGTGTGTGTGTGTGTGTGTGTGTGTGTGTGTGTGTGTGTGTGTGTGAGACATGCCTGTAATGGATTTAGGTGTTAGCCATCAAGACCACAAGCCTTTCATCCTACTGTACTGGCAAGTTTGACGTAAAGACACACACACACACACACACACACACACACACACACACACTCACACTCACACTCACACACACAGACACACACTTCACAGCAGGTGTCTCTCTTCTGCCAGCAGAACCTGTCGACTCTCTTGTGCTCTGAATCATCTGTCATTAGAGTTGAAAGGAAGTCAGAAAACACTTTCTTTCTTTCTTTTTTCTCCCGATCGTGATGGATGTCAATGTTGCTCAGTCAGCTGGTCAAACGCATCGTGATAATAAGGCTTTGTGATTCTTCTCAAATAGTGCAAGTTGTACACCACAAGCGCTGTGATTCTGATCCCAGTCAACACTGTTTTAAGCTTCTTAGCCTTGCCAGAGTAGATGGTGGCTGTCACTGTCTGTTGCCTCGTAGCATCTGTGAGCCCAAACTGGAGAATAAAAGACACAAACACATGGCCACCTATTTCATGACAAACAGCCTTTCTTGCTGTGCAGAAGGATACGCTGTTGTTTGTCGAGAAACAGTTCCAGTATGTGGAAACAACAAATAGTTTGGACACTTTTGTTTGTGTACAGATTAAAGAAAGGTAATAGAAAATGTTATTGCATCTTATGTTTGACCACAGGTCAAAACTCCTGTTCACCGTCCTATTAAATGGATTTGATTTGGGCCTTTTCTGCTGAAGGCCATGGAGCCACCATATCAAACTACTCAAACAAGTTCATGATCCTTATTATGTTAAATATTGATGTGAATATATATACAATGTTAGCGAGAGTGAAACCTTGTTGTCTGGTGCTAAACGGCTGAAAGCAAAAGTCACTGTCCTGCAGCGACACTTCAAGTCCGACTTTGACCCAGGTGCACACAAACACAACGTCTTCAAGCACTCCAAATGTCAGAGGAGCTATTGGAGGAAACGCAGAGTTCGAAAGCCTGAAAATTTGGAGTAACCAAAAGCTTCTCTAATCCTAACACATTGTCCCAATTCCTCAAACGCCTGCTGTTTGGAATGAAGAGTTTCAAGTTTCATCACAGAGTGCTTGTATCGCTTTTGTTACCGAATGTCCACTAATAAGCACCGGCTCTCCTCTCATGACAGATACTTTGGCACTGAACATGGCATTGATTAACATTTGCTCTCCGCCTACATGGCCTTTAGTCGTATTCCTCTTATCTCTGTTTGACCTCTTATCCTCTTTCTCTCTCTCTCTCTCTCCCTCCCTCCCACTCCTTCCTCTCTCTGTTCCAGCGGGTCATGTTCATATTTTTCTGTCTTGACTGAGTACTGGAGTACTGGCAGTGTGTGTCTGTTTGTGTGTGTGTGTGTGTGTGTGTGTGTGTGTGTGTGTGTGTGTGTGTGTGTGTGTGTGTGTGTGTGTGTGTGTGTGTGTAATTACAAGGTCTGGCCCTCACTAAAAGATATTCTGTTTTATTATTATGGTGGATCAAATTATTGGTACATGTAAGTCATGGAGTTGATTTCCATCCGTATTTGTGGTTGTGCCTCATTCAATTTGTTAATATTTCTGGTGACTAAAGAGAGTGCTGCGGGATGCCTGAACTAAGCTCTGGGGTTAACACAAGCAGAAAAGATTCAGAACGATTTGTTCTACAATATAAAATATGTCAGTGAATACCTGTTAATAACCCCCAATAATTTAATATTTTGAAAAAGAACGTTTGCTAACAAGTGGCGAAATGAGATTACAAAACGTCATCACACTGATCACAAGTCTGCCCGGACAGCCCCGCTGTGAACACTCCCACTCCCATGGTGGAGTTAGTTTATAGTTAAACGTCTGCTTCTGGTGAATAAATATATGCTTAAAAAAAAAGAAGAAAAATCATACATTTTTGAAGAATGTCTTGCTGAGTAAGCATCATAAACATATGTTTTGCAAAGCGTTTTTAAGATGCAAATCCAATAGGAAAATCCTGTTGGCTTCATGTTGAAGGAACCAGTGCGATGCTAACTTACGGGGTTACAACCTTCTATTAGACCCTGCTGGCTGCATCAGAGTTGCTAACGGGGCTAAATGAGGCCGCCAAGGCTTTCTTCATAAGGAAGTGGGCGTGGTTTCATCTATTCAATTCAATTCAGCTTATTTTGTGTAGCCCAAAATCACAAATACAAGATTTTCCTCAGAGGGCTTTACAATCTGTACACATACCATCCCTGTCCCAGGACCTGAAGCACGTTTGCACAACGCAGGACGTCCAGTTAAAGCAAGCCTCAAATTCTGGGGCTGTGTTTAAAATAGTACCATATGTACTACATACTGATTAGTACATTAACAAATAAGTGTGCCATTACCAGTCTACTGTTAACACTGAATGAAAACCCATTGAAAATTGTTCCATCACAAATGTAAATCAGCATTAATTTTTCCACCCAATGGTACATTCCCAGTATTGTTTTAGGGCAAATCCACAAATCCACAAATCTACAAATCTTTTTCCTGCTATTGTCACTCATCATTTGTACCCCTCAGTACGCCATTGGACAGTCAGAAGACGCACAGTGCATTGTGGACACTTAGAGCACGTTTTCCTTCTGAAGAGATCTCGCTCCTGAAGCGTACATGTGTTTCTCGCAGTTGCTAAATCCACATACTATGCAGTTGCCTGTAAATGTAGGCTTTTATGCATCCCTGCTTCCAGACGGGTTCTAAAGCGTATGATTATAAACAGATTTTTAGACGCATAACACTTTCAGATGCCTTCAGGTGATACTTGATATTGAATTTGATTTACATACCAAACAAAAGCAGTTTATTCTTGTTGTGTGTTCCATTTTTCCAACGCCAGATTTTTCTCACTTTGGAATCTGGACCTCCTCATTTGCACCTCTAAGAAGCTACAGGAGCTTATTAAATGTCCTCAATCCTGAATAATACCAAACAGTAAATTGGCTCTCTGCAACATAGTTTGAAGTTACAAATGAGCTGCTTTGTTGCATTGTTTACCTCCTCCCCGCCACCATCACAGCACAAAGAAACATCCTGGAGGCTCGCGTTCAGCTTTAATCGCTCATTGCTGGAGTGTTTTAACAATTTGGGGGAATTTCTTTTAAAGTGAATGCAGAGGATGATGTGGAACCATTTTTTGTCATAAAAGTTAGTGTGACGTGGGTCTGCGCTGAAAGCTAAGCTTGGACTCGACTGAAAGACTGACAGCGACTAAATAGCTGCGATTAAGCTTTTTCTCCCTGTGGTCCTTTCTCTCACACCGTCTCTTTCCTTATTGTCTTCTCTTCACACTAAAGACCCCTGTGTCCAGCAGGACGGAGGGAGCCTGATACGGCAACCCAGTGTACCTGAACCCCATTAACCTGTCCTGTATGTTTCCTATTGTTTGAGAGGAGCTGAGAGGAGCCTTGGGAGGGAAGAGATGAGGAGCTGCGAGACCATCTTCCTCAACAATTAGAGAAGTGCCAAAAAAGAGAGGAAATAAATACTTTCCATCAATTGAATCCATTCTATCTTCAATAAAAGTGCTACTAAAAAATCCCATATGACCTCCTTAAGGGACGTTTTGTCCTACGTGACGTTGGAAGATAGTTATGGTATATTTCTTTTAAACCGTTTCAGGTGAATGTCCCATACGTTACATTAGGATCCCGGCGTACGATGAGATTTGAACATTCCATAAATGTTGGAAATAGCACTCTCCCTAACAGACCATCGCTTTTCTGTCTACAATGAAAGGAAATCCATATGAAACTGTGGGGGAAACCACAGAAACAAAACAACTGGCGGATGACAAAATCACACACACAGGGAGTCAGTGCTCAAAATGGTTGCATGTAGCTCCTAAAGAGCTGCCAAAATCATTTGGAACTAGAAAGGAGCACTTAGTGAGTGTGCAGCTTCATCAGATGTGTCTGTAACAACCACTGCTGGAATGTCTGATTGAATGGCTGCGACCAAGTCTACTGAGAAAACAGTTTTCCCCGACTGTGTCTCTGCAGAGAAGCGGCTCAGAGGCGGCGGAGCATTCAGCTGTGTTATCACCACCGGCCTGGGACCGGTTAAGAGTAGTGAGTGAGGAGTCGGAAGGCAATCAATGGCAGGCTGGAACAGACAAAAAGAGGGGTTTTGAAAAAGTGTCACTGCAACCAGGTCCTTTAACATGCAGCCATTAACCAGCTCCAAAAACAAGAAGCAGATTGCCGCAGCAGTATGCAAAATTTGGCATAGACAGACACAGAGATGCACGCTCGCTGCATTGGCATCACCTTCCAGACCCGGAGGTTTCAGACTGGGTATTACTCTCTGTTCACCATTGAAGGAAAAATCTGACTTTTAGATTTCTGGACACACACATTATCAAGAACTACAGCGTTTATCATTATGACACGTGGCCGGAAAGTAGAGATTGAGGAGAGGTCATGAGTTCGACTGAATCAATTTGAATTATCCTCTGCAAATCAAATCCAAAGAAACGTTTCTCTGTAACAAGCTGCAGCCCTCCAAACCAAACCAGAGCTGTTGTTCTGTGTTTTGGAGCACAGCTCAAGTCAAGTCCGAAAGAAGACTCAAATGTTCAGCTGTAGCTCAAACACTATGGAACATGGAGTCAGGAGGTCATAGGTCAGAGTTCAACAGTAGTGTTGTAAAAATAAATAAATTAGAGCTGGGCAAGTTAACGCGTTAACGCAAGATTAATCTGACAATCCTTTAATGGCGTTAACTGTTTGATCATGTATTAACTGCATGTTTGTTTGTTTTTTACATTATTATCATTATTATTATTATTATTATTATTATTATTATTATTATTATTATTATTATTATGATTATGATTATGATTTTGCATTGGGAGGGGCTTATCGCTTTAAATCTCTCCAGACGGCGTAGTTCAGACCTGGCTTCTTACGGCTCTCCCAGTCCTGCCCGCATAAGGTCAATCAAACATGAAAAATAAATAAATAAGATAAACACCATGAACGCATTATTAGGACACTGCTTTTACTTTCAAGGCGTGCACTTCTGTAGCCTCGCCTGACGTAAAGCACGTATTGTTCTGTGTCTTCTGTTCTCAACAAGCAGCGGTGCTGCAAAGAGCCGCGAGCCGCTTCACCTTAAAAAAAAACACTCACAGGCCACCGGCAGGCTCCGCATCCAGATTGAAAGTTATTCGCGCATGCACAAAGCTCCTGACCCTGCGGTGGTCCACTATGCAGAGCACTTTAAAGCAGCATCACTTCTGGATCTGTACTCTTCTCTCAAAGAGCAGAACTTTCCTCACATCACAAGATGTTCAGTGCACTTGTTCAAGACAACACAGACTGGACTTTTCTCACTGAGGAAGAAAAACTGAAATTAAAACATGAAAAACACTTATTGCTTTTGTATAAAGTGAATCAGTTGCTTATCTTTAAGGTAAGCAACATACTAAACATGGACAAAAGAAGGAGTGGTTTGTCCCTCACTACTGAACAGTACCTGTTCAGATAAAATAAATAAAACAGATATATAAACTATATCTGTATGTATGTTAACTTGCTGTTATATTGTTCTGATAGCATTACTTTAAAATAAAAGCGTGCAATACACTAATTGTTTTACTTCATTCTTGAATTTGGTGCACATGGTAAAAAAAATATTGCGATCAATCAGTTAATTTTTTTCAACTTTGCCCAGCCCTAACATAAATATGAAAGCTATAAAAATATCAAACACCACATGTGCAAATAAGCAAGGAGAGAAGGAGGAAGATTATGATTCAGAGCCGGAGCTGTCAGATGTAAAATTACACCGCTGCTCTGACACATAACACAATAAATCGTCTGAAGGATGTTCAGAGAGCGAAAGATCTAAATTGATTTCAAAAGAAAACTAAGGTACTTTGCGTCTTTCACCCAAAAACAGAAATCCCTTTATTTAGGTGTCAGAGCAAAACAGGGACATTTAAAGCCATATTTGCTGGACTCAGACTCCTTTCAGCTGCAGAGGCTTTATCTGGGTGTTATGTAACATAAATACAGACATTTTTACTCAGACAAGGTAAAAACAGGTCTGTTTAGTGCTTTTGAAAGATGGATTCAAAAGCCCAAAGCCTTCCTCTGAGCTCAATCTAACCAATACACAGCTCTGGCAGAGCTCCATTTTTCTGTCATCCTGCAATGACGCTGAGTGGAGTACATGGGCTTTCCACATCAATACAAGAACGGACAGTTTCTGTTTTGACCGCAGCCTTAGTGCTGTGTTTTGAAAGGTAATCAGACTAGATTTAACCAGGCTTCAGCACTGAGAGGTCCCGATGTCCAACTTATGACAGAACATGGTAACTTTCATTTACAGCCTAAAAATGATGAAATTGATAGTGAGTTTTTAATCTACACTGGGTGTCTGCTATCATTACAGTTATACCCTTGCCGTCCATCTTGGGCCTTTTAAACACTCGTACACACTCCTCCGACGTCTTCTGTCTGAGAGTTGTCTGTTCCTCCACTTATGCAGCAAGAACTAGACATGTGGGCCTGTCTCCATTTTAAGATACATCGCTATGCAGATGGGCATTGTATCGACGCCGTGACGGAACGTAATTGGGAGTTTGGTTTCATTTCATCTCAGTGCGAGTCTTTACTGCATTTTGCTGTTGCTTACTGTCTGTCACGCTAGTTTCTCTCCACCTCTGCTCTCCTCTGATCTCTGTGTTTCACCGAGGACTTGCACACTATGACACTGCCGTCTGCTGCCTTGTTGCTCTTGTTACCAACATGTTCTGCTCTGTTTCACCAATGCTGAGCTGAAAAATGTGCCGTTCCACTGGTCTCATCCAGACTACGAAAAAGAATGCGTCGTAATTCGAGATTGTTGGGTTCAATAATGAGCAATATGTTAGCCAGGACACCGCTGTGAGTTCTACATGCAAAACCAGAAGCCAACGTTGATGTGTTCGTCCGTGTATATTTTCACCCAATAACCCAAAACTACAACATTTTCCAAAACCTACCTCAGTAGTGTTGTTGCCTAAACCTGATTTGTTTCCTGTGACCACAGGAAAGACTGTATGTGTGTGACGGGTGGAAATTGACTGGTGTCACCATTTTCTTCGAAAAACGTAGGAAAAATGAGGAGTAAATTTTATTAACATATACAAACCGTTGTATGAGGATAAGTGCAGCTTTTTACATAATCAGATGCAGTGGCGGGCCGTGGATGCCCGACCTGTGCATTCACAGTGCTGCCCGCTGTGACTTTGATCAGGACTAGCTTTGTGATATCACAGTGTTCTGGAATATCCAAATTAGTGTTTACAGTAAATTATGGAAACACATAACACATAGTCGTCCATTTTCTTCACTTATTGGGGGCTGGGTAAAGGGGCAGCAGAGTATTCCAGTCGTCTGTCTCCACAGAAACAGACCACATTGGAAAACAAGCCCACAGAGAAAGGTCCAAGTTGGTCAACGGGTTCAAAGCCACAACTCTCTTGCTTTGAGGTGATATTGTTGCCATGTCAATCTCATGTCAATATCAACCGTATGAGGAACACATGTCTTTTTCCAACCTTAACCAAGAATCTAACCATAGTTCAACAATAGTTCATTTTACCATTTTAACCAGAGCTGCATCTTGGGCAAAGAAAAACAAAAAAGCTCAAACTTAATTCATCGTTGGAATTGTAGCAATGGTTGGTGTCTCTTTTCTGTCTTTCATCCCCACCTGATCTGTCTCCATTTTCCACTCCAACCTTATCCTTCTGTCCTTACGCTTACTAATGGATCCCTCTTTCACTTCCTTCCCTCTCTTATGATTCTAATGCATTCCTTACCGGCCTTCTTCTGTCCGACTTTCCCGACTTCCTCCGTGTCTCTGTTCTCTCTCTGCCTCTCCTCCCCGGTGTGTCGGCACTGAAAGCGTTTGCGTTCTCCTGGAGAATCAAGTCTGCTTGAACAAACCCCAGGGAGAAAAGACTGGCTTAATAACAATCTGCTTGAGCCCATCATCTCCTGGGAAAGAAGGGGGGGGAGGGCGAGTTAGGCGATAGGGAGGGTACAGAAAAGAAGTAAGAAAAGTTATGGCAGGAATAAAGGAGGAATAACATAATGAAAAGGAAGGTTTGAAAGGGGATGGACCGAGAAAAGAGACGGGAGAGGAGTATATGCATGAGAGAAAATGATATGTAAAGAATGGCCAGATGAAAAAAATAAGAAAGAAAAAATGAATGAATGGGCTGATCGAGAGAATCATCGCGATGTCTGGAGCGAGAACTCCAGTGGGATCAACCTGCATGGGGGAGTGTTAATTAGAAAATTATTTTCTCCTCCCCCTCTTCATTAGCACCTTATCTCCTCCTCCTCTTACTCCCACCTATCCTCCTCTTCTACCTCCTCTTTCCTCTCCTATGTGCCTTTTTATGCCTCTGCCTGTCCACCCTTCTGTCTTTTAATTAACCTCCTCTCTCCTTCCTTTTTATGAGGGGAAATCACGCCTTCCCTTCACTCTACACCATCTTCCTCACACGGGCGTCATCTCCGGGAATAAAAATAGCAACAGAAATTAAATGGCGTATTTCCTCTGCCTGTGAGTCAGATCTGATCTTATCACTGCTGCTTGAACATGAACGTAAGTCAATTAACCTGGAAATCAGATCAGGGGCCACCTGTTTAGCGTGACTAATTAATTCAATTTGGGTAGCCCTCAAGTTGTAGTTTTCAACGTCCTGGCAATATACACTATTTATAACGAGGCCTTTCAAAAATAACTTCTGTCTTTAACGGGAAGTCAGATTTAGGCAACAAAATCCTTGAGTTAGGTTTCGGAAAAGAGTGTTTTCAACATTGCTTTGCTCTCTGCCGACTCACGTCACTGCCGAGTGACTTCCAACTCGGCTTCGCACGGCACACAAACACGGCACACAAAAACTCCTGCGTTTGTTTGAACTATCCACCACCAGCAGCATGAATAGTTCATGAAAGACTAGGATCAGCACATTAAACATTTATTCCAACATACAAATGGATCAAACCAGCCTAAGAATAGAAATACATGGTTTGCTTTTGTTATCCAACATGTAAACATAAACGTTAAGGAAAGAACACCAGTTAACAATACAGTCAAGATGGTAATGATCATCATGGCTTTGCAGTTGTTAGTGGATAGAGCGATAAGCTTTAAAATGTCATGTTTAGTAATAGATAGTTACAATGTGGCTGAAACTATCTTTGACAAATTCTTTGACAAACTTATCATAGCGCTTAATGGAAGGTTGGAGGGTGTCGCAATATATATATATATATACATATATATATATATATATATATATATATATATATATATATATATATATATATATATTAGTGCTGTCATATTAGCGCGTTATTAGCACATTATTAGCGCGTTATTAACAACACCAATTTTAACGCCATCAATTTTATTAATGCCGTTAACGCATTTTCATTTTTCAACGCCGGACGTAGCTCAACCGGAAGCAAAACAATAGGCACTCTGTTTGCGCTTGGAAGCTAGGCTAATGTTATGGGTTGAAATGAATGAATGGTGAGCGCGATACAGCAAAATGAATGATAAGACGTTGTTCCCTTGACAAGACCCAAGTGGTATGAGTCGTTTGTCACTGTGAGCTGAGCTATCATCGTAGCTGTCAAGTCTGAAATACCATTCAATGGCCAAGCACACAGCTGATGCTAACTCTGCGCCCCCTCGTCATAGCCAGACACGAATGGATGACTTCAGACAGAAACACATGGACACCACAACGAAGAACAAACTCACTGCAGCCAAAGCTAAATAGATGCTACTGCGTGTAGCCTGTTAGCGTTATGGAGGACGAGGATCTAGCTGATATAATACACATCACATCCAATGACAGGACCTACGAAGCCTGACTGCTATGTTCACCTCTCTCTCTCTCTCTCTCTCTCTCTCTCTATATATATATATATATATATATATATATATATATATATATATATATATTTGGATATAATTTCCAGAATTTAACATCATTCTTGACCTCTATTGACATCATTCTCGAGTAAGGGATTCTGTCATCCTCTATCCTCTTTCCATTTTGGGTCTTTAACTTTCGAGGAAGCTTGGTTGGGCGATGAAAAGAGTGAATATCGCAGGATTTGATCCAAATGGACTCAAACAACATTTCTCCTGCAACATACTCGCGTGTCGGGGCCTAACCATCCCAGGTGTTTCACTCTCAGTTGGTCAGACCTCAAAGAAAAAATCTGCCACATCTTCACTGATTCTCTTTTTTCTACCAATCATTATCTTGCCAGTCTGTCTTTTATGAGCATACTTGGATCTTTTAACTGGCACAGACATAATAATGTGGAAACTATGTTTAGCGACCACAACTCAGTCTGTCTCATCTTTGGTGGAAAGGACAGAAGGACATCCAGCGGAGCAACACATTCCTAGGAGGGAATTCAAAGAATGCTGGTTGTTTGACGGGATATCACAACTCCAGGTGTTAGTGTGCCTGCTGTTTTTAAGTCGCTGGTCATTGCACGTGATTCATGGGAGCCGATAACAGGTCGATTTTTCCTGGTTTTCAGTGGGAGGAATGAAGCTTCATGATAAGAAAACAACCAAGTCGCCAGCAAGAAGCAGCAGAAACTGTTGGCACCCTTCAGTCAGAGAGAGCCCAGCCCTGACCGACATTAAAAATAACTTAAAGGAACATTCATATTACATCAACTGCTATGTGAAGATATAGCAAAGTTCTGTTTTCCGAGCTTCTCTTCACGTTGGTGAGACACGCATGCTTTTAGTGCATGTGAGCGTGACCCACTGGTTGTCTCACCGCCCCGCATTGCACTGCTCTCATGCGACTGGTACAGCTGACAACGCCGCCCTGACCGACTGCATCGTCACGGAACCCTTACCCTTCGATTCCCTCCTCATTTAAACAGTGTGCACCAATAAAACTCAAACACTGTCATAGTTAGTACCGTTAGTGCTGTTAGCACTGTTATTAAATTAATTTCAGAAGTGCTGTTACTAAAGTACGCAAGTTACGGGACAAATAAATCAACATTGACTTCCTCCTTGCTTAAATATCGCCATTCTTAGGACCAATGCACTGCACCAACTGGGCCTTTATACTTCCTCATTCATAATTTTGTGGATAACATACAAAAAGATTTCATGGAATACCTCACAATGCATTATTTTTCACAGGTATAGCTACAATTGCCACATGAGAAATGGAGCACAATTGGGCCAGAGAGCCACTTTGCAGCAGTGTGGAAACAATTCTTCGTGATGCTTAGTGGGTGTTTATTCTCCCACACGCAGAAGAAGTGAAGTGCTCGCTCACTTGTTTTAAGCCGTTCAGCTGGACATGAACACTAGCTAAATGTAATGAGATTCACAAAGTGAAGATGACCCCGAAAGGAAAAAGTAATTAAACTATAATTGGGTCAGACTCTCAGACTCTCTCTGTCATTTGTGTGTTTGCCAGTGCGTGTCACACGTGGCAAACCCTCTCTTGTGCAGGACGTCTCCGAGCGCCTTCACCAACAACTAATGAGTCCATCTTGGATACGTGTCATGTGACAACCTTTCTGCCAGGTTCTCCCAGTGCCAATCCTTTATGTCTCCCACACACACTCACACACACACACACACACACACACACACACACACACACACACACACACACACACACACACACACACACAGTCACACTGTAAACGGCACCCATTTATCAGAGTTGGTCTCGTGGAGCAATTAATAGTGATCACACATATAAGTGTGTGCACGTGTGCTCTTTCACTAAATGAATTCATGGCAGGAAATACAAAAAGGTTCAGCAGCAACTGTTGACATTAACCTTTTACGCATGTATTAAAAACTAATGTTATGTACTCTGGTGTGGATTTGCATAATAGAAATGTTTACCGTCAGCCATCTTCCAGATGTTGTAAACACGCGTGGCTGCACAATGTTGTCAGACATGTGGCCATCGACCCACAGATGACGCAGCTCAATCATGGAGCTTTGTGTCACGCATGTACAAACAACAGCATCCACCCTGTTGACAGATTAGACATAACAAGCTGTGAAAAGACAGATACACAGCAGCACTGCAAACATTATGGTGGGAGACACACACTCAATATAATTACAGCTCTGCGTAACCACATACGCACATACAATATGTACTTGTCGTTGAGTATAAAGCCTCATTTCAGAATTGGGTCATTTGTTCCAGCTGTTATAGCTCATTTACATTTACATCTCCACCTAGCTTCTATTTCATTGTCATTGTACAATGCATGCCACTTCTAACTCATTGAACTGTATCAGACCGCATGCGGGTTCAAAATGAACCGCTGTCCTCTCGAACAAACTACCTCTTAAAGTAGAAGATGGGAATGAGACGGTTTGACACTCTGAGGGATTATTTCCTGACAGAGAGACTTCCACCGCATTGCTAAAAAAGAAGAACAAATTAAATCTAAATAAATAATGAAAGATATTTCCCTGATGCTGGCAGACAACTTGCTTCCTGTCAGATCAAGACAGGCTAATCCACTTTTAATCATAGCACTGACATGCGCAAACTGCTAATCATGCAACTTTTGGAGACACGTATGGGGACGCTAGACTCGAGATCTTCATCCAGTTAATGAACTCCTTCAAAATCCCATGTTCATATCTTATTATCCAGGATGAGCTAAATTGCTCATCCTGAATATGTTGAGACACATTGGCTCTCAGTAGTAATTACTAATACACTTTTTAAAGCACAAGCTTGTCAAATGCTTGTCTTTGTCACCCGTCTCGGTGTCTGATACCATCGCAAGAGGCACTCTTTAGTGTCGCTTGCAACTGACTCAAATATGAACCCACCCACAGCAATAAGGGGAAGTGGGGGTGGACAGAGAAGAAACACAGAACGTTCTCCCAGGAGACCTTTGTTTGTGTCCATTGATTAGTTTACTTACTTAACTTATGTAACTTACAAGCATATTTCAGTGGAGAAAGTAGGCCGGTGCTGTCGGGTACTCAATACCACTAAACGCAGTTTAGTGGTATTGAGTTGGTAAGCAGGACCAGTAGACAGGACAGCGGCTTCGGCCAAACCCACACAACAACCTGTCAGGATGTGCCAAACAAGGTCAACATAAGGTTGTGTTTTCTGCTCCGTTTGTCTGTTTTTCTGCCACTCGGCAGGAATATGGAAAAATGGAAATTATTAAGTAAGATTGGGTATTCGTGCTGAATTTATGTCATGTCTGAATAAACAATTATTTACATAAATGGCCCTACTTAAGTCAGACTCTAGACCTGAGTTGTAAAAACAGCTTCCCAACTCAAGGAGCAAGTGAATGCAGCGCACCATTGCCTTCCTGTGGAGCGAGAGGAGGGAGGAGAACAATATGAATAGATAAGGGTGTGGGTACCCACCAATGCAATAGTTTTTGTTGTGGATATGGTGTAATAAGTTATTATTGGCAATACCCTCTTTTGATTAATGCTGCTGTTAATGGTAATGTCCATGTACAGCATAGGAAAATGTACATGTATCCTGTGTCATAACATCAAGGCAACGTGGCAAAAATAGATAGTAAAGCCAATATCTTCTCTCTGGATGATATTAGCAAAAAGTTTACAGAGCAACAGTGGAATCAAACAGCTTTCTTTTGGCCAACTAGCCGCAGGGCTACTGTGCTCTAACCAAACCATCTGTCACAATGCAACCTTGCTGGCTAACTAGCTAGCTAGCAATTTAAAGCCATATGTCACATTGGCTCGCTCCAGCTCACTGTATTGCTATCAATGTCTAACCATATGTCCTGTAAATTCCACCATTAACTGAGCGTCACAGTTCATTTTGCTTGATCGATAGCAGCTTTAGCTTTCAGTCATCTTTCACACAATACATCCCCGCAGCCCAGAGCTGTCTCAGTCGTTTCACTCAACCTCAGGCTAATTCAAACTTCACCAACTACCAGATTTGCTGATGTATTGGGACGACAAAGTCTTCTTTCCCGATGTTTAATTTAGAAGGTTCATGGTTCAAATCCCTCGGAAAGCATTTGACACTAAACACTGCGACACTCATTCAGGGAGCTGTTATATGGACCAGACGAGTCAATCACTTCGTAGCCATATGTCATTTAAGTCACTGCCAAAGAGGCACACTGAAAGCCATTGGCTAAAGCACAGTCACTTTGCCCATGGCGATGTAAACAAAGCACAGAGAAGCAAGGATAACAACCAACACACACACACACACACACACACACACACACACACACACACACACACACACACACGCACACAGAGAAAAAGAGAGAGAGAGAGAGAGAGAGAGAGAGAGAGAGAGAGAGAGAGAGAGAGAGAGAGAGAGAGACAGTCTTCATTCTAGACATTATTCCCCTTTATCTTGAATAGGGATGGGCATACATGTATTAGGTTATTATACTGCCACTGAATTCTGGCCCTCAACTCATGCTGACTGAATCTGGTTGTGTGCTCGAGTTGCCTGAAGCTCATTCTGAGCTCCGGACCTGAACTCCAACAACCTGATCCAGCAGCCGGCCCCGTGCCAGAGCCAAATCTTCTGTTGCCAGCCAATTCCGCCGTCAAGTCTTGGCGGCGGCCTACAGAGCATATCCGCCTTCGACGGCGGCCGTCCTTCCGCCTGGTCCCTCTCCTAACTTGCTCTGCCCAACTCACATCCTCAAGCCCATTCTTCGAAGATGCTCCGCCCACCTGGTGCCCTCCAGAGCAGCCCGGCGCTTCGGTCCTGCCTCCTGGTCATCCTCCTGCCCATTCCCCAGTGTTATATATATATATAGCTTGCTCGATAAGTTGAAAAAAAAACTAACGTCCAAATCAAGTACTGTTCACTGCTATTTTCTGTGGCATATGAACTTTTCAAGCTGTTACACCAAGCAACTAATACTAAAAGTATTTCACTTTTAAATTGCATTTTCAAAAGTTATTTGACGGGCCTATCAACAAATCAGTGTCACTGGACTCGCTCTTTGCGACTGTTCAGTCACATGTACGCCTGTCTAACCTCGGAGCTGTCCCGGTCATGAATCAGAAACCCGTCATACATTAGCGTGGCCCCGCCCACAGAGACTACGGAGGGATGGACTGCTGTTCCCTTGCTGTCCAGTGCAAGGACAAAAAAATGCCTTTGGGCCAGTGGAGCAGAGCAGAGGCCGTCACGCGACAGGGACCGGCCTCTGGTCAGGTCAGCTCATTAGAGCCCTCGTTAGGACACGTCCTGCGTCATTAATTTGGGCAGCTCGTCAGACAGAGATAAATGGAGGAAGTTAGCTCGGCCAGAAGAAGGGATGGTTTCTCTCTAAATCTATTACAGACCAGTGTGTGTGTGTGTGTGTGTGTGTGTGTGTGTGTGTGTGTGTGTGTGTGTGTGTGTGTGTACGTGTACATTACCAGGTCTCACAGAATGTGTGAAGACCTCATTGTCGCCCCATTAGGGGATGCCCGGTGGCAAATAGAATGCTGGGAGAGAGGAAGAAAGGGAGTAAGAGAGATAATCAGACAAACATTGCCAATTTAACATCTGTCTCTTTAGACCTCAGATCAAACAAGGGATTTAGGCACCTGACGAAAAGCACATCTTGCTGTCAGGTTTGAAAAGCATTGCATAAGATCTGAGGAAGAGTGAATTCAGAAGCTGGCAAAAATCCTGAGGAAAGGAAAGTGAGGCTCCTTCTTAAACTTGAATTGACTTTATTTATTTGATGTGGACATCACAATGACATTAGAATTCCTAGCGCATATCTATGCACAAAAGAAAACCAGATGCACTTTGTTGAGTATTTATAGTGAATGCTAATGCTACAGTGAGCTGCTGTGTTTTAGATGACTGTTAAGCTCAATGTGCCTGTATGCGATGAAGAATCACACCATCCATGGATGAAATGGGATTTTAAAAGCTGTAATGTCTCTCTAAAAGGCCAAGAACCCTGCACATTAATAACATCTGACCCCTCCATTATCCAGTTTTGCATTTCCAAACCAGTGCATTTATCCTGAGTGGAACGACCGGAATGACATTTTTCCCAGGCACCAGGAAGACAAGTGTCGTAAATCAGATGAAGTGATTCTGCAGTACTGCTGTTTAATGTGGAAATGTCAACAGGATAATGGGCTTTTTCATAGAAAGTAGACTGAGGACGTCTGCCCTCTGAGCGGGAGACAAGCTCGAATCCAAAGTAGGAGGTCGGACGCAGAGTCTTCCAGCTACAGGGGGCGGGATTTGTCGCGTTATCCCCAAACCTTGATAGACAGCAACCAGAGTTTAGAATTCTAAAAATGATTCTCCCAAAAGGCCATCCTGACTTCAGCCAACTGAACCAGAGTGAAACCTCTGAGTGAACTTGTATTTAAGAGGAATGAGCAAAGATAAATGAGAGGTAGAGGTAACTGGAGCTAAGAAGACAGGTAAAAGGGATTTCTTAAAGGATTATACCCGTGTATTTCTTTCCATTCCGTGTCTATGAGCCTCTCTTCACACTTGTCATGCCGCTCACTCGGCATCATGGCTTTTCTTCCTTCAGCGAGGCCATTAGCTGCCATTTCCTCTTACAAAGGGTCTACATCCTGCGTCACTCATCCTTAGGCTGATGAAACTCCTGATGAAGGTGGTGGTGGTTTGAGTCAAATAGTTTGATGTCAACACATTCAACACAGTGTTCAAACCCACTCATTGTCTGTAAGTGTTTTTCTCTTTTCACAATCATGGCATTTATATATATATATATATATATATATATATATATATATATATATATATATATATATATATATATATAGCGAGGATGCACAACCAGCCTTCCAGAAGTGTTTTAACGGCCGACACGCCCCCTCATTGATTATCAGATGTTGGTTAATTATTTATTATTTGATTTTTCGTTTTAAGTCCCCGTATTCCCCCAAAACATTGAGCCCAATAAATTAATTCCGGTGTTAAAATGACATCTCAATCATATTCTGGATTTTTCGCCCTGCGACCCTAAAACAGAATAAGCAGTTCAGATAATGGATGGATGATGACTGTGTCTTTATGAGTATTAGTACAAGGATGATGACTGTCTTTATTAGCAAAAGCTTCTCTAGCTGTTGAAGCCGACTGACACCTGATCCAGATGTCATCGGCGGCCAACATCATCAGAAACAAGTGCCGCTCCAGGTGCCGATTTAGGTGACCCTTCAGGTGACGCTTCAGAGGAAAGGACATCTCGTTTCTCTGAAAAAAATATCCTGGTTTCCTCTCGCCTTGATGGGATGGGTACTTGGGACGTACCCTATGATGATAGGGTTGTCCCTCCGCCTTTGACTGTGGCCATTAGTAGAATAGCTATGATCCATTTGGAATTTGAACGTTTGTTTGGACAAACTCGTTCATTTCAAGCATACACCCACCATAAGCCTCTGAGGACTGCTTGCTTACATTCGGATCAACAGGGTCTTGGTTCCATACCCGACAATAATTGAATCCTTTTTTCCCAACAACATTCAGTCTAGAAGTCTGAGCAGCCAGCCCGATGCTTCCTGGTTCATCAGAAAGTCATGTTTCCATAGCTTTGCCCCTGGAGCCCAAACTGGATCTGCGATTGAATTGCAGGTCCTGAGTTCTAAAACCAATCTGGAACCTAAATAAAACATCAAGTATAAAAAGAAAAAATGTCAAAAATCTTGCGGCCGAAAAGGGCCTTTGCTTTCCCAAAGCGTCTTTAGTCTTAAAAGGTGCACTTCATTAAAACTATGCAAAATGATAAGTAAGACTTGTAAGATGTGAAATAAAATCTTTCTGGTCTACTGTATTAAATGTGGGTATTAAATGAACTCAATCGTTCTGAAATGCAGAGCATCAGCAGGCATGCGGGACCAAACCATGGCCAACATTAGCTTTTCCAAGTGTGACGTGTGTCATTGCAGTCAGCCAGGAGAGAGGAACTTAGGAGGCCGAATATGAGGATGCAGCTTTCTGAATGGGTTGTTGTGATCGAGGCGAGTATTTGGGGATGAAGTGGGGGAGGTGCAGCAGCACAGATGACACGTACTGATTTCCCACTGGGATTTTTCAGCTTCAGTTTTCAACTGGAAGAAAGTTGCAGTTACTCAGACGAGAGAACACGTTTGAGGACCGGTGCTGGATAATGCATTCTCCCCTAAAATGGAGTCCGAGAGCGTCTCATCTCGACTCAGGCGCCCTTGTGTGAGGGTTCATCAGCTGCCTCTTACATAATGCATTCAACAACCCTCCACCCCCGAAAAAGACTGCAGCACACAGAAGACAGCATTCTGTCTTCTTTCGAGTGTTGTTTTTTTCCCCACAACAACGTTTTTTGAAGTGACCTCCAGACCTCTCTGGCTCTACAAGCCAATTATGTGGAATGAAAGCAGAGGTTCATGTGGAGTCACAGCTCAGACTGTGATTTCTATGGTGTTTGGTTACAGATTGAGAACTCTCTCTCTTTCTCTCAACCTCTCAACTGTATGCCCAGTTTCCTCTTATTCATCCTATGAGTCTCTCGCCTCCCCATCTATTTCTGTCGATAATTCACTTTCAGTTCTCTCTCTCTCTCTCTCTCTCTCTCTCTCTCTCTCTCTCTCTCTCTCTCACCTCATTTGTCCCCGGGCTAGATGCATAAAACTTCTGCATAGGTTCACAACAACGAAGAAATCGGTGAGGCAGTTCAATGAGGACAGATCAAGTCGACGTGTATCGCTGTAGTTCTTGAGGTATCCAGTGAAAAAGGCCCAGTTCTCCAAGTTGAGACCAATCAGCGCCGATGGGCCGGATGTTTAAACAATGTTTTAAAAAAAACAAGCGTACACCATTTTCAACATACAAACCTGCAGGTCTCTCAACAGAATTTGTGCTGAGAATGTTCACTCATCTTCGGACCAGAATACAGGCGTTTTCATGGAGCAATCAAGGGTGACGGTGAGGTGGAAACGCACAAAATAAGGTTTTGCGGACGTGTCATTTTTGTTTTCCTGTGCTTGTGATCTTCAGCCTGTATTGTGATCATTGATTCCCTTTCTGACGTGGTCTACCGTGGCAGGATGGAAATATCCCTAGTGCATGCACATGAAATGAAATGAAGGGTCCGGACACTGTAAACAGCTAGCGGCGTGCTTAAGCACTGGGGTCCAGCCTCGCCGCATATCGCAACACAATAGGTGGAACTGTGCTTTTCCTTTGCTGCTTTTTGTCTTTGACAGTTGCGGGAGCGGAAATCTGGCTTGTGCTCATCCATTGATTGAGATTTAAGGAACAGAACACAACAGTGATTGTGTTTGTGTTTGGCATGTACCGATTCCCCTGGAGCATAGGATAATATGGCTTAAAACATAAACAATGTGTCTTTACCAGTGGATTCTGTGTCAGACCAAACCTTTTTTCTTGGATCGGCCCAGAAAACTGTGTGAACGCTGATGGGAAGTATGCGCGAGGCAGCATACTCTCAGTGCATGTTCTGTTTCCATGAGCCAGCTCATGTTGTGTGTGTGTGTGTGTGGATGGAGGGTGGGGAGTGCAGATGTGTCTGAGACCTCTGAATGTGGTCTTTGGAACCAGAAATGTGTATTTGCATTTAGAGTAAGAGAAGTGCGGATCTGATTCAGAAGTCGCTTCAGACGCCGCTAGCAGAGAGACGCATGTTGGTGCCAGAGGAACTCCTCCTGTCGTTCTGATTTATCAGCTTGATCACGCAGCTTCTTACCGGTTTGCATTCAGGCTCTCGTGATGTGTTTCAACTGCGAACTCATACGAAACAGAGTTTTATGGTTCAGGAGACCTGCTTTCTTGGAGGATTGCCCTTGTACTCGCTTTACAAATTTGTTTGGTTTATCTTTCAGTGAATGGACTTAAAATACTTCCGCAGCAAAATAATCACAATCAATTTCACAGCTATCAACTTTACAACAAGCTGCCTCCAGGTAAGGAAACCACTTGTTGCTTGTTGCTGTTTGTTCAATGACAATGCAGCCTGTTAACACACACATACACACACAAACACACATATGTATTAATAATGTTGTGAGAAAAGGACCGACAACGAGCACCTGTTCCAGAGAACACTGCTGCTCAGTCCGGATCGTGAACTGGAGTTCCACGTCAAGATCCTCCCAGAAAGAAGAAGACTATCGGTATTGTTGCAACCAGTGCTGGGGAAACATACAAGCTAATAAAACAAAACTGGTGAGTGTATTCGCTACGAAATTCTCGACCGATTTGGACTCCGAGCACCTGGCAAGTTATCTAAAAGAAAAGCTCTGCCGTGATGTAACCTGTCAAAAGATAGACGCTGCTTCAAGTCGGTTTAGCTCCTTCAAAAGTACCGCCGAGTGCGCCGAGTGCAATGAGGAAGGCGAAATGTATGAGCCACAGCTTTGGCCAGTTGGGACTTTTGTACGATGTTTCTATAAAGCCCGCAAGGCCGCGGCTGTGAGGTCACTGGATGTACAAACACCTGCTGTTGCAAGGGACATGACTAAAGCTGGGGCATCTGCTGCCATGCAAAAATGATGCAAACCTGAGTATTAGAGTTGTGTCCTATAATTTGCGTGGCTTGCGACTTAGACAGTCTGCCGGGGACAAAGCGCGACGCAATGTTATTGACACTTTAATGGAGAGTGCTGATATATTGTGTGTACAAGAGACCTTTTTAGCCAAACAAGATCTGGATAAACTTAATTCTGTAAATAGTGATTTTCATGGGGTAGGAGAATCCACAACAGACCTAAGCAAGGGAATAGTGCGTGGCTGAATACCTGGTGGGGTAGCCATTATGTGGCAGAAAAAATATGACCCACTGATCAGTGTGATTAGACTAGAGGTGGACTGGTGCATAGCAATCAATGTTGTACATAATAATAAGGTTTTTGTTATTTTAAATGTTTACACTCCTTATCAAAGTAACCAAAACGAGGATGAATACCTTCATAGGCTTGCTTTTCTAAGTTCTTTTATCAAAGAAAGTGCAGACACAAATATTATTGTTGTGGGGGATATGGATGCTGATATTTCAGATTATAACTCCCTGTTTTGTCAACACCTAATGTAATTCTGTCTAGATAGCAAGTTGGTTCTTTCCAGCAAAGTGCTGTTGCCAGTAAATAGCTGCACATGTACCGGTGAAGCGTGGCATACAACATCTTGGATGGATCACTGTATTTGTACAGCTGACGCTCATGACTGTCTCAAGAATTTTGCAACCTTGTATGATCTGGCTACAACAGACCACTTACCTGTCTCTATGCGACTAAATGTTGAGAACCTACCTGAGTTGACCAGTAATGATGATGATAAGTATGAAAAACATTTTAAAGTAGATTGGGCAAAGATCACAGAAGATGATTTATTGCTTTACAAGTCACAAACTGATAAGAGCCTCGGAAATATTGATATACCACGTGATGCAATTATGTGTGGCAACATTAACCGTAAAAATCAAAATCATAATAGTGATCTGTGTGTAATGTATGATAACATTGTGAACTGTCTCAATAATGTAAGTAAATCATTATGCAAAAAAAAGAGCTAAACAACATAATCATAGGCCTGGATGGAATGAATATGTGTGTCTGAACTCCATATAGAGGCAAGAGAAGCTTTTAAAAACTGGGTTTTATCAGGAAAAGCAAGACATGGTCCAGAGTGTGAACACAAGAAACATGCAAATGCTCGATTTAAACATGCTGTGCGCTTGATTAAAAGAAATGAACAGGCTATGAGGGCAAACTCCATGGCCAAAAAGGTTCGACAGAATAATGTCTACAATTTCTGGAAAGAAGTTAAGGTTGCCAATAACAGTCACATGCCCCTGCCATCAAATATGGATGGGGCTATTGGATCGGACATTATAGGGGTAAACATTATAGCAACATGTTCAACAGTGTTAAGAGTGACACATTTAATATTGGTGACACTCCTAATGATGCTGGTGTGTGTATCAGACCTGACAAAGTGTTGTATGCCATTGAAAAACTGCCGTTGAACAAAGCATGTGGCCTTGACCGAATAACAGAACATCTGAGGCATGCTAGCAACAGAGCTTCAGTGTTACTTGGTATGTGTTTTTCTGGACTGTTAATGCACGGCGTACTTCCTGACTCTATGCTGACTGTTTTGTTGGTGCCAGTAATTAAAAACAAAACCGATAAAATAGCCAGCGTTGAAAATTACCGACGAATTGCTCTGGCCAGTGTACTTGCTAAAGTAGTAGAAGGGATTATCTTAGATAGGCTTCAAGAGTACATGATAACTACTGATAATCAATTTGGTTTTAAGAGTAAACATAGCACAGACTTATGTGTATATGCACTGAAGGAAGTTGTTAGCAAATACAGGAGACTTAACACCACAATATTTATGTGTTTTCTAGATGCATCGAAAGCTTTTGATCGAATTATTTGTCAAACTGTTAGAGCGAGGGGTCCCTCCATACAGGATTTTGCACTTTTTGGTATTCACATCAAAACATGCGAGCTCGAGGGTAAGAGTGTATCGGCACCCTTCCTAGTGACCAATGGCGTTAAAAAAGGTGGAATACTGTCACCTGCTCTTTTTAATCTGTACATGGATGACCTTTCCATGAAGTGAAAAGGATGAAAAGGACAGGATGTAAGGTGGTGGGAAACTCTTATTAACCATCGGATCTACGCTGACGACTCAGTGGTCCTGTCTCCTTGTAGTGCTGGGTTACAGCAACTGCTTAAGTTATGGGTTGAACTCACATTCAACTCTAGAAAGAGTGTTGTCATGATTGCTAAAACAAAAGCGGATCAGAAGCTACGTTTCCCTCATTTTTATGGGAGACCAGCAGCTGAATGTGCTGCACAAAGTCACATATTTGGGTCACATTATCAGGGATGACTTAAGTGATGATGACGATGCGCAGCGGCAGTGTTGCAAACTTTATGCACAAGCCAATATGCTGGCACGTACGTTTTATATGTGTACAGAAGATGTTAAAACTGCTCTCTTTAGAGCCGACTGTACTCTCCTCTATACAGCACACCTGTGGTGCAGTTACAGGAGAGCAAACATTAAAAAGATTCAGGTGGCATTTAATGATGCTTTCAGAATCTTGATAAAAACTTCTCAGACGGGCAAGTCCAAGTGACATGTTTGTGACTCATAATGTTCCCACTTTCCATGCTGTATTGAGGAATTTTATATACAAATATACATGTTGACTGGATGAATCCGAAAATGTAATTATAAAAGCCTTAACCAAGCCAACACAGAGTGATACAAGGTATTTTTCTTGTTTATGGAAGCATAGGAACAAGTTCAATTCAATTCAATTCAGTTTATTTTGTATAGCCTAAAATCACAAATACAAGATTTGCCTCGGAGGGCTTTACAATCTGTACACATGACATCCCTGTCCCAGGACCTCACATCGAATTAGAAAAACTCTCCCAAATAAAGATAGAAAAACCCTTTAACAAGGAAAAGGGGAAGAAACCTGAGAGAGAGCAACAGAGGAGGATGGACAGAAGGAATAGATGTCATGTGACCAGAATGAGCAACGTATCAGAGTTACAGCATATTACATGAATATGACAAAAACTATTCATATAAAGAGTGATAGGCATGGACCACGATCCAGATAGCCACAGTCCATCGTAGCATGCAGGTCCAGCTCCAGACAGCCATGATCCATGGAAACTTGAGGCGAGGAAGCACAGAGGCTCCCGTAAAGGAGTAGAATTAGTAATGTGCAATGCGAAAGTGTGTTAAATATTCTGTAATGTCCACGAGGGGGCGACTCCTCTGGTTGTATAGAAGTCTATATAAATGACTATACTCCTCTCTTGATGTATTCCCTCAGTAAACATTGTAAACATGAGTTTATGTCTCAATCTCTAGTTTCAAGTCTTCTTTACTACAGCATGATGTTCATTTAGGAAATGATGGCGGTGGTAATGATCCACGATGGCGCTGTTGAAGAACAGTCGCTCCGCCTCTAAAACTGTTCTGTTGGACACTGAAACCTGGACTGAACTGCAGCGCAACAGGAACGCGATGCAGCCAGATCCAATGGACTTAGCGTGAGGCATAACTCTTTCATCTGAATCTCTTAATTAGAGGTTTGGTCCACCCTGTTCTATTTCACTGGTGAACAAACATGAACAGCTTTAATTGCACTGCAGTATGAGCTCCTGTCACTTCTCCTTTCAAGCTGCAACTCAAGTCTTCAATTCCAAAGTGCTACACAGCATAAAGTTCATTATGTAACATCCTCAATTGAGAATCATACGTGTTGAAATGTTATCAGACACTCACAAAGGACACGAGTTACATGCCAACCTTGACAGAGCGCGATCATTTAGTTTCATTTCGCGTTATCAGCCGTTTGTTGAAGGTGCCACTTGCAGATATGATGGATTAGAAGAAGAAGAAAAGGGACCTTTTCTCTCTGGATTGCTTCTCTTCATTCTGCACCATGTACACTGTGGAGAGCCAAAGATAAAAATAAAAAAAAGTGAAGACAATGAGGAGAGAAGGGTGGCTGGAGGAAGATAAAGACACAGACACCGACTTATTAAAACATGCAGTCTGTCCGCGAGCCAGACTAACCAGTGGAAGACTTCGGGAGGAGGATGCTATTTATTCTATTATTTCAAACACGCTTGATTTGTTTCAGCTATATAGAGGAGGGAGAAGAGGGAGACAAACACTGCTTACCACTTTTTCGGGGAAAGAGAGAAAGAGAGAGAGAGAGAGAGAGAGAGAGAGAGAGAGAGAGAGAGAGAGAGAAAGAAAGAGAGAGAGAGAGAGAGAGAGAGAGAGAGAGAGAGAGAGAGAGAGAGAGAGAGAGAGAGAGAGAGGGGGGGGGGGGGGGTTGATAATCAGTATTTATGTGGCAAGAAAAATATTTTTATCACAGATACAGATAAAGGAAGTTTATTGGTGCTTTAAAAAACATACATTTGGATTATTCTCCTTTTTTTATGTCGAGCAGGATGATATATGGTTTTATTAGGTTTAAATTGACGGAGGATGGAAAGTTTGAGAGTGAGGAAGGAGAGGGTACACGAAGAGGAGGGAAGGATCTGAATTTTTAAAAGCACTTTATTAAAGCTGCTCGTGCTCAAGCAGTCACATTAAGAGAGCGTGCATGTACATGACAGACAAAAAGGCACTCTAAATCAAAAAGTCACAAAACTTTAAAAGTTTTTTTTTGTTTGGCTGTGGTGAATGTCATCATTATCGTTTTGGGATTGGGAGCAAAATTAATTCCCGAAAGAAAAGTTCCAATCTAAAGACGGGGGAGTTCATCCACCAGAGAACAAGGGATTCTTCTCCATATTAACAAAGGGGCAGCTTACTATGCTTCATTGTGGTTCATCACAAACTGTGAAGCTCTGACTCACCACTGTGACTTATACTCTCGGGTGGGATGGCCTGCTTTGGCCACCATGAGGCGCTGCCATTGGTACACTGTTATTTATAAGGCAATTCTTGGCTTGCTTCCAAACTACCTGTGTGTTTTTATCATGCAGAGAAGTGTTGGACACACTCTTTGCTTTCTCCAGATGTTTTTATGCTCACTGTCCCGTATGCCAGAAGGGAAATGGGAAAAAAGGCCTTTGTGTACTCTGCCCCCTCAATATGGAAGATGTTGCTGAAGGTTTTAAAGCTTAAAGAACTGATACCACTGACCGCTTTTAAAACTAAAAGGGAAGAAATAGAGGCAGGTTCCCTAAAATGTAAATGTTCTTATATTGACTGATATAACTTGTCTTGTTCTATGTTTTCTGTCTCTAACTATGTGTTTTTTATGCTGCTGCCTGTCTTGGCCAAGTCTCCCTCAAAAGGGAGATTGTTTTAATCTCAATTGAACTTTCCTGGTTAAATAAAGTTTCAATTTAAAAAATTTAAAAGAATATGTGAATTAGCTCTAGCTATACTCTGGTACAGTGCATTGAATGGGGACATTTATGTTTTACTGTACATGGTCCCTTTTAATATATATATATATATATATATATATATATATATATATATATATATATATATATATATATATATATATATATTTTAAAAAAAGGTCACTTTTGGTTCCACACAGGACACAAACAGCGGTGTCCTGGGTGAAAGGCCTGTTTATTTGACCCACCCACAAAGGCCCAAGCCCACTCTGTCTGGATGTTTTTTATACCTGTGATTATACCACGTGACTCTCAATAACGGCCGCTCCATACTCGACGCCACTTTGCAAAATGTAACAATGTCCACATGAAAAAAATGATCATGTTCACATTAATCCATGAGTTGCAGAAACGTACAAAGCCAACCTTTGTTTCCAGCAACTGGGCGTCTTCAGGGAAACTTTGGTGGATAAAATCCTGTGTGACTGCAGTTTTAATAAGCGCAGCTGCGGTGGCTCTTTGTCACACCTCAGCAGGTGTAAAAATCCACCAGATGGGCCTTGGGTCTAACTGGGTCAGTGCTGGCAAGGTGGAGATGCACCACCTGCTGCCTCTGGAGGAGGAGAGTCCATATATCTCAATGTTCCTCACCATCTTAACAAACTGGGGACATGCTGACAAAGCAAAAAAAAATAAAATTACTTCAAACTTTTGGTCCCAACCACTACAGCGCCTCTCACATACCACCAGTTTTATTGCACTACCAATACTCCCTCCCCCCGATCATTCTGAATAAACACCCACTCAAGTTTCTTATTAAGTTCCAACCTCCCAAATTGAAGGTATAAACATTGAAGGAATCAAAAAGAATCTTCACTCTATCTCTCACACCACTCTGCCAAAGTTTCCCCCGGCACAGAAAAAGGTCCCATGATGAAGGATAAGCTGACCCTTCACCGCGAGCATCAATCAGCCTCGTTATCTGGACCGCTGTGGGCTTCCTGGAGGAAAAGTAATATCCAACTGCTGCTGTTGAAAAATCTGCTACTGAAGCACTTTTCTGCTCATCTGATACACATACACTAACAGCCTCGTACTGACCGCTGGGCCCAAAGATAGAGGAATATTACCAACATGACAACAAATGTAGGGGACTCATTTCAAAAACCCTCACAAGGAAAGGAAAC
Organism: Clinocottus analis; assembly: GCF_023055335.1. NCBI lineage: Eukaryota > Metazoa > Chordata > Actinopteri > Perciformes > Cottidae > Clinocottus > Clinocottus analis. Next base: position 12,985,329 of record NW_027175931.1, on the reverse strand, counting down.
CGAGAAGTCTGTTGAGACCACGCGGTAGAAAAGGGAATAAGCTGAAAAAAGTACTAGCTAGTACAATAAATAGTACAACAGCTAGTACAACTGAGCGTGATGGAAGTTATAAGCTGAAAGATGTCACTCAAGTTGAAATGTATTAATTTAAAATCAAATAAGAAACAGAATATGTGTTTCATCTTCTATGTTCATTCATTTCTTGTCTGAAAAATGAGGCTAAGTGTCTTCAACCTGAAGTGTCTTAAACCTGAAGTGTCTTAAACTGGCATTCTCTCTCCTGGCCAGCGACTCCTCTGGTTGTATAGAAGTCTACATAAATGACTCTACTTCTCTCTTGATGTATTCTCTCAGTAAACACTGTAAACATGAGTTTATGTCTCAATCTTTAGTTTCAGGACTTCTTCAATACAGCATGATGTTCATTTAGTAAAGGTCGGATAGATCATTAAAGCAGAGTATGGTTTAGGGCAGGGTTAACTTGTGATGGACAGGTCTCTACCCAATGAGAGCCGTACACGGCATCTCTACAAAGCTCTTCCGCCGTCCAAATATCAAAACATCAGTCCACAGACCAATGGGTGACGCCGCAATGACTGTATCAACTTCTAATTCACAGTCTGTTGTCGTCTCTGGACTCAAACTCCAGTCTTGCATCTCAAATTGCTAATCGTTCTGTAAACAACAAGCAGCACACATAGAAGGAGATCTCCCCCACAGATCTACTGGCCAAAAAGGATTATCAGAAATATAGCCCCTCGTCTTTGATGACTTATCAGTCATCTGACAGCTGATGGGTTCTGAGATTACCTGCCCACCTGCTCCCGCATCTTTGTTCTGTTTGCTTCTCCCGTCACAGAGGGCGGGGCTGTCTGCGCATCTTTCCACTGAGCCGCTGGTTGCTATCCTTCTGCCAACCCTCACCTCTATTACTAAAGCGCTGATCCAGCAATTTCTCTCTCAGTACCAATTTCAATGTCTGTTGATGAGTGATGATCTAGTACTAGTGTGACTCTGTATTTTAAAAAGATGGCAGTGGAAATAGAAACAATGTGACTGAATGACTGCAACTGACAGAGACATTTTCAAAGCCATTGACAAAGAAACTGTAGTTACATTACATGTCATTTAGCTGACACTGTTATCCAAAAAGACTAACAGAACAACAACTCAGAACAACAAGAATCAGGAAAGTACAATTTCTTCAATAAAGTCAAACTACAAAGTGCTATCAGTGCTACGTGTTTTTAGTTTGCAACAGAAGATGTAGACTCTTCCTGCTGTCCTGATATCAATGAGGAGCTCATTCCACCATTGAGGAGCAGGACAGCCAACAGTCGTGACTTTGTTGAGTGGTTAGTTCGCAGTGACGGAGCGACGAGCCGATTAGCAGAAGCTGAGTGGAGCGAACGAGCTGAGCTGTACGATTTTACCATGTCCTGGATTTAGATCCGACCGAGCTGTTCACAGCACGATACGCCAGTACCAATGTTTTGAAGAGGATGCGGGCAGCCACCGGTAACCAGTGAAAATCGCGGAGTAGTGTGAGTGAATTTGGGGAGGTTAAAGACCAGTCGAGCTGCTGCGTTCTGGATGAGCTGTAGAGGTCGAATGGCATTACAGTAGGGAGTTACAGTCGTCAAGGCGGGACATGATCAGAGCCTGGACCAGAACCTGGGCCGCCTTCTGGGTGAGAAGGGGATGTATTCTCCTGATGTTGTTGTTGTTGTACCTACAGGAGCGTGTTGTTGTGGTAATCTCGGCGGTCAGGGAGAGTTGACTGTCGAGAGTCACACCGAGGTTCCTGGCAGTCGGGGTCGGGGCCAACACAGAGTAATAGGGCCACAATATGGCTCATACCAGATCTATGTCCACATCAGTGCCGATGCCGCTGTCCCGACTGCATCCTGACAAATGTAAACCTTTTATTCTATTACTGTCTGCTGGTCTCAGTTTAGAACTATAACATTAATAAAGGCCACTAGGTGGCAGTATTGTCTAAATGTGTTTTTGCAGTGTAGTAGAGGAAGCAAGTTGCCATGTTTATGGTTGACAAGGGATAATCCATTCAATGCCTTGTGTTTTGGATTCATGCCAATAGGAATTGTTCAGTAAGAATGTTTTTTTTTTTGTCTTCAGGCTTTACGGTGTAACACCTTGGTCTCCAGCCACTTGTGTGTATGTAGAAAACTGACTGTGAAAATTAGAACAAGACTGACATCTAGTGGAAGGAGAACTAACAGCAGCTAACCTGCATTTCGTTTTCTCCCTCTCGTCCTGTCTCATATTTGCCCTCTTCCCAGTATGAGGCAGTCCATCAGTACCGTTGTTTGCAGCACATATAGACGTTTTCTGAAGAAGAAAAAAAACATCAGCGAGTCGTGGCTCATGTTTGTGAGGCGGCGTCGTGCAGGAAATCCATCCTCACTGCAGCCTCCATAGCTTCACCTTGGGACACGGCTGCTATCTGAGCGCATGTGGAGGAGGGGTGTCTTCAACCTGCCGGGGCTCAGGTAGAAACACATGCTGTGGGAGGAATGAATGTTGATTAACTGTTGTGTTTAGCCCCAGAGAATGCTCTTCATAACTTCATAATTTCCTGCAGTATTTTTGATTTATGTGTCAACGATTCCTTTAATGGAGCGATTCTCAAACGTTGGGGCGCCGAGGTATTACAGGTGGGGCGTGGGAGGAGATGCAGATTCTTATCCTTTCCTTAATCCTTTATTAATCCCACAGTGAGGGAATTATTCTCTGCTTTGTACCATCCTTATTAATGAAGGAGCTTTGTACTGCTGTGAAGCTCTGGGGCTTCAGTGTCTTGCTCAAGGACACTTCAACATGAAACTATGGAGAGAAAACAGGGACCCAACCAGCTTCCTTGTTCATCTTTTTTGCCAAATATGAGTTATTTTTTGCACATATATATATATAACTTTATTTGCATTGTTTTAACAAAGTGATTGCACATGTTATTAGTTTTTGTCAGATGGAGCAATCTGGTTTACTTGAAAGGATTTACATTTTCTTTAATCTATTAATTAAAAAAACACAGATGGAGGAGTCTCAAAAATGTTGGGTGGGGCCCGAACATTTTTCTTCCTCCAAAGTGGAGCGTGACAGAAAAGGTTTTAAGAACCACTGAGTTAATGTATACGTTAAAGGTATATTAGTCAACAATATGTTGTGATGTTAAGCTTTGTATGAACTTTACATCTCATTTTTGTATTTTCTGCATTTTAATATCCTATCTTACCGACCAACACTAGCTGGGATGGAGAAACACTGTTAAGAATAACTACTTTGCAGGTGGGAGTGTGTCCTCTTGTTAAAGTCAGGATAGAAAGCATCAATGAAATACTGCGGCGCCTACTCTCAGCTTAGCTCTCGTGCATGAGGGATTCTGCAGGTGCTTGAAATAATGTCCACTGATTACATCGCAGGCACATCATTGTGTCGCAGTGAGAATGTAAGAATAAAGAATCCTCTCATGGAACACATATTTGGATGTGTCTAAATAGTCGTAATCCTGATTAAAATGTCTCTCTTGTCTCTCTCTTGTTTCTGTGGATGGCGTTACCGGCTCATCACAGAATTGAAAAAAGAAACAAATCGCAACACTTTTCTTCCAGCAGGCAGCGGCAAACCCAGAGGCCTAAAATATGACTAATCGAGAAGCAAATCTCCACAGATTCAAACGCTTCTGCCATTCGGATGGAAACTTCCAACAGGCCTTGGAGACCAAACCAGGCGTCTCGATAGTATCGGTGAGATTTACCATTAAAGTCCAGAACAGAAATGAAACACTTCTCTGTGTCTTGTTTTACTATTAACAGTCTTCAGGCTTGCGTCGCTAACAACACTACACTGAGTTAGCTTGACCAACAGATCCGTCCTGTAGAAAAGAGGAGCACACATTTTATATAAATGAACTTCAATAGCTCCTCCTATCTTGTTGTAGATGTTGTGTATTGTATCTTTGTTTTTAACTGGTCGTCCATCATACCTAGGACTACAAATCCCTCGCCACATAGGGCCAATAAATTACCCGAAGCTTTTGCCATTTATATCCCCGCGTCCCGAAACTAAGCAATACCATAACAATTAGTGTGTAAAGGTTATAGTTGAGCAGATCCTCTGCGTTGTGTCCTCCCACCTCCAGAACTGCCACTCTGTGTCTGAACGGTGTCTGTGGCACACCGGCTCACTCTAACAGGTCAATTTATAATCCGTCTATATTCCATTTTAAAGAGCTACTCCAGTGATGCAGCATGCCATTTCCATAAAGTTGGAGGAGTCTGTGGAGACGGATTAAAAAAAGCACAGAAGCTTCCATATCGTGACTTTTAGCTGGAGTATTAGTCATGGTCCAGAAAGCCGACCCTGTGCTTTGCATTTTAGAACTCAGAAGCAGAGCAGCGTATTTCTTTTGTTCAAATAGTGAGCGATGATGAATTTGGTGATCCTCCACTCGGTGAGGTGACGGATCAGAACATGCGTTACAAACTGAGGACGACTCTCAAGCAGCCGATCTCTTCCAGGCCGAGCCGGCCGGAGCTCATAGAGTTTTTTTTATTTTGAATATCTCATTATTTTTTAATTTGGACCATTTCTGGTATTCGTTGAACTCTGTCGTTTTCCTCATGAACTTGATGAACTGTGACCGGCGTTTCAGCTCACCTCGGCTTTAAAGAGTCTAAGAAAAGTTCAGATTGGGGAGATTAGATTAGATTTAAATTATATTATATTATATTTTTTTCATACAAAGAATTTCCAAAAACTAAGTTGTCGCCTGTTTATGTATTTGAGATCTTTTTAACCATATTTGCAGCATGAAGACTCCTGAGACTCTTTATTTAAATATGCAAACAACATGCGAAACACAACAACACAAAGCAATCAATCACCTCTGAGGGAAGGTGGGAAGTCATGGTTTAAATCTAACAGCTCAAACTGCTGATGTCATACAACTCGTCTCATTTTGAGTTAATCAAAATAGTGTTTCATGTGACTGCAATTCGACTTTTTGCTATTTCCATCTTTGATCTTTTCTTCTGAGTGAAATGCACGGGGAGGTCCTTCTCCCACGCTGTCCTAATTCTTAATTTGGCCTAATTATTTAATTTCTGTCATCTGTGTGCCCCTTAATGAAGCATAAACACGATCAAATATTTAATAAAAAAATACCAAGCACCAAAATAGATTGCAGTCTAGCTAAAAACATTTTTTGTCTTCCTGACAGGTCATATTTTTAGTTTAATAGCAAAGATGTCAACATTCTGACAATAACGGTGTGTCCAAAGCATAACAATGACATCGTCCTGAAACTGGACATATGACATCTCCGGTTGGAACAGTGCGGTCATCACCAGCACTCTGCTCAGCAGCAGTTGCCGGCCTCCGGTGTCTGCTTCTCCCCTCCCAGCCACAGCGGGGCGCTGTTGATCTTGGCACTCTGGGCTTTGGCCCGTGCCTCCTTCGACTCGCCCTGCATCCCCCCTCCCTCGCTGGCCACGCGCTTGTGGATCTCCGAGGCCATCGTGAGGAAAGCCCGCTCCACGTTGTCCGAGCTTTTGGCGCTGGTCTCCAGGAAGGGAACCTTGAGAGACGAGGCCAGGTCCTGCAGGGGAGGGGAGACACACACACACACACACACACACACACACACACACACACATGAAATTACTTCTATTTTTACTCCTATTCAAAAGTGTTCGCATGCTCATGTAATAAAAGTGAGAAATGGGTGGAAATGAATCGCCTCATAGGCTTTCATTATTGATGAGTTGACATGTCGGCACTTTAATATTGAAGGTGGTGTCACTGCTTTATGATCTGTTGGGTAATTTATGAGTTCACATTATCGTAACAAGTCATCCAATGATGTCAGTCCTTGTTTAAAACCTCCAATTCAATTTTGCGTGGTGTTTATAATGTGCAGCGAGGATGCTCTCATAGTCTTCGAACTTGTGAGGCCTTGTACCTGAGCTGTGGCGGCGTCCACCACTTTCTTACTGAGGAGGTCAGACTTGTTCCCCACTAACAGCCGGGAGACGTTCTCACAGGCATAGCGATCTATCTCATCCAGCCACTGCTTCACATTGTTGAAGGACTCCTAAGGAGAGGAGGAGGAGGAGGAGTTAATGTTCAAGCTTTCTCCTATTGTGTAGTTGAGACCGTGGCAGAAACACACGCTGACCTGCTCCG
>NW_027175931.1:12974122-12976622 GCF_023055335.1 Clinocottus analis | reverse complement strand
TTTATTTTGCTTCTTTCTATAAAAACAGTACTTTTAATAAATAAAAACGTCTCAACATGGCGACGGCAAACAAGAACAATAGGCTGACGGAGCGAACAGTGCTGCTTGAGAGGACTAGAGGGCGACTTTCACCAAGGAGACCAGAGTCCATCTTCCACAACGACGAGCATTGATGTCTATCTGAAGATCTTGGGGTTTCTGATCAAAAAGGGGCGTCGCCTTGACGTTTTGCAAAGCTTGCGTACGTGCCGTTCTGGCTTATAGCTGACTTCCAATGAATCTTTCTGCAAGGAGGGAAAATGAAACTATTCTGGTTTCTCGTTAGAGTGTCATGGGGTGGCGAAAGCCTCCGTGTGTGGCATTATAGGATTTATAGCAGACATATTATGGACATCGAACCTTTTAAAAACATCAAAAGAAACCTTTGGAAATGTGTCCATCATTTTAGTTTTTTTCTTCAGCCAGGTCAACATGTTTTCTGCATTTTGCTGCTTTCTTCTTCTCTCCTTGTTTCCTTTCCTTTTTCCTGTCTATTTCCTCCCTTCACCTCTCCTTTGTCTTTCTTTCCTCATCTCCTCTCCCCTTACACTTTACTCTCTTCTCCCATGTGTCTTTTCAAATGCTCCCCTCTCTCTTCCCTCCTCTCATCTTCTGTACTTGTTTCCTATCTTGCCCTCTGCTTCACTTCATTTCATCTGTTCTTCTTTCCTTGTCTCTTCTCCTTTCCTTCTTTGCTCCTTTCCTCTCCACTTCTCCTCTCCTCCTCTCTTGGAAATGGGCCGAGGACAAAGTGAAAGCCACACAGCCGTATTCACGTCTGATTCCCGTGTGTGACCCCCTGGTCACGGGAGCGAGCAGGGAGCAGGGGATTGTGGGACATGCGAAGGCTGAGCAGCTGTGATGGGGTCAGGGGTCAGAAGCCCTGACGACGGCCTGTTGCCAGGGCAGAGGCGGTGGCGCGGTGGTTGCTAGGGCAGGGAGCAGGCTTTGTGGCGCTTCTGATGGAGCATGGAGGTGGGAAAACTGGGGGAAGGGGTACAAGGAGACAAGGAGACAGAGACGAAATAAAGAACGTGAGGAGAAAGAAATCAACAAAGAGAGAGGCAGAGAAAGCAAGAGGAAGGGTGGGAAAGTGAAGCTACGTATATTTTAAAGCCTCGGAGATAAAGAGAAGGGGAGAAACAGAAGAATCTCAGAATATCTTTAGTCTTAACTTAAGAGAATGAAGTGTGGACGTTCTATTGATTGTGACGCTGTACAATAAAGAATGGAAGCAAACGGTTCTGGAGGACCGAAGAAGTCTTTCCACCTTGACTCCAGTGGTCAGTGTGGCGTCTCAGAGGTCTTTAAACAGGAACCACTAACAAAGTACATTGACTCCAGTGGTGTACGTGTAGGAATTTAAGGTTCTTGTACTCCATTTGATGCAACTTCACACATCTCTGAGATGAACGTTTCCTTATGTGTTTAGTGGAACACACATATCTCCAAATGTGATGATTGTAAATAAGAATTTCCCTGATAAACTAGAGGATGAAGTGTTTTTCTGAACAGTAGGATGGAATCGTTAAATTTGTACGTCTCAACAACCAAAGCAGTCAAATATTCATGCTGTAGTAATATTACTCCAGAAACATCCTCTATGCGTGCGAAACGCTGACAACATTTTACTGACCAATGAGTAATTTCACTTCTTGTACGAGTATATTTAGCTGAAAACACTTAACTAATGCAGTAGTATTCTTCCACCACGTCTTCCACCACTGATAGAAAGTGGATCTAGTGTGACTGTGTAAATGTTCAGCAGCAGATGTGTGTATGTGTGTGTGTGTTTTATGTGAAACACTATTTTGTATGTGCATCTCAGACATAATGAAGTGTGTGTGAGTCAGTTTATACATAAACACCAGTGTGTGTGTGTGTGTGTGTGTGTGTGTGTGTGTGTGTATGTGTGTGTGTGTGTGTGTGTGTGTGTGTGTGTGTGTGTGTGTGTGTGTGTGTGTGTGTGTGTGTGTGTACGGGCCAGTGGATAGACTTAAACCGGTCATTGTTCCTAGCAGTGTGTGTCCCAGGAGACCTGAGGGAGCCGTGATAAATAGGTGCTTTTCACTATTCACCCTTTTTTACCACGCTCTCTGGCTCCTGCGTGTATGTGTTTGTTTGTCAGCCTGTGTGTGCACATGTGTGTGTTTGTGTGTGTGCGTGTGTTTCTGTGTGCCTTTTAAAAACATATCGTGGTTTGAGATGGCTAAAGCAGGAGTCGGCAACCCAAAATGTTGAAGGAGCCATGTTGGATAAAAAAAACAAAAAACAAATCTGTCTGGAGCCGCAAAAAATGAAAAGCCTTATATAAGCCTTATAATGAAGGCAACACATGCTGTAAGTGTCTATGTTAGCCTACTATCAAAATGACAAAGTAGGCTACAAATACGTAAGCATTCATGATTAGATGTTTATTGTCCCTGCATCCTGGAGCAACCCTGTCTCCTACAAACTACGT
>NW_027175931.1:12769122-12969122 GCF_023055335.1 Clinocottus analis | reverse complement strand
TTCCAAATGCAGACACAAATAGAATGAATATGATACAAATGAAAGCTTCAAGGGTTGTCATTTTTTTAAACATGCACATGTTCACGCACAGGAACACACACACACACACACACACACACACACACACACACACACTGATACAGTCAACAGTTAACCACATGCAGAGTTCTGGCTGAACACTCTTAACTGATGGCAGCTGTGTTTGTTAACCCATCGTCGCTGAAACACAACTACACCCCCCGCCCCCTCCCACACACACACACTCACACACACACACACACACACACACACACACACACACACACACACACACACACACACACTCAATTAGTACCACTGGTTCATGTCAATGGCAGACACATAGCACAACACATTCACACAGGGCATAAGGACACAGTGTACGAGTGGTGGCGTGTGTGTGTGCGTGTGTGTGTGCGTGTGCGTGTGCGTGTGTGTGTGTGTGTGTGGACCTGTGTGTTTGTTTTTATGTCTGACATTGAGATTTTGTAAGTGTACCAAAAAACCCCAGTCTGAAACACACACACACACACACACACACACATCTCTGTTTCTTTTCCTGTCGTAATTATGTCACTGTGTGTTTGGTCTGCGAACCTGTCGACAGGAGACACGTGTAACTCTGTCACACACACACATAAACACACACACACATAAATGTCCTGTTGCTTGTGTGTCGCTCTCTTTACCTCAGTGTGAGAGTGCTAAGTGTAGCATCTTCTGCAGAGCGACTGAGAGGTGGAACACAGACTGAAGCGCTCTTCCATGCGTTTGTCGACCTGTTCTGACATTTTAAAAACTGGCGTTCAGAGCACTGTGGAAGGATGTCATCATCCCACAATGCAACGCTGCACAGAAATGGAACAATACTTTGCTGTCTTCTACATGTGCACTGTATTTAGATGAAAACTTGACTTGTGATGTATTACATACCTAATTGTTAAAATGAGCAAACCATGCTTCCAACATAAGAGGTAGGGAAGGTTACTGACCTGCTGCAGGTGAACCCGGGCCTTCAGGAACAGGTCCCATGATATCGTACCAAAAGTCACACGCTTTCATGTTTGAAAGGTTAGCAACATGTGTCAATTCCATAAACTAAATCCACGTTATCACATCATGGGGGACGAACAGCGGCCTCGCGGCTGGTTGTTGCGTTCGTCCACCTCCACCTCAAGTGAACATGTTGTCTACCTGCACAACTTGGTTTCACGAGTGTGCATTTCAACGTACTGATACACACATCAGCTGGTTCAGCCATCCTGAGGCTTCAAGTCTAGTCCTCCCCCAACAAACCAACACCTGGCTCTTTGAATCTCCTCCCCAGCTTCTCCACCATGTCTGTAACAATAATTGAAATAAAACATGGTGATGCTGACTGGACCCGTTCTGAAGTAATGGGGTCGGGGGAGGCCCCGGCGTGGAAAACAAGCCATTGAACAATAGCAGTGGAAAGGGGAACAGTTCAGCGGACTGTTGCATTAACTCTGTCCGTTTGTATTGTAAGAAAAGAGGGCAAGAATTCCAAAGGGAATTATTGTTTGTTATGGTAATGACTTTGTTAGATATGGCTGGATGGCCGCGTCCTTAAACATGCTGATTTCTCAGGCAAGTGGCTGATGATTACATTACGTTACATTTCATTTAGCTGACGCCAAAGTGACTTACAATAAGTGTTTTCAACCATGAGAACAAACTCACAACAACAAGAATCAGGAAAGTACAATTTCTTCAATAAAGTCGAACTACAAAGTGCTATCAGTAGGAGACAATTAAGTGCTACTGCTCCACTATTTCCCTTAATCAAGGTGTATTTAAAAAATGTTTATAGTTTGTCACGAAAGATGTAGACACTTTCTGCTGTCCTGATGTCAATGGGTAGCTCATTCCACCATTGAGGAGCACGACAGCAAACAGTCGTGACTTTGTTGAGTGTTTAGCTCGCAGTGACGGAGCTACGAGCCACAAGACATGGTGGTTCTTAATGCTTTATGTATGTTTACAACGGCTTTACTCTGTTGTGCAGGCTGTTTGGAGATTCACCCACGGAAATGAATGCACGGTCAATCCAATATGTCCCACGAGTCCACATATCCATGAACCAGGATGCATAAAGGCCACACGAAAAAACACATTGGGCGCAGCCGGAGAAAAAAATGTGTTTCTAGCCCAGAAGGCCGCTGTTCTTTTCTGTTGTGAAAGAGAAGTCAACTTAGATTGATTTGTCTAGTAAAGGCTGATTTATACTCGGGTTTTACGCAGAGACGCAAGCACGCAAGACACGCATGGCCGACCTTGTGTGGTCAAATCGGCCATTTTGCGTGCTTGCGTGCTTCAACCCCAATTTTTTGACCATCCGTCAAAGCAACGCAAGCCCACAAGGCTGTGATTGGTCCGCTAACCACATCCTTTCTGAGTCTCGCATTTCCGGTTTCATAGCGTAATACCGCTGTTTTTAAAAGCCGTAGCAGAAACACAAACATTGGATTCTGTTGAAGAAAGTTTGGCTGAAGTGGTCTGCAAATATGAGCATTTATATAACCCGTCTGACGGAGTATAAGGACACGCAGATGGAGGTGAATTCCTGGGGGGAGATATCGGTGAACGTCGCTGTGCATGTCGACTCTAAACGGTCGTTGCGCCACCTGCTGTTCTGGCGTATGAAAAACACACGGGAACTATAAACCAAAACGAGTCCGTCAATCCGACTGCGTGGCCAGCCGCAGTTGTAGTTGCAGGAGTATAATTCGCCCTTAACTTGCATGCTTCAGTAACGGCACCTCCGTATTTATTTTGACCACGTCGTAGTTATGCCGCCTAAACCTAAACGACGAAAGTTTATCTTGAAGCTGCTGTACGGACGCATGTTACGAGCGGGAATTGACACGTGTTGCCGGAGTAACTTTTCTCAACGATGCCATACAAACCGCTGCACGAGGACACGCTGTGCTGGCACAACACACAGAACAAAACGCTCCTGTTAAAGTGTGACGGCTCCGCATGAAGCTTGGCAAACCAGCCGGTTTATGATGTCAATAACTCGGCAGCCACACTTCATATCAAATATCGATTGTTTCTTTCCCCAGGCTTTGAACAAGAAAGTCACACACTGTATCACAGCTCAGGCAACAATGGTGAGTCGGCGTCGTCATGGCGCTCAGGGCAGTGACTCTTCAAAGTCACTTCAGGCACTTGGAGGACACCATCACAGCAGCTGAACGGGACGCCGAGCGGGACAATGAGGCTGTGTTGCAAAATATGAAAGGGACGAGGACGTTTAACCCCTCTGACCTCACACTAAACTGGTCCACAGCCCAAATTCCTGCAATGCCAGTGCGAGTTGTGTATAATGCGGAGAGGGGGAGAAGGAAAAAAAACTAAGCTTATTCTGCTTTATGAGAGTGATTATTCTTAAGTGTCGTTACTTTACTTCATCACAGAAAAGAAGCAAGTTTGAAATGCTGTTAAAAAAAAAAATCTTGGTATCACTTGCATTTTCAACAAGGGGGTCAACCAGGACCATAATCTACATGTTCTGTCAAATGATAGCATATACAACAAGCTTTACTAAGTTTGACCTGTAAACCCCCCTCTATCAAACCACATTGAATGTACTTCATGGTTCTGTGGGGAAAGTCCAGCACCGGCGATCTCCTCGTCTGTTTAAAAGCAGCGTGGCATTCCCAGAGTGACAGAAGCAACTGTTCATGTCTGTAACTCAGGTACATATGTGCTGTGTTCTACTGTTCATTGACACACAACTTATTTCCGAATGTACACACCTGTAGTTGGCGGTATTGCAACGCTGAAGCCCTTGAAACCTTTGGCAACATGTTAATTAGTATTACTGGTGTTTACGGGCGCGCCGAGGCTTTTTCACTATATTAAGAAAACCACTAATAAACCATATGCCCCTCCCCCTGCTACCGGCTACCTGCATGTGATGTCATTCAGAAAAACAAAATAGCAGTAGTGACTGACAGCTGAGGGCAAAAGGTGCAATACACACACAAACACACACACACACACACACAGACACACACACACACGACGACAGCCCCTGTTAAAATAACATGGCAGCAGCTGCTGGGGAGACTAGTCTCATTTAGCACCACACAACAGCTCTTAAGACTCACACCCAGACCCGGTGTGTGTGTGTGTGTGTGTGTGTGTGTGTGTGTGTGTTACTTCACACTGTATCAGCAGACTGGGGCTGTCTGCAGTGAACAAGGTCCAGTCTGTCTCACACACACACACACACACACACACACACACACACACACACACACACACACACACACACACACACACACACACACACACCTTAACAACCATCCACCAGTTGTGGCAGTACAGTTTGGCATTGGACGTGTGTGTGTGTGTGTGTGTGTGTGTGTGTGTGTGTGTGCGTGTGTGTGTGTGTGTCGGAGAGGCGGACATTTGTCCACACAGGCATTTGCAGTGGACATTTGAGTGTCTTTGCAGCATCCACAGCATGCGGTGCACCGGGTCACACACTTGTCCGCACATTAGCGGATGTCCTTACATCTGCGGGAGCTTTTGGCTGTGTGATTATTTTTAGAGACCTCCGTCAGTGCTTTAGGGAGCTTCCATTTGTCAACGCTCTCCTTCTGGCTTTCACGCTGGGGCTGTGATGCTGTGATGCTGCGGCATCTGTATTTGCAGCTGCAAGTTTTACTCATATGAGCGCGGTTTCAATGACAAACTGGAGGCCATCTTGCGATCTTGGGGGTCACGCTGCATCCCCCACTCTCCCCCACCCTTGTTTCCGCCGTCCCTGGCATTTCCTCCCACACTGCGTTGCCACGATGACTCACACACAGACCACAGCCTGCAGACCATAGCAGCATCTCTGTGGCTGCAGGCTGTGAAACCAGAAACAAGCCTTATCTCTCTCACTGGTGGTGAGCGTTTTATGGTCCCAGCGATAGCTTATTAAGAAACCCATTGCTTTACATTTGTTTTCTTATTATAAATATTCAAAAATGGTATTTAAAAGAGTGTGGTTGACTTTGTAATTTGAAACTTTTGTGGAAAATTGTTTTTTTTTGCTACAGAAAATATCTAAATGTGTTTCACTGATTTGAGTTTTATTCCCAGCACAGCCAACTATTAAAATAATCAACCATGTGCTGAGCATGCTGTGAGTATGCAAAACACAGACAGCTTCAATGCGGACACTAATCTTTTTATTATTGTCACAGGGTGAAAAAGGATTCTGCAAATTCTCTGTCCCCCCAGTTTTTAAGGCGATTTCCAAGCGACGTGATGAAATAGTGTATGGATTATGTTCCCAGGGACGTGATGAAAGGAAGTCTTTATTAACCAGATGCCCCGAGGGCTTGCTGGTCACTCTGCTGTTGCATCATAGTGAGCAGCTGGCACCAAGTGGCCCGTGAGTGTGTGTGTGTGTGTGTGTGTGTGACACGTTGCCAGATTCCAGGAAACAGGAAACTGACTGGCGGGAAAATTACAACACCAGGGGGGTCCAATCTTTTGTCGAAACATAATCCAGTGGACGCTCTTAACACTCTACTCACCCCCCTCCTCCTCCCTCAAAACACTCTCTCTCACACACACACACACACACACACACACACACTTTCTTTGGACATTGTTCCAGGAAGCAGGACCGGCCGCTGCTTCTCCTCGAGAGTGAACTGAAGAGGGGAATTCAGGGATTCCTTGTTGGTGGAGAAAGAGAGGCGTGTGTGTGTGTGTGTGTGTGTGTGTGTGTGTGTGTGTGTGTGTGTGTGTGTGTGTGTGTGTGTGTGTGTGTTACAGAGTGGGGGTTGAGTCCAGTTGGTCAATTGAAAGGGTTTAAGGAGCCATACAGCGCGCTGGAGGATCACAGGGAGGGAAGGGCAGCGTGGCTGTAGACATCCACCTGCATGGAGAAAGAGGCGGCCTTCTTAGCGACTAAACGCTCACTGCAGCCGCGTCAGGGAAAGTTATATCAGACATTCAAAGGAATACTAAAACCATGCGTAATGATGAATGTGCGCTCACAGCTGCAGAACACTGACGCAAGAAAAATATTAGCATAAAAAGAAAAATAACGATACAAAAATAAAGAATTGTCCATGTGTTCCTGTAGCTACATAAATAAAATGAATCATCATTACTATCGCTCATTACGTTTTCACACACATTCGGCATCTGCATATGAGTTTACGTTAGCTATAAAAACAGTAACAACCCTGTGGTATTTCACAGATATCAGGGAAACTGACAGGTGTAACTGAACTCGGCTGAAACCTCATCCAGAGAGGCTCCACGTCTAAAGGCGTTGCTGAAGTCCACGTGTGAGACACCACGGCTGCAATACAGCATAGTCTCGCTGCTAACCAACAGCGTCGCCTTGCGCGAAGCCAGATAGTTTACATAAATGCATGTGTGCATCAGCACTTCTCCTCACTTAATGTGCTGTCGGACCGGGCTGTCCAGTCCAAGTACCGGCTTCCCCGTGTGGAGCTCCAACGCCTCGTCACGCTGGTGTCACCACACATCCAGAGGCCAACCCGCTGCAGTGTTGCCCTCAGCCTGCGTTTTTACGCAGTGGGGAGCTTCCTGGAGGTGGTGGGGGACGGCACCGGCCTCAGCAAGGCATCGGTTTCACAGAGTGTGGCAGCGTGACACAGATCCTCCTGCACCATGCGGACACACATCAGAATGACCACCACACGGGACGAGGTCCGCCAAGTCCACCATGGATTTCATGCCATGGCTGAGATCCCCGGGTGATTGGTGTCGTGGATGGCACACACACACACACAGACACACACGCACACATGCACACACGCGTAGCATAATTGCACCTGTGTGTGGGGACTACAGCGTGTTGTGTGTGATTTATGTGCTGATAAAGTGGTGGGTGATCGATTAACCTGGCATCGATTGATTTAGTTTCATCACCACGGCGGTGGACAGCTCCCACTAAGAGCGTCTTAGGAAGCTTCTTTGAAGAGATCTTAAGAAGGCAGTTAGGAACGCGTCTGGGAAACACTCGTATCTTAGCGCTCCTTCTTAGCGAATCCTTCTTTCGAGCCTTCTTAAGTCCTTAAGAACGATCGAATCTGAGAAACGCGGCCAATATCGTCACCAATCACGTGGGTATGTTCTTTTTCATAGATGATTACATATCTGTACTGATGTCATCCTGTAATTTAATCATGTTTGTTTTATGCACACAGAGTTTTCCCATGTCTGAATCAAGCATCTTAAGTACAGATGATGGCGTACGCTGTGCAGGTCTGTGAGTTTAGTATTGGGCCCATATGAAACCCATAACAAATAAGCCTGTAATGTATAAAAACTGAATTTTTGTTGGCTGTTTATGTCTGCAGCTCGCAACGAAGAAGCTTACACAGATATTTCGAGGTGCCATATTAACCATGGTCGCAATCAAAATGTTGCACAAGCGCCTCACAGATCAGACAAGCTGGGAGCCACACGAGAGTCCTTGGGAGATTCACCAAGCGATTGAATGCAATGAATAAACTGGTGGCCGATGTTTATCGTCTCGCCATCTCTCAGTTGTGGTTGCTGACCTGGACAAATCCAAAAAGAGTGTGGATATCTGGACAGAGATATGATCATTTCAGCTTTGCTCACAGGACAGCCAAGGGGAAGAAATACTATGAAAGGAGAGAAGCTGGCTGGATGGATGGAACGAGGCCAAAGGACAAAGTGAAATATCCTCCTTCAGCAGCTTGTTTTGTGTCGCTGTTGTTTGTGCGACCTCACTTGTTCAGGGCCCCCGCACAGTGATTTATTCGCCTCTGTGTAACGGTCCTTAACTGGCCGTGGTCAGCATTCATCTCTCGGCCTCGGGGATGTGTTCATTCCTCAACTCTAGTCACCATTAATCTCTATAACTTTTACACTTTAATCAGCCGTTTAAAAATCTTCTATCAGGGCTAGAAATATTTCCTGGCATTTCAGAAAATGACCCATAAATCAGCTGCTGTGTTCCTGTTGTGCTTTATTGGCATATACAGAGTGCTGTTGGTGTTGACGGGTTTGTTAAAAAGAGCAAAACACTCACCGTCTCCAGCACAGAGAGCATCATATATCAGCTGCTCCTTTGCTCCTGATTTCAGTTTGGAAAACTCCCATCAGCAGTTTAACAGCCACCACAAACTCAGGGTCGCTGCAGGTGAAAGCAACGAAGAGCGCTACGTTCACCAGCTACTGCTGCCATCCAATGGATCCCAATGGAAGAGGACTGCAGCGGATGAGTGGAGTGACCGTGAAAAGTTGGTCACATCCTTTATTGTGCTGGAAACCGAGGCATCTGGTGTGTGTGTGTGTGTGTGTGTGTGTGTGTGTGTGTGTGTGTGTGTGTGTGTGTGTGTGGCTTGTTACATTACATTTCATTTAGCCGATGCTGTTATCCAGAGCGACTTACATTTTGCTCTATACACCGTAGACAGAGCAACGGGGAACAATTAGCAGCGGTATAGCCAGGCATCTTAGTGGTAAATAAATGCACTAGACCTAAACATCTATTGTGTTGCCAGGACAAGATGGGTGTCCTGAGAGCAAAATTGTAAGGTGAATCCGGCCGGCTGGTCTTGTCCAGCCTTTTCAGCGATAGCTACGAAAGCTAAAGCGCCACAATTCCGAGGTAAACCACAAAAATAATTTCCTATGTGATGCATGCAACTGTGAACGAGGAAATTTAACGATTGTAAAAGTCCACACGGGGCAGGAAGATTGTGGGAAATGGATGGGTCCAACAAACACTGATATTTCAGCCACAGGAGGGCTTTTGGTTTCTTGGCAAAACGAAAAGTCACCGTTGATTTGTTTATCACGTAGCTTCTATACTTCAGTAACGGCACTTCCGTAGTCATATAACATTTTTAGGATGATGATCTTTTCCTAAACCTAACTAAATGGTTTTGTTGCCTGCACCTAACTGAGCTATTTCTAAACCTAACTACTTATTTAAGCAGGTATGTCCTTGTTAAAACAGAAGTTTATTTTGAAAAGACTGTACGTATAAAAAGCTGAAATTGAGTCGTAAGATGAGGAAATGTTGAACTACCACGCCCCGTGATACATCTAATACCTCTCGCTCTCCTGCCATCTACTCAAGGCAGAAATGCCAAGAAAGGAATCTCACGAAAAAAGGGCAAAAAAGGAAAATGTCAGCATTTGTCACAAGTTGTGAGATTGTGACAATCACTGCATGAACTGTTGAATTGCCAGTTTAGAAAGGTTACAATCATTTACAGAGGCATTGCCTCAATCCCAAGTTGATAGGAAGCCACAGGAACAAGGTTTTGGGACCATTTGAGCAAAGCAGTTTTTTTTGTTTTTGCATGTGGTGTGGCCATGGTGGGAGTGCAATACAACAGCAAAGTGTCCCACTCACACACCAGTAACAGAAGAAGTGGAGGAAACAAGGCCGGTGGACATCCAATGGCCACGGCCATCATCCATATCAATGGAGGGAGGAAAGTGGGAGCTCAGTACCGGCACGACAAACAAACACAGCAGGTCGCCACAGAGGGCTGCGGCTCTGCTGCAAACGGGGCCACTTGCCATGAAAATGACCTCAGAAAGCCGACGTCCATGACAATGGGTAGGTGTGGAGGAGATGACGATGAATGCGCCATGCACCCATTGATTTTTATTCAGGAAGTGGACAGCTCGGGTGGAACTGAGACGTTACATGTTGGCGGATGCACTCCAAGAGCAATTATGAAGGGTGCATTTAGGGAGCTCGCTAGCAACACACACCTTTCCTCGAGACAATAGTACCGCTTGCTCTTTCATGACTTTCATTTGCTGACTTTCTTTTCTTCTTGTTTAAGTGTGCAGACTGAATAACCAGGAAAATAACATGTAGCTTTTGAGTTCACACCTGATGCATTTCGAAACCCTCAGACAATAAGACTATAACTATCTGCATGGTGAGTGCAACATGGGTACGAGACTTTCATTGTCACATGCTGTATGTTGAGTCCTTCAGTTCAGAGATGCTTGTTTAAAGAACATTGTGACTTCTTGTTCTGTCAGACGTCCTCGCTTCCAAGCGTAAGAGTTGCGTTCATAGATCGTTCTGCTGCGCGCGTCACTGATGAGCTCCAGATGAGGCTTTGTTGTCCCTCATCAACCGGCACGCATGTCTTTTCGTATTCTTCTGATTGTATGCTTTGTGCTTCTGCTCTGTATGTTTTTATTGTCACACAATGCAGCACAGTTGTGTCTTTAGAATGACTTTGTAATTGTAATCAATCATATATTCTGTCTTTGTAACATCTGTCCGGGAATCGCAGGTGAAAAACAGCCTCTCGACTAACTCTGGCGCATTTAGAGTGATGTTCTCATCAACAAACTAATAACTGAAGACATAATTCACACTCAAGGCCATGTCACAGACATAGCATACAGTTGCTTTCAGTGCGGCGTGGAGTTCAGCCATGTGAGAGTCTCAGGTTGGGCTCATGTCCTTGATGAGGCCGCAGAGGGCCGTTGGATCGGATCCTGTGTGCTGGTATTGTCCATAACGCTCCACTGTGGTGTGTATGGGGACATATGGAGAAGCTTCTGGACAATAGAGCTCTTGTCCCGCTGGCCGCAACAAAGAGGCCAAGACGGGCTCAGACAGGGGGCCAACAACCACGCTGTGGTGTGTGTGTGTGTGTGTGTGTGTGTGTGTCTGTGTGTGTCTGTGTGTGTGGGAGAGAGAGAGAGAGAGAGAGAGAGAGAGAGAGAGAGAGAGAGAGAGAGTCTGCTACATAGCTTTCAGAACTACTTAATAACTTAATAACTTTATAGCTTGAAGAAGTTTGTTGTAGTCATTAGAGTTTATGTTTTAATTTCTCTCTTTTTCTAAATGATTTGGGGGAAATTAAAGAAAAGTGAACGTACCACAGAAACGTGGCTCATTCTCGTCTTCTGCACGATGGCACGATGGTGTGCGATGCGGCCAGTACTTCAGTTTAAAACGTTGCGAACAAAAGAGCTGAAAGAGAAGAGATTGCAGTGTTTTGTCATTCTGGCCTTGCTTTTTAGTTAGTAGTTGGCCATTTTATATATAACTGATGGCTGTATATTTAGATTGTATGGACGGTAAAGAGGCGAAATGCTTTGTTTCGGAGCATCTTGCACATTGCAGGATGGACCCTCGTGGTCCAAACCTCTTCTGTTTAATGTTCATCTGTGATAGTTTTGTGTTGGCTGACTCTGTGAAGCGAGCTCCTTCCTTTCACAGTCCACGCTGCGCTGCAGAAGGAATTCAAGAATTCAAATGAATCTGCCAAAAACAAAAGGCATGGCTCATCATTTCTTTTTTTGTGGAACCTGTTCAATGAAAAGTCAAATGTGTGTTTGTATTTCACAGACCGACACGCAGCACTTATACACACAGATGTGTATCAGAATTCTAAGTTATTTAACAGCCGACCAAAAGTGTGACTGTAACTGTAACCGAGTGGAAGTCGTTCTTGCTCATATACGTCAAACTGTCCACTTGTTCTCTCCTCAGACGTCAGCTCATGTGATTAAATGCTTTTTAAAATTCTACACTGAGAAGTAAAATGACGGTTTTCTAGCAGAACTTCGCCTGGCATCGGTTACGTTAACGTACACCCTAATATTCCACTCCACTGATATTTACTGCATGTCAATGTGAATATTGTAGAATATTCATTTTATTTTGCCGTGTAAAGATCTCAGTGAGAACATTTCCCTGGTTGGTATAAGGCATCACAGCGTGGCTCTGTTCATGTTGAGCGTTGTAACTGAAAGAACTACACCCACAAAGTCTGGCACCTACCAACTCTCTCTCTCACACACACACACACACACACACACACACACACACACACACACACACACACACACACACATCACAGCCACAGGCAGTTATGTAGGTCCTGTTAGAACAGTTGCTGTGTCACTTGACCACAACAACAGAGAGAAAGAGAGAGAGAGAGAGAGAGAGAGAGAGAGAGAGAGAGAGAGAGAGAGAGAGAGAGCGGGAGAGAGAGAGAGAGAGAGAGAGAGAGAGAGAGAGAGAGAGGGGTGGGGGGTAACTGATCACTTTGCGCGATCAATCAGAAAGAATACAAGAACATACAGGGAAGAGAGGGTTTGCTATTTGAAATGTGTCTACTCTGATGGTCCTAAATGACTTAAATGATATGAGGTGTGGTAAGAAAGAAAGAAATGTGTTGAAGACGGTAGACGATAAAAAAAAGGAAAGAGGTAGAAATAAGTAAAGAAAAAGTAGAGAGACATAACGACAGCCCGTCTGTTACCAAACCAATCAACCACAGGGAGGAAACCACATGGGATTACAGTTATTTAACCTCGAACACACCGCAGGAGCGTAGCAGTGAGGCGTTGTGATAAGAAATGTCTGTTGCGTGTTTTACAGTTTGTCTCTGCAGCTTCTTTTTTTTTTAAGGAACCGTCACTCAGTTTGAGCAGCCATAAACAATCCAGACATCCATCTGTTGATTTACTTCTTCAAGTATTTCCCCAGTTGCACTTCCTGTTCGATTACACTGATGACAGCGTGCTTTACAAACAATGTTTGTATGAGAAAAATAACTCACTTCTGCCAGAACAACGTCCTCGTCCTCGCTCTGTTTTAATCTGGGAAAACCAATAACTGGGGAAAACAATGGTGATATGAACGCAGCTCATAAACACTTCCTGTAACCAAGGTAAACGGTGAATTAGTCTGACAAAAAACAACACACATATATATATATATATATATATATATATATATATATATATATATATATATATGTATATATATATATATATATATATATATATATATATATATATATATATATATATATATATATATATTTATATATATTTATATATATATATATATATGGTGCTTTGAGGAGAGCATACGACCATACGACATGAATGATTTGTAGGTTACTAGATTAGAATTATTGTACAAATCCCTGTTGAATTTGTCATGTTTCCATCACTGCCCATCTGAAGCTGAAGCCGATAGATACAGTCATTCGTCCAGGGGAATGAATGTCGATTGTAACCTTACCCATCGACCACAAAAGCCAGACGTCACTGGGTGTTAGTGTGAGTTTTGTGCAGTAAAAAAGGGGCTAAATTTCATTGTATGGTTTCAGTATCACCCCCGAGTCCCTCAAACAGTAAACGCTGCAGTGTTTACACTTCCTCCCTGTTGACTCCCGGTCTCCTTGATGGGGCTCAACACCCGACAATAAAAAGCAACACCGTCTGAAATGTCCCTGCAGCGTCCATACAGAGATAATGCTAAGCACCAACAGCTAATCAACAGTACTGTTTGAACGCACCGTCGGTACAATACACAACAAGATCAAAGAAGTTTCAGCCTAGCTTGAACCGCTTTTGAACAAACAAACAAATGACTCCTAACTCTGGATGGGAAGATTGTGAGGGAAATACACTTCCTGGTTTATCTCAACATGCTTCTGTTGCCACATCTCCAGCACTGCAGGCACAATGCTTCAAATGGATTCTTTTTATTTACTGTTGGAAAGTTTTGTCTTCACAGGAAACAACTTGGTTAGGTTGAGGCAACAAAACGACTCTCATTGGGAAAAATGGTTGTTTAGGTTACAATATTACAATACAGGAGTAGCGTTACTTAGGTACCGAAGTTACGCTACAAATAAATCAACGTTGACCACTGGTCTCACCCAGGACACGAACAGAGGCCTACTGGGTGAAAGTCCTGTGTTTTGGGGTTAATAAACATTACAGTGCATTATATTTTGTAGGTATAGCTACAACAACTCTGATATGTTCGACATGGATATTCTCGAGAAGGTAATAAATTTAAGGTTCACCTGCCCAAGCAGTTGGGAGAGCAGAGCAGATTTATATTTTTTTGTAAATATTGTTAATATATTGTGCCAAATATAATATATATATATATATATATATATATATATATATATATATATATATATATATATATATATATATATATATATATATATATATTCACTTTTACAGACAGTATTCACACATCTCTCTGATCCAGAATAGTGGAACTGTCTCAACAGGAGACACCTTTGAGTTGTTGTGGCTGGGAGCACAATCATGAACTCTCACGTCGACGCCATTCAAAGTTTGGTCCCACGAGTTATTGGTGGAACGGTCGACTCTTCTCCACCCTGCTAGCTTTGAACCATCCTCGCTGACCTTCATTTGCATTTGAACACAACAACAAGCTTCAAAGTGGGAAGCTGTGACGATGAAAAACGTCACCGCTGAGAGAGTGGATGGATCACCGCTGACCCGCATGTCAGGACTTGTTCTTGTCTCACATACACAGGAGGCCATGAATGTAAAAATATGAAGCGGGGACATTTTAATTGGTATTAGTCGTGAAAGGTGTTCTAAATCTTATCCTTCTTCTTCGCATTTTCTTGTTTTCTTCTACTTTACGATCCTTTTTACTTGTTCCACTGTAAAATATATAAGCTGATTAAAGTATGAACAACATTATACGTAACTTAATGTTGATTTATGTTTTTTTTTATAAGAAAGGTTCTATCGTATTTACTTATATAGTGTTTTCACATTTTTCACACACAATACATGTATCACTTTGTCATGGTTTAAGTTGTACCTCTAAGGCATCTCTGACTCTGAGAACTGATCCAGTACTGAAGCACTCCTCACAAAGCTGGGTGGGGTTCTCTCACACATTCACACTTCATTTACACCTGTGGGCATTTTGGAAGAAATCAGAGTGTTGGTCTGATATGACAGACAAACAAGAGTAAAGAATTCAAAGTGGATTCAGACTCAAAGGATTTGAGATCTATCAGAAGAGACAATGTCACATTTGAGACGTCAGTATCTTCCTACAGATGGTGTTGTTAAAGTAGTACAAGATACCATGTGTTGGAATTACACTTTTGTGTGAACAGCATGGCTTCAGCCGAATATTACAACTGGTGTTCATTGCAGGAACCTTAACGAGTCCAGTTAGTCTACATTTCATGGGTTTCTTGAGTTGTGATTTCTTAGAAGGGAATCGTGTGAAGTTTTTAATGAATAGATACCACCATGAAGTCAGGTTTAAAACTCTTGTTTCATTTTGGTGACATATTAAAGTCAATAAATGTTATATAAATCAGTCTATGTCTGAACAAACTCTGTAAATACCTTAAGAATACGAAGGAATGAACGTGGAACGTTTGGCTGATGTAAGAGCTGCTGAAGAGGAGATTATGTGTTGTAAAACTACATACAGCACATTTTGAAGACTTTCAATATGGTTTAGAATTATAATTAGATATCGCAAAATCCACTAGTGCGTGAAACACAATGTTTTGGTTTTAGTGTCTTGCCTTAAACTTTAAAGTATGTTTGTCAAGAATCCATATAATCTTCATATCAACTGTGTTGATCAGGTTGCACAATTCCTCAACCATACAGTGTGTTTACTTCCTCACTTAATCAGGGTTGAAGACAACATTGGAGGAATAAACCTCTCATGTAAATAAGAGTTGTGGCTCTTATTTTAACATCAAATACCCTTTTAAACAATTTGCTGTATATTTTAACTTCACTAATGACGTTAAGTGTGTTTTGGTATGTGTAACACTCGTCATTATCTCCTTAGCTGTATCGATCCCAAACAAAGTGATGGGGGTGGCCGGTTAAAAAATAAAAAAATAAAAGAAGAAGAATGCATCTTGAAGGATTTGGTAATGAATGGGTAGAAAAGTGGCTTCATTCAACTCCCTCCTCGTCTTTCTGTGCCCACCCTGCCCCCCAGCACACCATTACAATGCAGGGCCCCATCCCCCCCAGCACACACACACTCACTCCCCGCCCTGCCCCCTGAGGAACACAGGCAGGGGGGCTGGGTATGTATGGGTTTCCCCAACTATTTAAGCGGATTCCAACAGATGGCCGAGGAACTTTCCTCCGAGGGGGTCACGTTGCTATCTCTCTCTCTCTTTCTCTCTCTCCTACTCTACGGACCAGACTACTCCATTCAGCAAAAACCTCTTTCAACTCCTGGGGCAAGCAGTTTCTCAACTGTCGAGGGCCAAACTTAGATCTCTGAGGGTTTCCACTTTTCTTTATTGCCGTCTCAGCTCCCCAAAAAAAGCTGAAACTTTTAAGTCCTCCCCAGCCTTCCTCCACTGTGGGACCAGACATCCTTCAATCGGCAAGGACTGCTGAACAAACCATGCCCTCCGACTTTCTCACGCCTTTCCTGGAACTGGATGAGGAGTTCTTTAAGGTGAGAGCACAATTTCAACCATTTATACAGTACTGCCAACAGCTGATGGCTCTCATTTCAGACAATGCTAGAGTGCACAAGTGCCATGTTTCTTCATGCTGGGAAAATATAACAAAGTGCATGAACTTAATGTGACATCGGCCTGTTGGCAAAAGATCTTTTTTTTTTAATCTAGATTTAGGGCTTCAACATTATCGTATACAAAAGAAAACAAGTTATTGGGTGGGGGTTTTAATTTCAATCAAATTTGCTGAACACCAAGTTTGAAACTGTAAGAAAAGTTTCTTTGTTTCAGATATGTTTTTGGGGTTTAAAAAAAATGGTGCGCATTGTTTCCTTTCATTATCTGTAATGAACATAATGGCTGAAAGTATAACAAAAGAAAACACTTTGTCTTTGTGTATGTGTATGCTACTTTACAATACAGTTAAGCCCAGATTCAACAAGTTTATCTGTTTAAAATGAGTCTATGAGTCTTAGTTTACTGCACTCTCCACATTAAAACATAGCCTGCTTGCTTTAGGTGCAGCTTTAAAATCTCCTTTCAGCTCGACTTGGCCCCGCCAGTCTCGCTCCAGCGCTCCAGGAATGCAGAAAGCTCACATCCATTCTTCTCCTCTCTCCTTTTGTGTGACAGAATTTTCGTGGCCTGGAGGCGACAGATGGCTCGTCAACCGGCTCGCAGCCGCAACGGCAGCAGCACAGCCAGAGAGTCCTGGGCTTCCAGCGTCGCCATTCTCTGTGTCCCGTGACCCTCCCCAACTCCAAGTTCAACAACAACAACAATAACAACAACAACAACTGCGGCAGCAGCAGCTCTGAGGTGACCGACGCATTGCCCGGCTGGGGGCTCAACGTGGCCACCAGCCAGGGCTGGAGCGGGGAGTGTCAGCTTCCCCGCTCCACGCTGAGCCACATCCCTTTCAGGGTCGACCGCTCGGTCAGCATGATCGAGGGCAACGTCAGCGGCTCTGGAGGCAGAGAGGACCAGATGGCTACCTTGTCCCCAAAACTGCTACTGCCACCGCCGGGCTTCTCCCTCAGCAACGCCTCCCTCTCGTCCCTGGCCTCCCTGGCCTCCCCTTCCGTCTCCAGGCCGCTGGCCCCCTTGCCTCACATCTCCACGCGGTACAAGACCGAACTCTGCCGCACCTACGAGGAGAGTGGGACCTGCAAGTACGGCGCCAAGTGCCAGTTTGCCCACGGCATGGATGAGATGAGAGGCCTCAGCAGGCACCCCAAGTACAAGACGGAGCCGTGCCGCACTTTCCACACAATTGGCTTCTGCCCGTACGGGGCCCGATGCCACTTCATCCACAACGCCGATGAGATCCTCGACGGCAACGGTGGCGCACCTCCCCAGAAGCAGAAGATGAGGCCTCCTCTGCTGCGCCACAGCTTCAGCTTTGCAGGGTTCTCCTCCTCTCCACAAACTTTCCAACCAGTTGAGGAGACACAGCCTTCCTCCCTCTTCTTCGCCCGGGCCTCTTCCGTCTCCCCTCCTCCGTCTTCAGTGGGGAGCCCGGAGCTCCTCTCCCCTCTCTTCTCCGAGCCCGGGGCCCTGAAGCATTGCCCTTACCCTTTCTCCGGAATCCCAGACCTAGCCGGCGACAGCAGCGATTCGGCTCTGCGATTCTACGCCATGACCGATTCCCTCGGCACCAGGTGTACCGCCTCTGCTTTCGCCTCCAAAAACCCAAACCTCAGTTACCACATCCCCCAGCAGCTGCCGGCCTCCCTAAACGGCTTGAACGGCCTGGCTGGCCTTCAGCGATGCTCGTCAGCAGACTCCCTCTCCGAAGAAGGCTACACCTCCTCCTGCTCCCTCAGCTCTTCCTCCAGTGGCACAGAGTCGCCGAGCTTCGAGGGCCGACGCCTGCCCATCTTCAGCCGGCTGTCTGTCACAGACGAGTAGGAAGGGGTTCTACTTTAGCTGGATTTACTGTCGGGCTGGGAGGGGTGGTAAACGGTCTAATTGTTTAAATCGATGTGACAAGGATCTGACGTCAAGCCACGAAGGGTTAAAACATTAGACATTCAGCTTCTCCTTTAATCCAGCCTGGTAAACGTACCTAACTTTGTGCATATTGCATTCCTCATCCAAGCAGTTGTAGCGCTGCTCAGTGTTCGTCCAGTTTTAGCTGACTTCCTTTTTCTTTCTTTTGTGTTTGATGGTTATTTTTATAACTCTGTTCTTTTATGTCGCTGTTACTGCTGTATACTGTTGTATACCCATTTTTAGAGGATACTTTGAGGGTACTTCGCATAGCGTCACACCATGTGCTTTTCCTACTGGGTGGGTGGGTTCTGTGTGAGAACTTGTCCTGTACCCTGATTTTAAATTGAATGCTGTTTTCCCTATGTATGACTGGTGTGCTATCCACTTTTCTTTTGATCATCACAATGTGTTTTTTTTCACAGATCATATTGTTACTCCTTACAGTTTGTAGTGGTGCCAGCCTGCAGCACACCTCCAGTCATATTAGGGCTCTCCAAGTATGTGAAACAAACCTCTTATAACTGTATGCTGTCACTGATTGATTCATGGATTGGTTGTATGGCTGTGGCCCTGTGATTGTATTGTCAGACATTTTTACTGCCTGGCAAGGTTTCAGCTTAACTGCCTTATAGCAAGCAAAAAGTGTAGGCGACCCACTGACTCTCTAGTTACCAAAGTTGATGTTAGAGTTCCCCCTAACCTACTAGTACTGTTTATTCCTCACCTAGCCTAGCCTAGCCTAGTTTCGCCTCGCCTCGCCTTTAACCACGACAGGTAAAACACAGTGTTATGATTACAAATGTTATAGCTTAACACTTTCTTAGTCTTATTTATTGCTTTTTTTTGTATAATTCGTTGAGTTTGCTTTGTGAATGTGTTCATGTATTGTTTTAGTTTTTTTCATAATACCAGAGAAATTACGCTTTACTTTTGTGCATTCGTGATGTCCATCTGTGTGTTTTTTATGCTATCTAGTAGCTTTAAGAAGGCTCGCGAGGAGGAGAGGGAAAAAGGAGGAAGAACATAATTTTTTTTGGCATTCTATATGTACGTATGTTGCCTTATTGGCTATTAGGCCTGGCAGAAATCAGGACTTGCTGAGTTCTCACACGATAAAAAGCTCCCCGGCATTATTTCTCTGCAGGAGCCCTTTTGGTGTTAGCGTGAGCCACACTGTCTGCTGTCGGTGTGAGCGCCCAGCGAGTCTCCTCTCCTCTCCGTGAAGCCTCAAACCCCTTACTGTCATAACCTGCTGTTGTTAATATACAAAGCAAAACGATGGGGAAAGACGGGTTCACCACACATTCGTGGCCTCAGTGTGAGTCTGCAGCAGTCAATAAAAACATGTATTGGTTAGCAGCTATCAAAAGAAACGTTAATGTTGGGAAATTCCATCCTTCTACCTACATCTTGGATTTATGAGGACTGCTGTGTCGCTCTGTTGTGGTCGCTGTGGGCGGCAATCCCTGTGCGCTATCTTCTTGTTAACAGGTGACCTTTTGTTTATTGTTGCTGTTTTTTTTCTTCTATCTATCGGAGTCGCCTTGTTTGTAGGTCAAGCTCTGTTGCACGCTAGCTAGCTAGCTAACGCTCCAAGCGGCAGGAGAAATCAAGCGAGTTCAAATGAAACCAAGCAAGATCAGCATTGCTTGTTCTTCGTCGTGAAGTCAACTCAACCTGCCCCGAAGGAGTCTGGACACGCTTCTCGTTCACTGTAGCTAATTATTAGCTTGACTCGGCAGCAAGCCGTTTTTTTGAAACTGTTGTTAACTTAAAGTCTTATTTATTTCTTTGTTTTTCGAAGCGAAACCTATATTGCGGTGTTTGATATCTTGTTTTTTCACATAATTTAAATGCATTTATTGTTTACATTCCATGGGTTATGTTGATATCCTAGCTCTTTATCTTAATATATTTGTCCCCTTTTATTTCAAAATTAAAGTCTTTAAAAAAAAGTGAGTGCTCTGCTGTCTCGTATCTCATTGCACTGTTTTGCTGTGCACAGGAAGTCTAGAGTTATTTGAATAAATCAAGGATGTTTTCAGATATTTTCCCATAAATGAGGTAATTCTTATGTTGAGTAAAAAAAACTGCATAAAATGTCAGCAAAATAACATACAACAAACTATACAAATGAATGAAATCCAACACACTCAGAGAGCTGTAATTCTGATCCACATCAACCACACTGAGCGTGTTCGTCTTCAGTTTTATCCTCACATCCACCTGTTTATGCTTAAAAAAACACATTAGTTCCCTTCTGCTCACTCTCATCTCTGCAGTAAAATCTTCCTTAGCTTTTATTCAGTTTTCTTTAACATCGTGTTGCATGATTCTGAGCTGGATGATCAGAATCCTGACTCAGCAGTGCAGTTGGAGGCAGTTATACTCTCTGGAGAGAAGACTACTGTGGACAAAATTTCTCTGTAGAACATCGAGGAATATCCCAAATATCAGAGGATGCAGGAACATCGGAGGTGTAGATTTCACAATTAATTCTTCTTAAATTGGCAGTATTAGTTGTTGTTTTTTTCTGTCAAATTAAAACAATTCGGAATTTAAAAAAATTGTCAGTGCATGTTTGCGTGTAACATGAAGAAGTAACACAAATGGCAGAGCGTTCCCACGAGCATCACTCTAAATTGCTACCACTGCTCTGAGGGCCTTTTACGATCATCTGTGTCTTATTGACGCACAAAAGGGACAAAGATTAATTCTTTCTCTTACTTGCGTTCAGGGAATCTCCCAGCCCTCCCCTTTCTGTGTGTGTGTGGAGGGAGAGTGTGGGGGGGGGAGTTTTGTTGCAACTCGTCTGAACAGACCAATTTAGAGTGAGTGACACTGAGGAGAATGTTTGGGCAACAGATGCTCGAACAAAGACTTCCCAGCACACAATGGGGCACAGAGATACTTGTGACTGATTTCCATCTATTCACACAAAGTGGAGCAGAAGTTGACGTCCTCCCCTGTGTGCTTGTGTGTGTGGGTGTGTGGGTGTGTGTGTGTGTGTGTATGTGTGTGTGTGTGTGTGTGTGTGTGTGTGTGTGTGTGTGTGTGTGTGTGTGTGTGTGTGTGTGTGTGTGTGTGTGCATGTGTTTGTAAAAACCTCAATTTAATGTAGCTGTTGAAGCTGGAACTCATTTTATATACTGTTGCAATTAATATGAGATTTTATGAAAAGTTTCCTCCAACACAAGCGTGCACCACACAATCCCCCACAGTGTTTTGGCATTTGGGTTAGGTTTAGGAAAAGATTATGGTTTGGGTTAAAATAACTCGTGGACGCCATTACAAGGATTACACACAAATTATAACGCATTACTTTTGGAGAACAGCCTGACTTGTTTGGCAAGTTAATCTCGGACCACAAACTGTAATTAATACATTAATAATGTATACATTAACGAAGTAACTGCAGCTTTCAGATACATACAATGGAATAAAGAATACTATGTTGTTTTGTCAGATGAAGTGTAACAAAATGAAACAGAGGTACAAATACCTCGAGATAACTACATTTGATTCAGACTGGAACATGCTGTCACTCCTAAATCCTCTGGCAGTATTTAAGGTACATGACTAACATCGCACAGCAACAGTCACTGTAATTCACATTTAATGTGAAAAACTGTTTATGTTCATGCATGTGTGCAATATGTCTCAAGGCAAGGGAGGCAGTTGGGGCCTTGAGTGTGTGTGTGTCTGTGCGTGCGTGTGCGTGTGTGTGTGTGTGTGTGTGTGTCTGTGTGTGTGTGTGTGTGTGTGTGTGTGTTGGCATTCAGCGATAGGCAGGCCGAGGATTTCCCTCTAGTGAATGGATAACAGTAGAGTAAGGCAGGAGCAGACTCCCACAACCCCCATGGCTACTTACCATTCAATACCCGTGTGTGTCTGTGTGTGTATGTGTGTGTGTGCATGCATGAATGTGTGTGTGTGTCTGTAAGACCTTAAAAAGGCCAAGGGCCATCCCTGTGCAGCCCCTCGACCCCTCCCTCCCCTCCTGGTCATGCGGGCCCCTTTGTGATTCCCTGCTTTCCCTTTTCAGTCCAACATCTGTATGCTAATGCCGCTCAATGGGAATGGATTGGAATCATCCTGGGAGAGAGGGTGAGGGGCAGCTTCCCCCCTATGCGTGTGTGCGTGCGTGTGCGTGTGTGTGTGTGTGTGTGTGTGTGTGTGTGTGTGTGTGTGTGTGTGTGTGTAATCATTTGAAAGAGTTCCACGGCAGAAAAGAGTTTGAGAGGGAGAGGAGAGTGAAAAAAAGAAAGAATTACTGATTAACAGGTAGCACGGGAGGGAACCGATGGGTTTGAGGAGAAGTTTAAAGGCGGCGTGTATGTTTGTGTCGATGTGAGTGTGTGTGTGTGTTTGGGGGGGGGGGTCTCCGAAATGAATTGCAAATGTCTTCAAAACCCCCACCAATTAAACAGCAGAGTTGTGTTGAAGTTAAATTTGAAGTAGGAGCTGGAGTCAATATGAGATGAAAGCCTCCGGCTCCGGTTCAGCTCTGACATTCACAGGAAAGTGAGTTATTCGCTGCAACCAGAAAGACGTATACAGGTTGACTTGAGAGGGAGAATCGGGTTTCAGTTTGAGCATTGTGAGCCAACAAAGGGTTGGGAGAGCCAGAACACTTCTACGCCTCTGTCTTACCAGAAGAAAATATTGTTTATTTGTTACATTTATGCTAAATTAGTATCAATATTGGAGAAGCTCGTACCTAATGTTGAAGAGCTGCATGTTTTTTCTCAAGAGCTTAAACTCTGTAGACCTTCTGAGGCTTTAGACACAAATTATGTCAATTATTTAAATTCTGAAATTAGCCTAATCTTTGTAGTAGATTTCACTGTTGTTGTTTTTTTGTAATTTCCCCATTGTTTTTCTGCATACTTTACACTGTATTGAGTGTTTGTCATCTGTAATGCTGGACAAATGCACAAATGCACAAATCTGCACAAATGCCTCGTGCTCAGCAACTCCTTTTGTGAAGGCTGGAGAACTAAAGACATGCTGGAGGAGTTGGGACATCAAATCCTCTGAAGATCCAGGTGCTGTGGGGAACACACAACCGTGTGTCCTCTCCATTGAAGTCAGTGCCACAGTGCAGACGCAGGCTTCATCAACAACGTAGTCCACACAGTGGCCCCTCAGTCTCAGGGCCACGAGGCTGCGGGCTCCTCCCTGTGTTCCCGTTTACTGTCGGGTTGTGTTTCTCATGTATTTCAGCTTTTTTGTGTGTGCTGATTGCAGTCCTTTGTCGTACTGAGTGTGATCATAGTCACGGTCCACCTGGATGTTCATTGGGGGCCACTTCTCGTCCCACTGGGAGCCTCCGAGAATCACTTTGTGTCACATAACAGCACATTTTGCGGGAAGGCGTCGCACGCTCACGCGTGGCTCTCCAACAGGCTTAACATCTGGAGAAGAGGCCGTTTTCACGGTGACCATCACACCGTGGTTAGAGAGTAATTGCCATGGAAACACTCCGCTGCAGTCTCCCCCTTCTGCAGATAAATATGTCAGAAAACAAAAGAAGATTCAAAGGAATCATTGTAGTGCGGTACCTTGTGCAGCAACGTCACAGTTACGTTCCATATTCAAAAGTTTCTCAACTGGATGAGTCAAGTTGTAGCTTGTTACACAAGGTCTTAAATGGCCATTTGTCAATGAACACATAAATGTTACAGATGGCCACTTGAATGCGAGTCATATTTGAGTGTTTTTTCATAGTGACAGAGTTTCACTTATGTATTTATTGTTTGAGCACAAAATGACCATTGAGGCAAGTAAAAAGTCCTGGAGCAATGAGGAAGACATGTGCTGCCATCTAGTGGAAGCTTTAGGGATTTACACGCTCATTCTATAATATAATAACTACAATATAGTCACTAAAATATAGCCATGTGTGTGTGTACTTTTCTTCACAGATCCTGTTGTGTGGTTCTGACAGATGGTTTTTTATATTATTTTGTTTATTGTTTGGCCGGAAAATGTGTGTGTGTGTGTGTGTGTGTGTGTGTGTGTGTGTGTGTGTGTGTGTGTGTGTGTGTGTGTGTGTGTGTGTGTGTGTGTGTGATTGGACAATAAAGTTCCCCTTGTTCCGCACATTTAGACCCTAAAGCTTCCCAGCACAGTGACATGACAGCAGGATATCAGTTTGCTTATAGGCAGGGGAGAGGTACTGATGACGCTATTAACTGCATCACCCACTCCACTGTCAAGCACTTGGAATGCCCAAAAGCATATGCACGGATTTTATTTGTTGATTTTAGCTCTGCTTTTAACACACTTCAACCCCATCTGCTCATCTCTAAACTGAGGCAGATGAGTGTTAACCCTTTTTTAATTAAGTGGTATTTTTTAACCAATCGGAGTCAGCAGGTT
Source organism: Clinocottus analis (assembly GCF_023055335.1). Taxonomy (NCBI): domain Eukaryota; kingdom Metazoa; phylum Chordata; class Actinopteri; order Perciformes; family Cottidae; genus Clinocottus; species Clinocottus analis. The sequence continues at coordinate 12,944,442 of NW_027175931.1, read as the reverse complement.
AGAGTCAATAACAAACTCCCAGAAAGCAAATCAAGCAGCACAGGTGCCCCACAGGGTTGTGTCAGCTCCCCGGTTCTTTTTACACTTTATACTAATGACTGTACAAACAGTCACCCAGGGAACCTCGTTTTTAAATTTTCTGATGATACCGCCATCTACTGCACAAAGATTCCAGTACCTCAGCTTATTTCTCTGAAATAGATAACTTTGTGCAATAATGTGATGCTCACTACCTCACTCTGAATGCTACCAAAACTAAAGAGTTGTTCTTAGACCCGAGATCAGTGGGTGATCACAGCCCAGTCATTATACACGACTCACTTATTGAGCAGGTCAGCTCTTACAAATATCTTGGAGTTCACCTAGAAGACACTTTCAGTTGGCATATGCATGTTGACAGCTTGTGTTCCCGTCTACAGCAGAGATTGTATTTTCTACGTAGACTGAGAGTATATAGGGTAAACAAAAGCATCCTGTTTTTATTTTACCACGCAGTGCTGGAGAGTTTAATCAGATATGGTATGGGAACCTCACCGCCGGATTAAAAGCTAAACTCGCTCATCTGGTGCACACGGCCATAAAGGTCATTGGAAAAAAGCAGCTACCAGACCTTGCAGTCTACTTATAAACAATCTGTTCTCAGGCAAGCCCAGCAAATAGTAAATGATCCTTCGCACATTCTCCACTCAGAGTACGACCTCCTGCCCTCAGGGCAGCGATATAGAGTCCTCTTCTGTAAACTCAACCATTTTAGAAACTCATTCGATTAAGATTCTTAACAATGCTGCTTGAGGCTGAAGTCTATGAAGTACTTTTTAATAGTACTTTTATTACGGTGATCTTTTTAGCATGTATTTTTATGAGGTGTATATATGTGTTTGTTATGGGATGTGTGCAATACTGTAATTGTTGTTTTGGCTGGGGATGTTTTGTTTGTTGTCATGTAACTCAAGGCATTCGTGATGCACCGCAGAGAGTCCAAGACAAATTTCCCTGAGTGGGACAATAAAGTTCATTGTATTGGATACAAGTAAAAATATACTTTAATGGTCAAGTGTGTTCCTGCAGTGGGATCATTTGACTCTGTAGAAGGATTTTCAGATTGTCCTGCTCAGCAACACGTTCACTTGTAAGAAAGAAATGGTGTCTAAAAACTGGAACAAAGGGAGTGTATCATTTATGGTCACTTTAGACTCACATTTTTTTAATCAGAAATGTACAGATTCTAATAGCACAATTTGTATCAATATGAAAGACTCATTACATGCATGAAAAAACATATGAATGGTAAATGGACTGAGATTTATAAGACTCTCTTTGCATGCGTTTACAAGAGAGAGCATAAACAGAGTTAAGTGCCAGTGATGGTTGAGGCCTAGAGAGTGGCGTGATTATGTCCGTCTTCTCCTTCAACACTTTAGTCCCTGCAGTGCTGAGTGTGGGCACATACTCCATCAGAGGGTAGCGGGGTGGAGGGAGGACTGCCGGCTGGTGAGGTGCTGGAGGGAGGGCAGCAGGTAAGATGGAGGACAGTTTAGTGGCGTTAAGGTTCAGGAGGCGCTCCTGGCGATGGATAAAGTCTTGTACTGTCTTAATGTTTATTTTTGGCAGAGGAATGCGTGCTTTGCACAGGATTGGATCCCCTACTAGAATCCGGTGCTGTACACTCTCGTACGCTCTTCTCAGGACTGGAGCGCTCTGGTACGCCTCATGGTTCTCGGGGTCTGAACCACCTCCTCCTCTGGGCCAGGTCCATCGTTCACAATGTCCTTCAGAGAGGAGGGTTCAGAGTCACCCGTGCTCTGGCTGAACAGGTATTCCAACCCGCGCAGCTCTCCAGAGGGAACATTGGCAAGGGCCCGGAAATTCTCCCGGGCCCACAGTCTCTCCAAACAGCTGCTGAAAGCGGGTGTTGAGGGGTCCATCAGCGGAGCAGAGTAGGTCCTGTGGTGCCGTCCTTTGTCACCAAGCACGGCATCTGAGCTCCTGTCTGAATTCCACCGTGCGATGCCACTTAACAGGTAGATCTGATAGGGCCGTGCTGCGCAATGGGGACCTGGGTCGAGTAGAACGGAGCAAAGCTCAGCTTCAATGCAAACTACACATAAACATACAGTAAGTACACAGTCATCTTGAGGTGAGAAAATGAAACTGTGTTTAGGGAACTGGCAGTGGTGGAATGTAACTTAGTACATGTAATACAGTACTGGACCTAAGCACACATTCATTTACTTTACTAGAGTATTTCCATGTTATGCTACTTTCCACTTACATACCTCTCCATATCTGAGGGAATCATTGTACTTTTTACGAATGGTCTAGACAGCTTTGGTTACTATTCAGATTATAATTCGTCATCTCCATCTTGTCCAGGGAAAACCACGTATGCTGTTGCATGTTTGTTGTTAATTGAAGGATGAATTGTTCTTTGTTTCATCAGTTAATGAGGCTTGTGCATTTAGTCTGTGATTTCTCTCCTTCAGGTGTCAGGTTGTTGTCAGTTGAAAATTACAATGAAAGGTATTAAAATATTGACAAGGTCACATAATTCATTTACCTGAATAGAAAACATGTATATATTTAATTTAATTACTTATTTTATTACTGCTAATGGTTAAGACAGTGTGGAGTTTGGTGAAACTTCTGCCATGGAAAACAGTGCATGCTGGGTCGAGCACTGACAAACCCAGCAGAATTCAGTGCACTGAAAGAACCCGGATGGCACTGCAAACGGTTAAAAAATGCAGTGGACGATGGACACTACTCGCACTAAACGGGCGCCATCTTGGCTACGTAGCGGAAGAGGAGGAGCCCTTTCCGCCAGCTTTTCAATAATTTATTTATATGCTCCTGCCGCGATTGTGGAGGTGTCGCAGTTTCCACATGGGGTGGAGCAGTGATTCCCAAAGTGTGGGCCGCGAAGGTACTGCAGGTGGGCAGCGAGAGGTCATTTATAAATAAATAAAACGTTTTTAATTTTCAATTTTGAAAAGTTTGAAATTAGTTAAAAAAATATGTAGGTATTAAATTACGTGTTATTCTTGTACTGGTGTAACAGAGGGTTATTTTTGCGCCTATACTGGGTGGTACTAATACAATAATAACACGATCGTTCGTCAGCCAAGCCGGCAACTTCTTTATTAACGTCTTCCCTTTTTCACCACCAACATTTCTCTGCACCGCTTCCTCCGTTTTCTTCCTTCAAAATAAAAGCCCCAGAAACACAATACAATAGCTTACACTGGCAACAAAGACTGTGGCAGGGCTCTCAAGTGTCACGTAACTTTCCTGGTTCTGTTTTGCCTCTTAGATTTTTTGTTATTATTATTGTACTCAGCTGTCAAGTTACTTTTGCTTTGGAAATTTCATCATTAAAATTAATGTTTATCTCCTTTTGCTTCCCGTGTCAATCTGCATTTGTGGTCAAAGCATAACATGTGCACTTCTGTTTGTCCACAGCTGATCTCGATGCTGGAACCATCCGCCTGATATTTTTGGTGGGCTGATTTTTGTCTATATGATCAAGGATCTCTCCTGGTTGCAATGATTTACACAAGTGATGTAAAAAATATATTTTATTGTTTTATACCATCGACTGCTGACTCTTCACCAATAACTAGCCAGTCAAGGGTGCACAAGGGATAAACAACTACTTGAGTCGCTGCTAGGCGGCTGACCTCAACCAACCGTACCTGCTCTGGAGCTGGGTCCGTTTCACACCGCCGGGTTTGCAGCTGAAAGAATAAGGCTATATTCATGATAATATAAACTTGTTAATATACACATTCAGTCTGACGTCTCTTGCCAGCTGTCCTTCCTGCAACACTTGGCACTGTCGACCGTGTTATTTTCAGCCTGAATATTAGTTTTCTCTTGGTTTACTATAACCTAATGTTACACTACCTAACCTAGCAAAAGTTGGCTGACTGACTCCTCGCAAATCCCATCAACCATTATTGCTGGTTACAATAATGGTGTTATCCAATACCAGTCTATATTTCTCGGTAACCTTTATAAAATCTAAGATGCGCTGGTAGGTTTGACTTAAACTAAAATGTATTTTATCATTGGAAACACAAGACAAACTGTTACTTACTAGATTATGTTGCATTAAACGGAGACTGTACCTTTTTCCTCTTGGAGTGGTTAGTAGAGTTCTTATGGGAGTCGTCCAGTCTCTCCAGATGCCACAGCTTTTGGATGTCTCATTGCCACTATTATGTTGCTTTCCTGGACACTTGAATAGTCTTTGGCAAAGTGTGGGTTGCACCCAAATGCGCCCCACACCATTTCTTCAGACAACAAACTTTCCCACAGGGCCTCCCTCACCATGAGCCACAGGTTGCAAACATTGGTGATGCAACCACTGACCTCATGAGGACAGCTCCTGTGGATATGTCCAGGTGGCAGTGGTGTCAAGGAAAACAGAGCATCTGTGTACAACTATAGTTGATTTATAAATGCCTGAAATATACATCTCCCACCAGATAGTTTATTGGTTAAATTTCATAACTCGCCACGATTGCTGATATATCTGTGCCAGACGTTTGATTTAAACGCGGACGGCGCATTTGTAATTTCTTTCTCCGATGTCTCCATGTTTGTTTTGACTAACTTCGGCTGGCCTCCATTGCTTTTTCAGTCCCTCTCGTGGACTGAAAAAGCAATTGATTTTATTATTCTAGGACCAAAAGGTTTATAGTAGAGCTGAGAAAAATAACGCGTTAACGCGCTATGATTAAATTACAGGATTAATGCGTATTTAACGCATGAGCAGAATGAGCTTCTAATATACCTGTTGAACTATTCCCGCTCTAATGCAGTGAGATGTAGATGTCAGGTGTTCACTCGGGAAGACGTTGACGTTTCACTAGCACAACCAGTTTAAGTACCATCTCAAGGCAAAGCATGTTGGTCGGCGAGGGGCGTTTAAGTGGAATACGTCAAACCAGCCTCACTGAACAACGTAGACACCTCACTAAGTCTGCCTGTGACAAGCTGAGTAGCACAGTTGCGGAATTAATATTGTTGAGGATGAGGGGTTCACCAAAGTTTTGTGAGTGGCAACGGGGGACCCGAGCATCAAAGCACCGCAAAGACACACAATCGTGACAAAAATCCACGCACTGTATAAAGCTGGAAAGAACAAAACGGAAAATAACTTGGCTGCTACGGAATATGTGGCGCTGACAGGGGATCACTGGACTTTTGTGAGTAATGACAATTACCTGGTGACTAGACGTCCTCTTTTTCCCGGACACGTCCTCTTTTTGAGACCTAAAAATGCGTCCGGCAGGGATTTCAAAACGTCTGGGATTTTGCCTCGTTGGATATTTGTGTTCCTCTGGATCTTTCACAAACTAGTTATTACGCCCTTACAAGTTGTGGAAACGGTATTTTACGTTTATCTTCTTGCGCGATCTCTGACTGTAGAGAGAATTGTCAAAAATGTCAAGCAGAAAAATGTCAAGCAACCAGTCAATACAAGGAGAAAAGACAGAAAACATAAAGGTCCAGCTGGAGAACAAGGTGGGCTCGCATTCCCTTCATTATCTCCAAAAGGATCCTCCAAGCTGTTTAAAGCTAAACGAGGCCGGTCTCAGCTTGAAAAGGCCAACGGAGAGTGAAGAGCTGCAGAGCGGCCGAACTTTCATCAATGACCAGCAGGTAAAGCTGGGATGGGTTTTTGTGTGTATCATTCATGTGTGGTATTGAATTGTGTGTATACTCAAAAAATGCACTTTAAATACACATTTATTAGTGTTTACAGTAATTAAGATTTCACTTTTCCATACCATGTCTTTAAAGAACAATGTTTTTTAAAGTGAATGTGAGGTTTCAATGTTGCACAATGTAGCAGACATGGGAGTTAGACTCTCACCTAGAACCTAAAGTTAATGAAGAATGTCTATTTTTATTTTGAATAAATTGTTATTATGACATGGCTATAAAGGTGTTTCTTGTTTTTTTCCCCTGCAAACATTTTTGGTTTTACTGCATTAACATTGTTAGCTGAACATAGTAAAGTAAAACATACAAAACACTCCAGGTGTTGGGTAAGAATCACACTAATGGAGTAAATACACAAGTAAACATGTTTTAACACTGTTGTAACAACTTGTGTGTCTTTTCCTCTCAGACTGGAGGCTGCACCAGTGAAGCGGCCCCTGAGTGTTCTAAAGCTGTTGCTTAGATCAGGACTGCCTTTGTGATGTCCCAGAGTTTCGGACTATGCAGATGAGTGTCTACAGTAAATTGTGTGTGTACAGTTTATTAGTAAAGGTGGAGATTATCCACTTAATACAGAGCTAAACCAGTGCAGCATCCAAGCAGGAAACTGGCTTCATGAGTATGACTCATGCATCTGCTCACAAGCCGGCTGCTTTGTCTCCTCGTGGAGCTTTATATTGATTGTACAGACACCAGAGCGGTCTCTCGTTCTTAACTAAAAAAGGGATCACTGGTGTCTTCTTCTATCTTCTCATAGCCAGTCTATGTCATCAAGCTAGTTTCCTGCTGCAGCTCTTGCACTGGTTTAGCTCACTAGTTACTTTGAACAATCCTCTCTGAAGGATACAATGCTCTCTGATCTGTCTTTGACTTTTGAAATGTTACACAGGTGAAAAAAAGGCCCTCTTTGAGATTTGTTTAATCTGAGAGTTAAAGGACAAATCAAATCAAAGATTACTCTGAGATTATTTACAGTGGTGCTCGATGCCATGGCAATGTCATTAAGAGAAACTGTATCAGTAACATAATTGACATTTGAATCATCACTTATTCATGCCACAAGGGCCCATCCAGCATGTCCTACCACTCAGAGAGAGAAAACAACAATACAACAGCATCAACAATTAGCATTAAAGTCCTGAGAGGAACACACTCTCCTTCCTCACCTTTTTATTCTGATGTATGTGTACTTTGCTTGAGTTCTGCATTCAACCCATTCCACAAATTGAAATACACACGCACGTCAGAGCTGTCCAAAACGTGTTGTTCTTCCATTAAATGTCTCACTGTCAGATAGCCTCAGTGTGTTTGAGTCTAGTCTCCTGAACAACATCTAAGCGCTACATGTGAGTGCCATATAACGGACTGCTCCTTTATAAAGTATGCCGGTTTCACCCTATGAACGTGTTAACTGCTTTCCTCGCGCGGGGCACTATTACAAATAATAGAAATTATTCAGATATTATTTAAAATATTGTTGTTTTAATTCCCACTTTGTAAAAGCGTGTGAACGCATTATCTGCCAAAAACATAGAAACGGTATTTCTTTGTATACCCCCATTAAGCGCTCCGGTGGTATCGTCCGCTCCCCGGAAACGCCGGCGACAGAAAAACCCCGGTGTACTAGCAGAAGCAGGTGGAACTGATTTATCCGCTTAAGTATAAAAAGGGTAAGAGTTTGGACCTATTTTAATGACTTCATATATTGTCGTTTTTTCAAACAACCAACTCGTTCATACTTCGCTTTAACTGGTGGGTTTGTCGGCATTTGGTGCGTTGACAGACTAGCTAACGTTAGCAGTGTGACGTTAGCGTTGACACCCGTGGCGATCCGCTAGCTTACAGACAAAAGAAGTGTCCTAGCATTGAAGACTGAACCCCCGAATAATTTATAATTACCAATGTGTGTTTGGTGCTGTTTTGGATGTATCTGTGGCGTTTAATTTGCAACCGGGCGGGGATTCTGGTCCCGAGTTGTATAAGCTAACCTGGTCACCCTAACCTCGTTAGCTGGGTCAAGCTATACGGCAGAGTCCCAGAGCCGTTTTAATTAACGGTATCTGGCGTTAAAACCGTCGTTACAGTAAAATCCTCATTTTACTAACGTGACACGTGTTTGTGCTGATGCTGTGTGATGAAAGAATAGAAGACATAATCTCGACTCCTTGCAGATTTTTTTGTTCTTTTCACTAAAATGTGTTACGGCCACTGCGGGTTTGTTTACATAATTTATTGTTTAAATGACGTATCTCCACCCAACAGCCAGCCATCAGTTAAGGTTACAGCAGCAGTTGAGTTCACATAGAAGGCTCCTCTACTCGGGGTGAGTCGTTTTCGTGAAGGCCGTCGTCCTAATAAACCAAATATTTTTAGCGTTACATAAACCCAGTTTTGCGCCTACGCAACGGGTTGAACATTGTCGGAACTTCGTGCAGCTCCACAAGTACTGTACCAAAGTACAAATGAGATGTAATTGTATTTTACTACTATTTATCATTTTATTTTTTAACAGTATGGTATCAATACCGAAACTGAAGTAAAGCATAACATTTGCTACTACAGATGGTCGCATTTCAATTGATCAAAGGCCATGTTAAACCCACGTTTAAACTGACGTATTCAACATTAGAAAGTGGGTGTGTGGGGGCGTGAGGCATTATTTAGATTATGTTTAATAATGAGATGCTGGCAATCCCTTGTGACCAGGCTTTATGTGTAACGTACATAGGCTTGCAAAATTCCGAGATATTCAAAGTTGGAAACTTTCCACTGGAATTAACAGTAATATCATCCAAATTTATCTGAGTCGATGTAGTCCTTGTGCTCAAAAGCTGTAGTGTGGCCTCAATAGCCCTGCTGTAGTGTGATAAGTTGCCCAACTCGCGCTTGTTGATGGACCCCGAAAGCCGCAAATAATCAAGGTGATGGTGTACTTTTGTGTGGACATATGTACGTCCTACTCTCACTGCTGTAAAAAGTTAGTTTACTATATACAAATAAACTTGGTATTAAAATGAACATGGCTTCACTTTACCAAGTAATCTATAAGCTAATTAATAAGTTAATGACAAACAGTGTTGGGAAAGTTCACTTTCTACATGAACTAGTTCAGTTCATATTTCATAATTCAAAATTTTGAACTAAGTTCACAGCTCCAAAAAATGAACTAGTTCAGTTATTTTTTTCAATATGTTGCAGCTATAATTTAAATCTCTATCTGTCTGCAATACCGCTCTTGGCGTCTACGCAACTGGGCGTTCTCACACTTGCCAGGCATAGGGCTGAAACGTTCAAACGCAACACTGATGACAAAGGCATTCAAAAACAACATAATGGTTTATGTTTACGTTTGTTTCAGGCAGACAATGTTCCCAACCAGCTGCATTTAGGATCTGGCTGAGCTCGGCGTGCATAGTCTTGTTCTCAACTACATTTAAGTTCCCTGTTACATGCTTTTGCAACAGAAATGTTTTTCAAAATTCCCGTGGAAACTTTCCGTAAACTTTTTGGAAATTTATCAGAAAATGTTCGCAAATGAACAGCATGTTTGTTGGCCGTTACCTGACTAATAATGACCTCTTGCTCGTATTGATTCAGGTGTCCAAAGTGAGGAACAGCCGCTCCGTTTCTCTGCCATCGGTACAGCATCAGTAACGCTGGACAAGCTTGTAAGTAGTCATGTTTAATTTTCAATGACACAGACGATGGGGTCCAGCAATGGGCCTTAAAATAATATGAACATATTTTAGGGTATGGCGTCCTAATGTCGACAAGTCAGAATATAACCATCGTCATGTTAAGATTTTTTTTGTAATTGTTTAAACCTATTGAAAATTCCAGTATGATAATGAACAATTTAACATGTGGCACACACATAGCTAATGCAGTGCAACATTTTAACAGTGATGACACAGCTGCACTCTCAATCTTTGGCCTCAGTTGTGCGGGAACCTTTTTCACCGGAGATTTTTTTTTTATTATTATAGAATATCTTGGAGTTGAATGGACAAGGCAGTCAGAAATACACAGGTATGGGCTTCATCCTTAAATAGATCATTGTGTTCTCATCGAGAGGTGTTTGACAACGTGTGGTTTTCATTTTTTTTCTAATGTGTTAGCCCAGCTAGTGAAGCCCACTAAAGGTTCAGTGATGCCTGTGAAGAAGAAGAGGAAGCTCCCTGATGCAGATGATAATGAGCGCAAGTGTAAAATCACAAGGTAAGCAGACACAAAGTTGCAATGTGAGTGAACGTCTGCCTGTCCTCTGGTCATCTATCTGCAGTGCATGAAATCTTACATCGCCATCAGATTTTTTTTGGCGATGTATTGCTTTGTTTGGAACCTGGCTGTGTTTTGTTGCATCTTGATCCAACCGGTAATTAGTAGCTAGTGTGTAAGAGGCTCTTTGCTGGAGTGTATGGTCACTGGCTGAACCTTGCATACGCCTGAAAAAGGACTGGCAGGGTTGTTTTTATTATGTGTGTCCATACAGTTGTTGCTTGAATTTAATTGAATACTGATCTACTCAGAAAGACGAATAAAGCAAACCTACGCTGAAACTTTCTGCAAGGAAACCCATCTTTGGTGTTCAGAGTTCTGTTCCTTTTCATCTTGCTTGAGAAACGCAGTACTTGTCCTGTTAATCCGCGCTGCCTCAGCCCACATAGCAGGACGAATGTAGGAGAGAAGTGTCCAAGTTGCAAGTTTATTAGGGCCAGCTTGTCTATACTGATGAATATTAAGGGGTGCACAACATAATAGAAACACCTCTTTGTATAACACAACAATAACAGCACTGCACACTACATCCTAAGAAATGGAAATAAAGATAAATCAACACTTAAAACAAAACCTTACGGTTGCCAAGTTGATGGTGTTTGTAATTATAAAATAACTTAAACAAAAAAATGTTTGTAGTCAAGCTCCCAAAATTATGACTACAATACCTACCATAAATATGACAATACCAGAATTCGATAGGATACTGGTATATCCATTTATAATGATAATAAATAAAACACTTGTATGGTTCCCTTTTTTACCAGCTTGTTCCTGCCCAGCTTTTTAAACAATTTACAAATAGCATTACTACTAGTATTTGCTTACAGCAAAATATTAATAAACTTTATGGTGCCATGATAGCATTGATTTTACACGGCTATGTAGGCCTATTGTTAGGGCTGTCTCTCTGAAAGGTGCTTTGCTATGTTTGACGTGTTACCTCCCTTGGTCTGTGTGGCTTTGAAACAAGTTTTGCAGACTGGTCTCTGTGTGTCAATGGGCATACCTTCAGTTTGCAATGTAGCCAAAGTACTTGCAGGTTTCACTTCTGACATCTTTTTTTCCAACACGCCGAGGACGGTCAGCAAGAGCTCCTGCATTGAGGCCATGTCTCCCCTGATCACTCGCTGTGAGTGAGCACTGCCTGTTGCGTGTGTGACAACTGGGCAGCCCCGCCTCCTTGCAGTCAATGCATGCAGGCAACATGACAAAGCGTAACAGGGATTAATGCTATTTAAAAAATATATATCTATATCTATATCTATATGTATATATGTATATATGTATGTGTATATATATATATATATATATATATATATATATATATATATATATATATATATATATATATATTAAAAGTATTGATACTAAAAATGTGCAATTTCGTTTTTGACGTGGGGTAGCTTTTTACTATCAATATACTGTGTAACATTAATACACACACACACACACACACACACACACACACACACACACACACACACACACACTTCTTAAAAAACCTGTATGTAACAGTCAAGCTAATGTTAGTGGGGCTCCAACAAGTGTTTTCTAGGGATGTCAGTTAAGTTTAATTTTGCATTTGAGAGAGACCGGCACCCATTTAAGGGAAACTAACAGGTGTCGTGGGGACATTGGTTAACATGGTGCCCATATTAAATTAACCGACAGACCATAATTCAATCTATTAATGGATATTGATGCGTTGCCAGTTAAACATATTGTCCCTACCATATTTTTTAACACTTAATCAGATATTTGATCCAACCCACCATTTAGCACGTTCTTTGATTTATCGCAGCTGTCACACATTCCAAATGGCGCAAGAGAACTTTTTCCTTTTTTTTTTTTCTTACACTGCTGCATCGAATTGAGATGAACAATATGACTTCAACACGACGATACACATGTTTGGTATTCATCTTGCATCGAAAATAAGATGGTGACTGGCGATGCTGTTCATGGACAAAATCATTGTTGTCATCAGTCTGAGGTTTGTTTGTTCATTTTAAAAGTGTTGTGTAATTTCTGAATCCAAAACTCTGGTGTGCCTTACAGTTTCACACGACCTCAGATCCGAGGTGCGAGACCCATCAGCGCTGAGAAGCTGTTCTCCAATAAGAAGTGCCTGGCCTGGTTCCAGGCGTACGCCGGCCCCGACAAAGTGGTCGGTCCTGAGGCCATGGAGAAGTTCTGTGAAGACATCGGCGTGGAACCAGAGAATGTGAGTTGTCAGCTGGGTGTTCACCAAGCTTCTCAGGGGACTAAAGTCACTACAAGTTTAGTTATGAAGCTTCATATGCTGATTTTCAGCAAAGAGTCAGACTCGGAAAGAATGAGACGATGCAGTTTTACAGCATTTAGACATGCAAATTTGAAAAGATTCTCGTCTGACCGGTTGTATTTGAAATCAAAATCAATATAGTGTGTTTAAAACATTTTTTTTGTTCAACTCCCCTTCACATCCACCACCTTTAAACTGTAGCGTGATTACACACAGAGACGGTGGAGGAAATGAAGATGATTTAAACATTAGCAAGGATTAAATGCATCTCCTCTTCTTCTCGCAGATTATCATGTTAGTGCTGGCCTGGCATCTAGAGGCAGCAAGTATGGGCTTCTTCACGAAAGAGGAGTGGCTCAGGGGAATGACATTATTACAGTGAGTCACTTAACTTTTTATGTGTCTGAAAATGAATGTCACAAATGAGACTCTCGTTCTTATCACCCACGTTTAATATTGTTCTGCCGACACCCCTCCGCCTGTAGAAAACCCGGTTGAGCTGTAACTGTTTGTGTTGTGTGTGGCCCTTCACCTACTTGCAGGTGTGACTGCACGGAGAGGTTACAGAGCAAACTGGATTACATGCGTGGTGAGCTCAACGACTCTGTAGTCTTCAAAAACGTCTACAGATACGCCTTCGACTTTGCCAGAGTGAGTTTTTTTTTTCTTTTTAATCAAGATCCCCTGTAAATGTTTTTATCCCGGCCTTTCTTTGTTTTCACCACTCGTCTGCAGTGATCTGCAGGTGCTCCTGCTGCCATACAATGTATGTGAAGCCTTGTTTTCCAACAGTCATATATTACTTTACTTGAGAGCTCTGTAGAAAAGTGACCATCAGCAGCTGCAGCATCAGAACAGGAATGGGAATTGTAACTCGCTTTTGTTTAGTGCCATCTGTCCTGTCCTCAGGATAAGGATCAGAGGAGTTTGGACATGGACACAGCTAAATCCATGCTGGCCTTGCTGCTGGAGAGAACATGGCCACTCTTCCCAGTCTTCCATCAGTTCTTAGAGGTAAATCCCTGTTCTCCAACATGTTTGGAAGGACCAGATAATAACCACAATAATGATTTTTGTCATGAAAGCTTCTACAAGGCCGATAGGGGAAACCAGTAGCTTATCTGTAATAGCAAAAACATTTCATCCCCATTAATCTGTCCATCAGCAGTCCAAGTACAAAGGGATGAACAAGGACCAGTGGTATAACGTTCTGGAGTTCAGCAGGACCATCAACACAGACCTCAGTAACTACGATGAAGACGGAGCTTGTGAGTACACAAGCAACTCGTTAACAGCTTTTTTTTCTTGTTTTTTTGCAGCAACTCCACACCGAGGCTTTAGTTACACGATAAAATGAGTTTGACACTGATCAATGAATTCATGCCCCCTGGCTATTAGACTGTATAGAAGGGGACATAGCAGGCTGGCAGAATGATGTTTTGTCATCGCTATTTTAGCTGTGTACAACCTAAAGGGAAACAATGGAGGTTAGGCTTAGTTCAAGTGACTGCTGAATAAAATGGTTTTAGCCGGCCCAAACTTCATGAACTGAAAACACTACGCAAGGCTTAAAGTTCACAGGATCTGGACGTGGCAGCCACCTGTTAATCAAAGGTAACCACTATCTATTTGTCTCTAAATAGACCATAATTCACTCAATGAGCATCAGGCTGTTATGAAGAAGACTTGAAACTAGAGATTGAGATTCACGGGAATAAATCAAGAGAGAAGTAGTCATTTTCTCATAGACTTCTATACAACCAGTAGAGATAATGCAAGTTCAACACACTTCTGCATTGCCTTCACATTTTTAGAATTAGACTTTGCCACCTGATCTTGGACAAATAGGCGGTGCTCGAATCTCGAGACGCTGGATTTACACTTCTGTGTTAAGGGGTTACATTTATTCACTAACATTGCTATAGTGATGTTTCTTTTTTCCTTCAAAGACAACTTTTTTTTACTGAGATTAAAAGATGTGTAATATAGACAACAAATGTTTGTTTTTTTTACATTTAATGTATTTTGGAAGTTATTATTTCTTTTGCCCCGCTGCTACCACTGTTAGTTGTGACTACTGTTTTCACTGGTGGAGGAGATCTCTCCTTCAGCAGAGCAAGAGTTATACGACACTCTATGATGCAACACCACTAATATGATAGCTTCCTCCATTTAGACTCTGGTTCTTGCCGTTCCCTCAAAGGTCAGCACTGCCTTGATGTTTTGCAGACCTAACAGTTAGTAAAAAAAATTATAGCAAGTCAGACTTTAGGTGTAACTACATGGTTACAGTAATAAAAAATACAAAGCATTTGCCGGTATCATTTTTCAAAATGTCAACTTTCCCAAATTAAATATGTGGATTGACAAATGGTCTCGTACAGAGAAGTAAATATTGATCACACGCCACTGATCACTATGGTAAAATGATTTATTTGTATGTTTTAAGACTAACTGTTGCATACATTTTTTTTTTTTTTTAATATCTTGTTGCAATTTTGTTAAGGATTTTTCAATTGGAAAGAAGTGCAGGATCAACGTTAATATTATTATCCATGTCGTTTTTGTCTGCAGGGCCAGTGCTGCTAGACGAGTTTGTGGAATGGCAGAAAGCTTGGTCGTCATCGTAGCAGATGACATCGCAACACCAAAAAAAAGGAGAAGGCGGGAGAGAAAACAAAAACCACAAAACACTGCAGAAACGTCCAGGGGGGAAAAGGAGAAAACCAACAGTTTCAGATCTCACTTTGACAGACTTTAACAATTCACACACAAATATGGACAACAGACGCATCCCCATGTGGAAACAGGCCTTTCTCTCTCTGTGTCGACTTTTTATAGTGTTAATTTGGAGAAAAGAAAATGTTCTTAAGATAAGAAGACAAACACAAAAATTTAACTGAGAAGAGTTGAGGAATTTGTTTTCTTAATTACTATTTTTTCCCCATTTTGTGTCTTGTTTATAGATGTTTTCACAGTAATAAAAAGGAAATGGAAGAATGTTAAGCCGCTTCGTAATAATTGTGTACGACACTTTAGTACATTTGTAATGCATGCAGTATCTGTGCTTCCTCAAGAAGGCTCTATAAAGCGGAGCCCCGTTTCAGAAAAAGGGTTGAGTGAAGAATTGGGTAACCGTGGAATGGTAACCGGAAGCACCTGAGCTTATTTAGGGACTTCATAATGATGATTCATTCTTTTCTTCTTTTTACATTTTAAAACAGATTTTTTTTTCCCCCACATTTCACAAAACCAATTTGGATTTGTGCGATGGAAGAACTTCATCTGTTCAGAGGTCCAGTCCCATGCGCTTCTTTTTGAGAGGGTCTATATCTCCATGTGGAAGCGGGGCCTCTCTTCTCCCCTCCCTGACTCTCTCCTGTCCAGCGGCCCCGCTGAGGCGGCGGCCATGATGGCGCTGAGGCGCGACAATGACATGGAGCGCTGCTTGAGCCTTGGGGCGGGCCGCGGCTCGGCGGCGGCAGTGGCCTCCGGAAGGTGATCGTACCGCCGGCCGTCCTCATCGTACTGGTACAGGCGGATGACGCGGCTACGGCGGCCCGGAGCAGACGACACGTCTCCTTCCACCTCCTGTTTGCTCCTGCCTGTCTCTCCATCTTCTCTCCTCTTCTCTCTGTCCTTTACCCCCTCTTGATCTCTCCCTTTCTCCTCATCTGCACTTTCGCTCCTCTCCCCTCCCTCCTCCTTACTCCTGTCCACCTCCCCCCTTTGTCTCCACCATTCATTTTCCTCCTCGCTCTCTCCATCTTTCTCCTCTACGGCCTCACTGCACTTGTCCTCATCTTCGCTTTGACTCCCTCTATCCTCCAGATAGAAACCACCGGACTCTGTTTCCTCCTCTACATCACACCTTCTATTCCTTTCCTTCTGACTTCCTCCTGCCTCCTCCTCTTCCTCCATGTGGTCACTTCCCTCGAGATAGGCCGTGGCGTCCTGCCTGTGGCGTCCGGCGTCCTCCTGATGTTTTTGCCGGAAGCTTCTCTGAGGCTTGATAGGGGGAGGTGTGGTCGTCGTCTCCGTGGTTGCAGAGTTGTTGTCGTCTTGCGCCTGGTTGTCGTACATTGACGGCAGGGATGTCATGATGACTTCAGTTCGGCAACGTTGTTGCCATGGTGATTGCAGCCTTCTAGTGACCGCCCCTAAACACCTAAAGAGGAAATGGTACACATCTTCTGTTAGAGATGCTTGCGCTGCATTTTTTTATAATTTGACAAACCAACAAGGATCGACTGGAAAACTTACGAGGTTATTTGTCGTTTTTTTTGCCTAATGGATATCATCCACAGATGTCTTTTTTTTGCATTCAATAAACTGGGGAAAGAACAATTTATTTTGTTCCATTTTATAAGTGTAAACAGCCACCATCCTACCAGTCTAGATGACAAACTACAGCTGAAATAGGAAGGAAGTGTCTTTCTAACTAACTGAGATGCCACAGATTTAAAGGGCCAGTGCGTAGGATTTGGCAGCGTCTAGGGGTGAGTTTGTAGATTGCAAACAACTAAAATTTCCATGTGCGAACCGTGTCGGGGACCCATGGCGGCTGACATGAAACCTTTAAACGGCCCTCTCCAGAGCCAGTGTTTGGTTGGTCCTTTCTGGGCTACTGTAGGAACATGGCGGCTGGCTACATGAACAGGACCCATATGTAGATATTAACGACTCATTTTAAAGATAAACACAATTTGTCTTTTCAGCGGATTATGGAGTAAAGTAAACTTACCTGGTAATATTATATTCCATTTTTGACCATATGTCCTCCAAAATGCTACTCACTGTTCTTTTTTAAATCGGATGACAGTATCATAACTAGTCAGGACTCATACGAATGGTTTTCTGTCTTTTAGCTCATTTACTACAAACCACAGCTCACATATTTACACCTGAATGCACCTGAGAACTGGAATCCTGCTCAGAGCTCCGGCGCTGAAGCCCACTACAAACGTCAACAGCACTGACGCCGCCACAGCTCCCGCAAGCTGACCGTCTGAAGCTTCCTTTGGCTCCAAATCCCTGCTGAAGCTGAAGGCCTTGCTCCGCTTGTATTCGCTGTCAACGTGGAGCTCGTAGGGCCACAGTGTCGTTCCCTCTGTGTGCCGCAGAAGGCAGTAGTACATGCCGCTGTGTCGGCGGCCGGTGTTGGGGATCATCAGGCTCCCGTCGCCCTGCATGAAGACGGGGTCCGGTTCCCCGTGAGAACCCGGGGTCTGGAGGTCTCCGAAGGGGGTGTGCCAGTACTGGACCACACCTGCACATGAAGGAGCGGTTACAGGTGAGGATGTAGAGCAGCAGGTGATCGCTGACAGCGTGACCGCCATGCTGAAACTAAAATGAGTCGTTTGTTGTAAACTACAGTGACCAGCTGTTGAATGAAATAATTAGGCCTTTTTCTGGTTTTACAGATTTCATTAAGAACCAATCTAATCTTCTGATATTCTGCTCCATGTTAACAAGATGACACTTGCATTGTAAATATCATACAGTGTTTCTTTTTGATAATACGTGTCATACATGTCATTTGGTGTTTTATCAACCTTGATAATAGTGTTTCATATTTACATGTAGCTGTTCTTTATCATAATCTGAAAGATTTTAATTTGACTTTTCTCTCAGTTGTGTCCGAGCCTCTTCACTGACCTGCGTTCTCTCCATCTCCACAGTTCAACGTCAGCGCTGCCTCTGGATGACCTTTGACCCTGTGAGTTGGTGCGACGGTCAGAGCGCCGCGACCAATAGCTGCTCTTTCTGGATTTGCTGAGGCGGCCAGAAAGGCTGTGAGAGTCAACCACCCGGTTAACATTTTGAACCTGCACAGGAAGTTAATCAGGTGTGTTTTAGGGCTCATGCGCTGTAAAATGTAAATGACTCTGTGACAGCTGTAGTCGCAGGACTGTTGCCAGTGGAAAAAAACTTTTCTCAAGTACTGTACATGAGTACAATTTTGAGGTACTTTCCTAAGTAGTTCTATTTTAAACTACTTTAGGCTTCTACTCCACTACATCGCAGAGCCACATTATTTTACTTTTACCCCACTACGGATAGCTTTAGTTACTTTACAGATTTATATTAAACCAAACATAAAAATCAATTAATATATTACTATACATATCAATTACCTAAAATGACCTTTATCTTTACCGGCTGCAACTGGAAAAACACATGAATTAAATCGGAATTTAGTATCATGGATACTTAAAAGCAGAAGGAGGATTTGTCCTTTCTGTGTACACAACTTTCAAAGGGGCCCCTGAGCCACAACTTCTGCGTGAAGTCTGTTATTAACTTAGTATTTCTTGACGCAGTCAAAAGGGCTCAGTCATTTCTGTCAATAACAGAGCCCTAAAAGTCCCTCTGAAAAGCGAAAGGGAACATTGACTCTGATGATGTCCCAGAATGATACATGATGCATCTGAAATGACTTTGGATTTGTTGTCTGTAAACTGTCTATTACTTCAAAGATCATGCATAAAGCTCTGAAGTCTTACTGTTAAAAGTATGAGGGAACGAGTCCTCAAGTCTGGGACAGTTACCTGTGACGGCTTGTGTAATTTCCTCCTGGTTCAGCAGTGCGGTTCCTTTTCGTGTGTGATCGCACATCGTCTGATGGACGTCCGTCCCAGTCTCCTCTGGCAAAGTGTAAAGTGCAGTTTCTCACATGACACCGGGGATGTCGTCTCCTCTGATGTTAAAGATTAATAGAGTCATTGTTTTAAAAAGCCACATGTGTTCCGAACAACAGCTATTCTCAACCTCATGTAAAACTGATCAGTAAAGCCGGGAGAGGACACTTTTTAGGGAAAGTTGCGGGGGGTATTATGGTCTTAAAAGGTTTAGTCCTAAAATAAATGCTGTAAAAAATGAAATTTAAATACTGAAAAAGGTTCATGAATGCATAGAAAGAACGATATATATATATATATATATATATATATATATATATATATATATATATATATATATATATATATATATATATATATATAAAATCTATTATCAGAAAATATTCCACAATTGAACACTCTGTTCAAACCTTTTTTCTGTAAACATGAAAATTCATATATAATGTTTACATAGTATATAATCTGGAAGTATCTTGAGCTTTTACTTCTTACATTAATCCTGTCTTTTTTTTAGTCCATCACATCTCTGAATTTGAGCGCATGTGAGTCATATTTTAAAAGATGCATTATGTTGATCAAGGAGATACGTGAAGACTGCGTGCAGCGTTCACACTGTTTAAGTTTTCGGTCTAGAGGAACGTCATCAGAGCATCAGAGTGCAACAAGAAAGGTAGAGGAAGAAAGAAAATAATCACATTCCAGTTGTATGCAACAAACATGTGCACACCCTGTTGGCAGAGGCTCCGCCCCCTGGGAGCTGCAGCCCTTAAGTGCTGAATGGAGTACTGTGAGGAAGGTGGCGCACAATGGATATAGCAAAAACATACACAACTAGGAAGCACCCTGAAGTAGTATCAGACAATTTCATCATGCAGTAAATTATTAGTATTACAATTTTGGTAGTATTAAAATTGGTTATGATGTATATTGTGTAATATTATACAATCATGCTGTTTGCAGGGGAGGGTGAAATATGAATATTTGTAATTAGTAGCAATAGTATTGTATATGTTGGACACAACTGCCCAACAGTTATTCCTGTAATTCCTACAGTAATCACCAGAGGGCGATGGTGTATTTTTCTAAGTTTTACATCCAACGCAATATCCTTCTGTCATAGGTGCCTTTATTTTTCTGGGTTTATGTTTAAAAACGTCCTGTTCTGCATTTTCTATGTTTTGTTTCCTGAATGTCGGCTTCGTTTGAACAGACAGTATCTGGTCTGTTGTATCCTTTCTTTGACGCTTTGCAAGATCTTAAACTCAACAGTTAAACCACTTTTTAAAGCACTGTGAGTAAATGCACTGTATAATAAACACAATACCATTTTGCATTATGCACATTGGTTAATGCTGAAAACTGAATCGTAATGTTTTTTTTAAACTTCATATATGAATCTAGTATGTTGAAACTTACAGGGAATTCCTCTCATATTCATGTTATAATTATACTGTTATAATTCATACTCGACTGCATTTTGGGGGCAACTATTGTATTTATTTTCATCTTTGACAGCCTTAGTTACTTTGCAGATTTAGATCATTATTACAACATGTTTAAGTCAACTAATTAGTTATGATACACCTTTATTAATATAGGTTATAATATAGGCTGAGTATTTATACAACGTATTGCAACTTTTAAAGAGATCGGAATACTTTTTCTGCCACTAACAATGTTAGCAATATTGATTCGTTTCGAGTTGTCCTTGCGCACGTGAAGGCATCACAGAGTCTGACTCCAGCTTCAGATGAGTGGAGGCGGTTGGTGTTCCTGCGCGTGTTTTACTTTGACGGCTGTAAACTAACTTAAAAACGTCTGCAAAGCTCCGCACATCACCGACTTAAAGACAATTGTGGAATAAAAAACAACACACAGAAACCCTGCTGGGAGAAAAGAGAGAGAGCAGCCGCCCAAGCCGCCGGGGAGCTGACGTTTAACACTTTCCAGGTAAAGTCTGATAAGTTGAAGCCAACTTTGCTCTGAAATGCCTTTAAATCACCTGAAGTCTCCCAGAGAAACCTCACTAAATCGTTTTTAACGGAGTACTTGATGTTAGTTTCATTTAACCGTCGTTGTTCAGTTTATTTTTACACACGATAAACAGCTTTCACAACTTGCTCGTAGAACCAATGTGTTGAACGTTTATTGGAAGCGTCAGAAATGGACACGACAAAAGTAAAACGTTTCTACAGTAAAACAGGATACGAATTGTTCACGGTTTCGTTTTCCGCTTTCTTCACCGAAGATGAACAATCTTAAGAAAAATAACAAAAACGAGACATTTCCAAGCTAACAAGTGTAAACAAAGACGTTTCCGTCAATAACCTTCAAAATAAAGATAAAGGTATGTTGGAGGCGGCGCGGATTGTTGGAGTGTGTGAGTCCTGTGCGTTGCAGTACTCTCAGCTACATTTTACTTTACCTACCCAAAGTAGCAATACTTAAGTGTAGCAATACTCTGTGACCAGTGCTGAACTGCCATCAAAATAAACTAAAAGTACCAATAGTATCGTTGTGTAGCACGGCACATTTCAGAATATTAATCTATTGGATTTGAACACTTGGATTTGAACACTTGGATTTGAACAATTTATTTTAATACTTAATATTCTGTTGGGTAGTTTGTTAATTAAATTAATTAAATGTATTCTCAATCTATAAAATATATTCTAATTATTTGCTGATTAATATTGTGTATTGATAATCTAAATATACTAAGTAAAGAAAATAAATGAATTTATGTAAAAGTGTAAAGTTGCAAAAATACTGTTATCTTTTCAGTGATCGACATTGCACTTTTACTTTGAGGGATTTCTTTCCCCAACTTCCTGTGCGATTGTATCACTTACTCCGGGTGGCTTCACAAAGCTGAAGAACATATGAAGCTCTTCTACAAAATCCTGAAGTTTAATTCAGTAAAGTGATACAAGTAGAGCCAAATCATATAATGTGTCTCCATCAAACATGTTAATGTCACATATCCTACAATGTGATGTTTTGACATTGGCATTGTTCAGTTGTGACACCTTATCTGTGGTGGCACCCTTTGGTGCCCACATGAAACCACACCCATGTTTGGCTGTTTTGCCTTCTGTTTCTTTCTTGCCCAATAATCAATCCTCTGTGAATCAACAGTGGTGATCCTTAGAGGTCTGCTGTCTTCTCCGTTTACACCATGAACCCAAAGTGAGTTGTGTGGGGCATTTAAGCTCTGCGCATAATAAATCACAAGTTATCATACAATCATGTTAGGAAGTAAATCTGGTAATGCTGCAGGCAGTTTGAAAGAGGAGTAGACCGGGTTGTTGACAGTAGATCATCTGGTGTGAACCAGAGTTGAGTCATTGTGGGTTTTCAGTCGTGGTTCTATATAGTAGTTCTATATTACATTTTTATTGTCAGTATTTATTTATCTTTTGAGAAGTCTCAACACCCCAAAGCCCGAGGGTACATCCTCAAATTGGAACCAAATAAACTAGTCGGGCCAATATACTGAATCAGCTTGCAGATTGATCAAATACAGGCATGTTTTATTTTACATATTATAAGTCTACTGCAGTACAGAAATGTCAAAGACTTGAGGTAATGTAAAAAACAATGTCATATTGTTCGTTGACCCAAAGAGCACATTTTATAATGCAGAATGTCCCACCGAGAACATACATGTGTTGGTCACAAAAAAACACAGTCTAATGTAAATAATATATGTTTCTATCTTGTAAAATAATTAAAGGGTCACTCTTCCCTCTCTGAAACTGCGGTCATGTGACCCGCCGAGTGTGAAACTGTGGTGACGTTGTTGGCTTCGTTAAGTGGCCTCCCTTGCTGTGATACTTTAAAAAAAAGTGGTGTTTTAAAGATTTAGTTTGGTCTCACCAAAGTAATACAAACAACCTAACCCAGCGCGTCCCGCACTCTGAGAGGCAGAATTACTGTTTTTGTCAAAGGAGTCCTGTCACTTTGAAGAGAGCAAAGATACTTTTCCCCATTGGAAAAGCTGTCTGATGGAAAATAAAGTGGTGGAAATATTCTATGATATTCTATTATAATACATACACTCAAACTGATATAGATTTCTTTGCTAAATACACACTTTGTCATCAGATCTCTGTACTGATCACACCACTCAACTTGCTGTCTTGTCTAACACGACATGACGGACTGCACACACTTCAAGAGCTTCCATCTCCTCATTACATTTGGTCACAAAAACACACAACAACAAGAGGCGACCTCGGCCAGCTTTCCGTTTATTTTTTTGTGTGTTTCACCACATGATTGAATGTACTTCCGCACAAACACAGAAACACATTGTCCCTCCCCCATCTGATGATGAGTCATGTCCCAGTCATGCTTGTTGTCTGCAGAAGCTCAGCTTCTTCTCAGCAGCTCTGATGGTCTCATCTGTACTTTCTCTTCAGTGGATAGTTGATCAGGACAGCCCCAGCACTCAATGATTATTACCTCCTTATTAACCCCTAATTACTAAAATATACTTAGCGAGATAATTGTTTCCTTTCTAACCAGTACAGTTTTTCCCTGAAAGACGAGTTGTCACAAAGGACAAACTAGTATTTGTTGAAACTGCCCACCAAACAGATAGTAGGAGAGAGGATACTGAACAGAGTACTCAGCGTCTGTTCAGTATCCTCTCTGTGTTTAGTGCCTTTAATTGACACGGATATCATTAGTGGCCCATGAAGGGTCTCCATGGTAACCCCCACCCTGGCAGAAGAAGTATTCAGATCCTGTAATTTAGTACTAGTAGTAATGTAGTAATGTAGTACTAGTAGAAGTCCCGCATTGCACTCCTTACTGCAGTAAAAGTATAAAAGTATTATGAGCAAAATGTACTTAAATTAAGACAGTAAAAGTATTGATAGTGGAGTAAAGTTATTATTATGTATGATGTTTCTCTGGATAAATATTAAGAGCATTTTAATATTAGATTATATCACTATTACTATCCCTTTTTTATTTCATTAGAAGGGATCTTTATTAGAAAAAGGAGACGTAAACTATTTCTTGTTTACCTGGTGCTGCGGCGTCAATGTAACATTAAACTAAACGATAGTGAAACCACACACACACACACACACACACACACACACACACACACACACACACACACACACACACACACCACGTCCTCCTCTCATTGTCCCGCTTTATTCGACGGACATGAAGTCGCTGTTCAGGACTTCTCTCACCAGCTCTGCCTCTTGATGCTGCTCCATAAAGAAACTTTTGTCATGCGTTAGTTTGGCTGATAATTCGTAGTCAAACATGACTGTCCAGCTTCCTGTTTGACATGTCGCATGACTGGTGCGGCCGTTTATGTAATGTGTGTTAGACTATCCTGTGTGACTGTATGATTTACATTTTTTCTGGAGTTTTTTTCTAAAACAACTAACACTGTTTAGTTTCAGACCTGCCTTTATTTCTAGTTTGGTTATATTTCATTGTATATATTATATTTGTAATGTTTTTGTACAATACAAAATATTGTCGGGTAAAAAAAAAGATGATTAATCTGTGAGTTTCTGTGTGCAGGAGGATGGTGGTTGCATACGAGGGCCAGTCTTTCTCTGCCCTGAGGAGGCAGTGTCAGCAGAGTGGACGTCTGTTTGAAGACCCCCTGTTCCTCACAAGCGACCAGTCTCTGTTCTACCAGAGCAACCGCATCGGCAGTGTCACCTGGAAGAGGCCGCAGGTGATAACAGAAGTGTTTTTCTTGTTGACTTTTCTTTAGCTTAGCTGTTGTGCATCAGGAACGTAGACTGTAAATAAGAAGTGGACGTAGTCACCGTGACACCACGAAATGGATTTTTGGACTGCCGCTCTGAAGCTTTGAATTTAACATTTTGATCTTCAGCATCTTGGATTGTTGCAACCAGAAGTAAAGCAAGCGGGTGCAGCTGAATGAGATGTTTTTAAACAAGCAACATGTTACAACTACCTTTTATGAACTGAAACCACACTGTGAAAGGGTTAAAGTTCTAAAACAAACACACGGACAACTTCTCGACCAGACAATGGCGTGTTAGCGACCTGTCAATCACAAAGTAGCCACGCCCACTTTATGATCTTATGATCTGTAGACTCTAAATGACCATCATTTACTAAACAAACATCATGCTGTATTGAAGAAGACTTGCAAGTAGAGATTTATTTTCCTCGCGCAAATGTACGTTTTCCTGTTTACATTATCGGACAAACACTAACATGAACATGCTTTAGCCAATGTGAGCGGATTAGCTGATTCTCGGAGGTTACTGAATATGGAGAGGAATTCATGGAATTTATTTTACCTACTGAAAGCTCACTCCAGCATTTGTGCGTGTGCCCGTGTGTGCGTGTTGTCCTCTTCCAAAAAACAAACACACGTGATCCGTAAAGGAGCTGCTTATCCTCAAAGGATATATTCTGTTTCCTTTGTATTCAAGTCCAGTTTTTTAAGGAGCAGCCAAGTTTAACAAATGTGTTTCAGTAACAGGATCAGGCTTTGTTCAGGACGAACTCATGACCAGATACACAATAACAAGGCAGAAGAGCTTGAGACGTTTCTGATGTTGGTAAAAGTGAAACAGAGGAGAGTAGATGTAGGCGCCTGTGAGAAACTGTGACCTGAAGTGACCTCTGCATTCAAAACTGTACTTCCTCAAATCTTCATATATATTCATTCAAAATTCAATGTCCCTATACGAGAGTTATTTGAAATAAACAATGTCTTTCAAGTATTGCAAAGTCGATGCAGCAGTACCAAAGACATCGTCATTTTTCACTTCCCCTATTCTTTTTTGTTAAAAACTGGTGCCCATATGACCCACAATGCAACGGGACTGTCGACAGTTTGTTTCGAGATTTGGGTGTGTTTTTCTAGTAGTAGCTAATACAGCCTTGAACCTCTGACCACATTAGATAAAACCAGCCACACAGGTGTGCTTGGCTCACTTTGTTCGGACTTCACGCGACCAGGTTTCTTTTTTATTTCAAACTTGTAGAATGTTTGTTGTTTGTTACAAAGGGGCGTCCAGTTACTCGACTGATGGCCTTAGACCAGAACAAACATCGGACTTGTTTGATGCGAGTTGTTTGCTCCAGAGACACTCGCTGCATTTCACTGAGCCTTTGTGGTTTTTAGATTCGTTACGCAGTGCATTAGTAACCACTGCAGTGGTTTAGTCGGTATAGATGATGAAAACATATGATGCTCGTAATGGAGATACTGCGTAATGGCTTCCCAGCTTCTATCTGCTGCTATTTCAACTGTACAATGTCTTTGTAATACACACACACACACACACACACACACACACACACACACACACACACACACACACACACACACACACACACACAGTATGAGCACCAGTTTGTTGTGAGACATATAATGTGCTAAAACTGTCTTTCTGTAGCAGCTGATATTTAAAAAAAAGTGAATCCAAACACTTTACCAATCGTCCTTCAGTATTTACTGTATCAAAGAAAAAAACAGCTGAAGCCTGACCTACCTTGTTTATAACGTGTTTTTACTGTTGATCATTGATGAGATGAGCTTGTAAATTATTAAACAGGAAACTTAAAGCACTCCCATAGATCAATATCATGGATTTGTCCAGGGAGTGTTGAGAGAGGAAACATTCGTGTCGTTTGACCCCAAAGTTTAACTCTCTCTGAGGCCTCGGTCCAAGCTTCTGGGTCGGCATCTCTGCATCAGTGTCACTAACAAAAGCCAGCTTTGGTATTTTTCAAACTGGAGCCTATTGTTTTATGTGTTAGTGTCTAAGTGACTCATGGGGATAATGATTTTTGTATTGAAGTATTGAAGGAAAGCGCTGCAGCTGACGGCAGAAGCTGAATGAGCTGTGAGGAAATCTCTCGGGGAAACTCCTCATCTGCTTTTTTTTTTTTTTTTACCAGTGATGGACTCAGATCGCCATTAGAACCGTCTGACAATTAGGGACGCCCTCCTGAACCTCGTTCTTAACGGGAACCAGTTCCAAATTATTAAAATACCCAGAGTTAACAGTTCTGCTATCGGTACTTTAGAAGTTGTGAAGTGAGATCTCTTTCTGTAAACAGAAGCCTTTCAAAGCTCCTCTTTTTATCTCTGTGTCGGTCTTTGCTCGAGGGGCGGGGCCTTTCTTTACTCAGACACACACACACACACACACACACACACACACAGTACAGTGTGAGTCTCACATCATGGGCTCCATTTCACTCCAGTAGATGCTGAGAACTGTCGTTGTATCAAACACAATAAAACGCCCACTTCAATTATTTAACTCAGGCTGGAGAGGGCATGCTAAAATTCACAATACATCTACATAAACTGAAGACTGTGTATTTTGTTAATCACTCTTTCAGGGGTTTTTATCTTTTTTCAGATTTTTTCCCCCCAAATTTCCTCAAAGACTGTGACTCTATGTGGGTTTTAGTATTTTTTTTGTGTGATCTTACTTTGTGTATGTTTAAGGAAGAAAAAAGGAGGATGAAGAGTCTGGAATGGAGACCCACCCAGGCTATTCCTGTGTGTGTGTGTGTGTGTGTGTGTGTGTGTGTGTGTGTGTGTGTGTGTGTGTGTGTGTGTGTGTGTGTGTGTGTGTGTGTGTGTGTGTGTGTGTGTGTGTGTGTGTGTGTGTGTGTGTGTCTTGTACAGATGGGTACATTTATGGTACTGTGGGGTGGCATTTACAGTATGATCAACCTCTAATTTGACTATGCACACATACACACACCTCTCTTTTTTTGAAGGTTTCTCAATAACCAGTGCAATTACAGTGTCTAAGACGCATAAACATGTCAGCACCACCCAGTGAACAACACTAGTAACAATGTGCTCCCATTTGGCTCCTACAAACCGGGCCCTAATTGGTAACGCAGGCAGACATAACAATTCAAACAAAATACAACAAAGGAGACAAAATGCTGAGTTACAACCAAGCCCAGTACAGATAAATGCATTTACACCCCCTGTCATGAAGACAGTTTTGTGACTGGCCTTTCAACTCTCCAATATCTTGGTATTTGTCTTTTGTTATGAAGCACAGTAGGCTGAGTTTTACCACGCACTTTTCAAAACATGCGCCTTTTTGCAATCTCGGCTTATGGGACCCACAAAAAAGCATGAAGAGCAAACTCCCTGTTTCCTTCAGAAAGTTGAGTTTTTCCTTGTGTTTCCTTTCATTGAAATCCTCCAAGGAGTGTTTTTAGATACAGC
The DNA here is from genome assembly GCF_023055335.1 of Clinocottus analis. Classification (NCBI taxonomy): domain Eukaryota; kingdom Metazoa; phylum Chordata; class Actinopteri; order Perciformes; family Cottidae; genus Clinocottus; species Clinocottus analis. The sequence continues at coordinate 12,916,277 of NW_027175931.1, read as the reverse complement.
AGAGGCATCCAGATTTCTCGGTCTTCCTGCGATCTGCTGTTGGCTTCCTAGCTTCCTCAGGCCAGTTCATAGAGTGGCTACTGTGGCGGCAACAATGTTTCCCCTCACTCTGTTGCTGGGCTAGGATGTAAAATGTCCCGGCAACACGGGTAGATGTGTCCTGTATGTCACCAAACAGAGGGTCAGAAAGAATTTTGACACAATGCAATGAACGCTTAATGAAGTGAGCTCTGTGGTTGGTGGTTTCCATTATCCAATGAGCTGTGGTCCTCCATTGCTCCCTCATTTTGAACGACAACTTCAACATAATGGCTTTCTTTTTTTACAGGCATATCCAGTTCTTGCATGCACTGGAGTTCTCCATAACATTGCCGCAACCACGCAAGAACAAGGCATAGGCTTGAAGTGCTTTACTATCTTAAGCTTTTATTGCTGCCAGGACAAAACCTTTTCAATGTATGTTGCCGCAATCTTGTACTGATCTCCAAAGTGTTCAAAGGCTTTAATACATGTTTTGTAGTGTAGAGGGTCCGCTTGTGGTGGCAGAGATGATGAATGCTGCTGGTGCATCAGCGCGGCTGTTATTTTTTTTTTCCTACGCATGATGCCAAGTATGTCTCCAGATAGAATTTGACTCAATGGTGGCTTGTGGAATGCCTTTCTTCATCCTGTAACTGAGAAGCTGTTAGTCGGTGCTGAAAACGATGCGTTCCCAATATGTTGTTTTCCTGCTGTTGTTCATAGGGACTGCATTGTGGCTGTGCAGTAGGTTTGAACCATTGCTCCGTTTCCTTCCGCCCCACTGGGTCGAACGCAAAAAGTCTCTTTCAACCCGCTTCGGCTGCTAATGCCTTGGGTTTATTGTCTCACTATGTACGCACACAATGTAAATGTCCATACACAGTGTAGCGCTACATATACTTCATTGCATGGGGCGCAGTACGTTGCTCCGGTGGTGCGATACTCCGCCGCCGCTGTGGCATTAGCGACGTATCTTCGTCGATGGCTTTGTCCTCCAAACGACGCCTTCAACAGCTCTCCTCGTCCTGGGCTCTCCTCCATTATGTCCCAATGGTCCCTTTGGGACCAAGGTTTTTGACTAGTATTAAAGGAGCCCGTCTTCCTGCTGGGTTACTGAGGTGCCTCTCCCTCCGGTTTGGTTCGGCGGACGCACCTCTGTTCTGGCTCTCTCACGTTACGTTCCCTTATTTGGTAGAAGGATCCACGGACAGGTGTTGCATTATAATAGGTGTTTTTTATTTTTTATTATTTTTTTTATCTTTGTGGAGTTGTACAACACAATATAGTCCATTGATGCCCACCACTAATATTATGCTGCTTCAGCCAGTGCAGTGCTTGTGAAGCAGTCAAAAACCTGTGCCCTTTCCGGGGTCTGACACCTGCCATCAATCCTGTTGTAATTACTTATATAGTGGAAGAAGAACAGCACCACCCAGTGGACATCCCTAGTAACAATGTGCTCCCATTTGGCCCCTACACTTGAACTCAACATGAATCGGTCAGTGTGTCATGTGACTTTACAAAAAGAAATAAAACATATACAAGATTAAACGATTTACATTAAATTAAAAACAGAACCCCCCCCCCAGATGTATCTGCAGAAACTACTAAAGGGAGTCTGTTTGGAAATGTGTCCATTTGCTTTCTCGCAGAAAGTGAGACGAGTAGATCAACACCGCTAACACCTACATGCTAAACATGACGCTTATTGTAGCACCCTGTTAGCTTAGCTCAGCACAAAGCAGGGGGAAACAGCTAACATGGCTTTGTTCACAGATAAACTTAATCTGCACCACTAAAGCTCACTAATTAACATGCTATATCTTGTGTTTGAGCATGTAACATGTTCAGCGCTTCATATAAGTCTGTCTCCACATGGTTAGTAGTCTTTGTGGTTCATCCCGGCTCTTTCATTTGGCTGCCGTCCTGATAGTCCGCCTCCCATATGCTCTGTGGTTTCTATTTAAGCGTTTCTATTTAATCTGAGGGTGTATATTTCTTTCTTTTCCCTTTATTTACCTTTATTGTTGGCTGACTGCTCCGGCTAACGCCCTGCTTCACATTCATACATAACTGGCTGCTGCCCAGTATTTGACCACATCTCTGCTTAGCCTTAATCCACTATGCTTCCTAACGTCTCTCTGATGGCAATTAGTTCACAAAACTTGACCTATCAAGTGAACTTTCCTAATATGTCACTTTCAAAAATAATTCCTTGTTCAGTCAATCTTTTGTTGGTTATTAGTTTGATTGTTTTTTGCTGATATTTTAAAGCACCAGAAGTTTTGAGCGTGTGTTGTATTCTTTGTAATCTAGAACTTTTATTTTATATTTTATAAACCATTAAATGTAGACTCCGATTGCATTAATACAAATCTTTTTGCGGAGTTGATAGTATTTTTTTTTGCATTTCATTTATCCAAAGCGACTTACATTTTTTTCTATACACCGTAGACAAAGAAAAGGGGAGCAATTCAGTGTTAGGTGTCTTGCTCAAGGAGCCATCAATGTGCCGGACCACTGATCCTCTGATTGAAAGTCAGGCATGCTAACCACATTCAACCCTTAATTAAAAGTACAATTTAACACTGTATGTAACAATATTTGTCCTCCTAGGAGTTATGCGACAACCCCCATCTTTTTGTAGACGGCATCAGTGCCCATGACCTGCACCAGGGCCAGCTGGGAAACTGCTGGTTTGTAGCCGCCTGCTCCAGTTTGGCCTCGAGAGAGACGCTATGGCAGAAGGTGAGACAAAGACACAGAGATAGTAGCCATGTTTTATTATCATTTTAGTTTTGTGTCAGGCAGACGGTCATGCAAAGTGAATATTTGACAGGCAAAGTCAATATTTTACATTCTCTGCTCGATTGTTCTGCTGCTACTGTTGCTGCCTCTCCTGCGACCGGCGGAGGACTTCAGAAACTTAAATACAATGACAAGGAGGTCAACAATTCATCAACACATATCATGACCGTATTCAGCTAGTCAGCAAAGGTCGTGTTATATTTACAAGAAGAAGTTTAGTTTAAAGCTAAATAGGGCCGCAACCCAACGCAAGGTTTTCAGGTTTACATTTTAAACATGTTTCGTTACAAACCTTGCTTATCACATTAGTTAAATCTTGGTCCATTCATTTCTATTTTTGTATCAAGTAAAAACATGACTAAAAAACATTGCACGCAACAGTATTGTGACACCAGACGCGTGAGAGCCAAACCTCGGTCAGTGCGGGGTCTTCTTTGAACGCCAGCACCAGCGTGTTGGAGCGGCCGTGGGCGTTGTCCATGTCTGATCTCGAGCTTATGATCCGGGGTTAAGGTAGCGGGCACGTCTTGGTTTGCTCAAGATGGATGCAGGAGCTCTGGGGAGAGTTTCAGATTTCACTCTCGCTCTCTTTTCCCACGTAGGCTCATCACACGCCTTCTCTGTCCCCCCTCCCCAACTATTGGATGAATATGTTAAATCACTATCTGATGCCAAATGAGGTCACACAGTAGTGGTTGAGCCAATGGCCCTCTGATGAAAACTCTTTCATTTGCATTATCTCAGGTGGCCATACACCTGCAATTACTGCTTATCGTGATAGAGAACAAAACTGAGATCTTTGAGGTTGTAAGTTGAAGTCATTTCAAAAAGAAAAATGGAATAAAGGACAAAGCTATTGGTCGATACTTTTGCTTCTAATTAGTTTTATTTCATTTTAAATGATGTTGGCGACTCATACCTATATTACTCTAAATCATTATATGTACTGTTCTATATTGCACAACAGTTGTATTTGACTGAAGTGTTATTTATGTATATAGATATGTTGCAGTTTTAAAATTTAGACAAATAAAAGTATTCGGTTTTTTTATTGGTTCTCACCTTATTGAGAAATATAAAAATTTAAAATCTTAAATTGAAAAGAAAAAAAAAAATATTTCTTATGCAATTCTTATTACTTATTGTTGACTTATTTAGACTCCCACAGTCAACAGTATCACACTAATGAAGAGAAAAATAACATTAGTTATTTATATTCATTGATGATTACTCACAAGACGTCACAGTTCGCTAAGGCACTCTTAGATTCTGTGAAAGTTTATTTCTCTTCTCAATGTTGGGAATAGAGATCATGGATTTTCACAGGGACTCTGAGCCAAATGTAGTTATGTTTTAGTGAAACAATGACCTCATTAACACACTTTCACTATCTGCTTAAGACTTTCATTTTGGAATTAACCCTAAGTTTTGACAAGAAGAGGATTGTGTGGTCTTTGATTTGTCCCCAGGTGATCCCTGACTGGAAGGACCAAGAGTGGGATGAGGAAAAACCAGAGTCCTACGCCGGGATCTTCCACTTCCGGTTCTGGCGGTTTGGTGAGTGGGTGGACGTGGTGATCGACGACCGGCTGCCCACGGCCAACGGGGAGCTGGTGTACTGCCACTCCAACGACAGCAACGAGTTCTGGAGCGCGCTGGTGGAGAAGGCCTACGCCAAGTAAGACTTCCACTGTGTGTATTTTATTGGTCACACGCACAACTGTTACAGGGGAGCAGCCGATAGCGAAGAAATCCTTGTTTTCCAACAACGCTCCACCAAAATGTATAAAGTTACAATGTGGGAATCAAAGGGAATATGTTTAAAATACTATATATATATATATATAAATGATGTGTTCTCTAGGATGTGCGGATGCTATGAGGCGCTCGACGGGGGCAACACGGCCGATGCTCTTGTGGATTTCACCGGCGGCGTGTCGGAGCCGATGAACTTGATGGAGAACGGCTTCAAAGACGATGACGAGAAACGCAACGAGCTGTTTGAGAGAGTTTTGAAGGTCCACGACAGAGGAGGCCTCATCAGCTGCTCGATCAAGGTGAGGCGAGGGACAAAAGTGGGGTGGCCGAATTATTGAGTGGCTTGATTCAGGAATGATTTTAGACTGCCTGAACTGGCACTGTGTCCTTCCAGGCGACCACTGCGGCTGACATGGAGGCCAAGCTGTCCTGCGGCCTGGTGAAGGGCCACGCCTACGCGGTGACAGACGTCCGTAGGGTGAGGCTGGGCCACGGCCTGCTGGCCTACTTCCGGTCTGACAAACTCACAATGATCCGCATGAGAAACCCCTGGGGAGAGAGAGAGTGGAACGGGGCCTGGAGCGACAGGTGAGGAGGAGAGAACCACAGACAATGTTTCCCACACAGATTGTAAATCTTGTGGGAATAATGTTTGAAATCTGTCCAGAGCACCAACTATTGGAACAAGTGTAGTCCCAAGTGAATGGACTACAAACCATATCTGTCCCTTTAATTCTGCCCAGTTTGGAAATACATTGACAGTAACATTTCGTATCTGCCATGAAAAGAAGGATACAGACCTTTTTTCTGCCTGTTTGCAGCTCTGAAGAGTGGAAGAAGGTCAGTAAGAGTGAGAGGGAGAAGATCGGCGTCACCGTGCAGGATGATGGAGAGTTCTGGTAAGCTTTAGTCCAACACTGCACCCTACTGGCAGACATGAGGTTCCTGGAGTTTTGTGACTTTAACCCTAAAGTCAGTGGCCAATCCCAATTTCCACACACACTCATAAACTTTAACTCAAGAACCATTTTTCTCTCTTCTACTACAGGATGACGTTTGACGACTTCATCGTCAACTTCACAGACCTCATCCTGTGTCGTCTCATCAACACATCCTACCTGAGCTTCCACAAGACCTGGGAGGAAGCCGTGATGCGGGGCTCCTGGCGGCGCCATGACGACCCGCTTCTCAACCGAGCCGGGGGCTGCACCAACAACAAGCACTCATTCCTCCAGAACCCACAGGTGTGGTTTTCTCTCATTTAATCGTGGGTTATCTAATATGGCCTTGCTTTGCGATAGTGCCGACTCTGAAGGGCAGAACTTCTAACGATGCGTGTGTATTTATTTTTCTTCTGTGTTGTAGTACGTGTTTGACGTAAAGAAGCCGGAGGACGAGGTTCTGATCTGTCTACAGCAGAAAGACCGCAGAGCCACGCTGAGAGAGGGACGAGGAGAAAACCTGGCTATTGGCTTCGACATACACAGGGTCAGCTTGCTCTGTGTGTGTGTGTGTGTGTGTGTGTGTGTGTGTGTGTGCCCGCCCGCCCGCCCGCCCTCCCTCCCTCCCTCCCTCCCTCCACAGTAAACTGAACATCTGTTGCAGGGCTGTTGTAGCCTTCTAAGATAACATTAGTTGTAGATAAGCGTACAAAATATCCTTTAGATCCCAAGGTGTTCCCAAGTCAGTGGAGAGATATAATCCCTGCAGTGGGTCTTCTCCGGGGTCTCCTCCTTTCAACACGAAGGAGTAGTGCCTCAACTCCATGATCCCTCCTGATGTTCGAGCTCCTTACCTTATCTCGAAGGCTGAGCCCGGCCCCTCTACGGAGGAAACTCATTTGGGCCACTTGTTTCAACGACCTCTTTCTTTTGCTCATGACTTGCTCCTGCAGCACTCCTGCAGCTCCCCTACAAAAATTCTGAGGGTCCCAGTCAAAAGCTTTCTCCAGGTTCAAAAAGTACATGTAGACCGGTTGAGCAAACTCCCAGGACCCCAGTAGTCTTGCGAGGGTAAAGAGCTGGTCCACTGTTCCATGACCGTGATAAAATCCGCACTGCTCCTCTTGAATTGGAGGTTCGACTAACGGTCGGAGCCTCCTTTCCAGTCCCCTGGCATAAGCTTTCCCCGGGAGGCTGAGTCGTGTGACACCTCGATAATTCGACCAGTCTATGGGTACTGTTTTTGACCCCCATGCCACATTAAAGAGGCGTGTCAGCCAAGACAGTCGAACAATATCCAGCACTTTTCAGCGTCTCAGGGCGGATCTCCTCCACCCCGGGCGCCTTGCCACGAAGGAGCTTTTTGACTACGTAAGTGTGTATTCTTTCCCACCGCCCACCTATGTCCCTTGCCTAGGTAAGCAGCCCTCACCCAACTGAGAACAGCTTGGGATAGGCTCTGCTTTCCCTTCCTGAGCCGTTGGATGGTTTGCCAGAACCTCTTTGAGGTCAACTAAAAGTCTTTCTCCATGGCCTCCCCGAATTCCTCCCATGCCCGAGTTTTAGCATACATGACCACCACAGATGCAGCCCTTCTGGCCTGCCGGTACTTCTCAGCTGCTTCAGGAGACTGCTGGGCCAACCATGTCCGAAAGACCTCCAGATTGATGACTTCCGTCACCCCTGGTGTCCACCACCTGGTGTCCACCACCTGGTTCCTGTTTTGCCGCCTTGACCAGCACCAATGACCTTCTGACCGCAAGTACTTGTAGCCGCGTCCACTGGATTTGAACATGGTACCTGGTACCAGGTACACTAATGAGCCAACTTATGTTGGAACATGGTGTTCGTTAGGGGGCTGTGTCCGACCGGGCGCGATGGGCGAAGGCCGGCCACCAGATGCTCGCTGGCAAGCTCTTCTCCTGGGTCTGGCTCCATAAGGGTTCCCCGGTTTCCCTGGTGTGGGCAAGGTGGCTGAAGTTTGTTGACTGCTACACATCAGGGGGTTTTCAAACGCTCTTAGTCTGGGCTCTCCCCCGAGACCCGTTTGGCTTGGGAGACCCTACCAGCAGCTGATTCCCGGATAACATAGCTCCCAGGATCACTGAGTCACTCAGTACTGGGGTCACCCAAGGTCACTCTGTGGACACGGCCATGCCAGTTTCAATACAATATTGAAATACTGTTCTGGTCTTCAGCTATTAAAGTATGTGCTCTCTCTGTGTTCAGGTGGAGTTCAACAGGATCTATCGTATGCACGTCACACAGCAGAAAGTTGGCGGCAGCGTCTACATCAACTCAAGGTCTGTATTCAGACGCATCGAGCTCACGGAGGGGCGGTACGTCATCATAACCACGACCTTTGACCCTGACCTGGAGGGAGACTTCCTGCTCCGTACCTTCACTGACGTGCCGTCTGACTTCAAGTGAGTGGGGACTGACTGGGCTCGTTTTCGGTTGAGCTTTTGTTGTTTTGTTTTCGACTGTTACATTACATTACATTTTATCCAAAGCGACTTAGTTGTTGCTCTATACACCGTAGACCCATGGGTTATTTAGAGGTTAAGTGTCTTGCTCAAGGACACAACGAGATGGACTAGCAGAGCCGGGGCTTAAACCACCGATCCCCTGATTGAAAGACGGGCATGCTAACCACTGAGCACAGTCGCCACACTCGTTTCAGAGTTGTTGTTGTTGTTCAGCAGCATTATTGGATATAAATTCTTTTTTTTTTTTTAAAGATGTCGTGAAAATGAGAACATAAATGTACAGTTCTAGATAAAATATAAACATAAGAACCAATACAAGTATCTCTTTCCCTGTCTCACTCACTCTGTCTGTCTGCCCTGCAGGGAGTTGACTCTACATGAGCCTCCACAGACCTGCTGGTCCGGGTTGTGTGGTTATCCCTCTCTGGTCACTCAGGTCTACATACTGAATGCAAATGGACTCGCAGGACAAGACTCTGATGGAGGTGGGTTTGAGTTTTTGATGAGTCATCCAGAGACACTTCCGGGACCTGCGACGCAGATCTGCGTTTTCACAATGTTTACGTTTTGTAAATATTCATATCTTTGCGAAAAAACGGCGGAGAAATAGGAATTCGCTGTTCCTAGATCTGGCAGACTATGTAGTTTCATTTAACGTACATTTAAGTTTCATTTTTAGGTTAACGTTCTCACGTAGCCTCTGACATGTGTCAAGAGCAAGAGGCTTAGACGGATGTATCCGGTCATTATTCAAAATAAAACCAGCCTTTTTTTTCATTCTTTCTGTGCAGCCGGATACCAAGGGGACGTTGCGTCACTCGCTTGCAGACAAAGACGTTTTTTAGCGTGATTCAACAGCATGGCACCAAAAAATCCTTTAAAGTCTTCTGATATTTTTTTTATTGTTACTATTATGCACCGGCGGCCGGCAGAGTTAGTTTAGCTTCTGTTACTTAAGTTTTTGTTAAGTAACACACACACGTGTGATGGATTGAGTGCATGGGCAACGCGTTGTGTCGTGTATTGAGTCGGCCGGTCTGACAGTAACTCCCGGGCCACTTTTCCCCTAGTCCGCCCTGGTTATTGGCACACCATACATATCATTATTGTAGAAAATGATTAAGGTGGAGTCATTATAAGAATAGAGAGAATCACACACAATTTCTTTTTACTGCTTCAATTCAATTGATTCAATAGAATTTCTTATTATGGATAATACATACATACTAATCCGTCCATTAACATATTCAAACTCCTAGTTATATGGTAATCTACACATACATGTATATACACATATATAGTACATGATACGCGCATACAGTACATATATACTCATAAGCATCCATTAGTTTGTATCAATTAGATACTCTTTGGGTTTGTTTTTACCTACTTATTCTGAAAGTCAAGTGCCAGCAGGTACATTTAAATAAATGTAATCTGACTGATTGGGCGAGGACGCACTTAACATTAGCCGATACATTTTCCCAATGCAGCATTAGAATTTGACTTCCTAAAAGGCCTTTATGATTATCTCCTGTTGGTCAGCAGAGAAAAAAGCGTCTTGTCCTCTGAACTATTTGAACACCAGGGTTTTGGTGTTTGACTCTTCCCCCTTTTGAAGAGGAATGATCTCGTGCAATTATTTTGATAACTGACTGGTTCGAATTAACGAGACTGTTTGAGTGCGGATGAGCCTTTGAGCAGCTGTCGCACAATGTTGTTTTTGGCCAGTTGATGGCAGTAGCAGCTTTGTAATGTCAGTGACTGCTGCTGGAGTTCTTGCACAGCAGCAACTTACACCAGTCTGCATGTAAAAGGCATGCGAGGCTTGTATTCATCTGGGTCAGGGGGTCGGCAACCCGCAGCTCCGGAGACGCAAGCAGCTCTTTAGCCCTTTGTTGGGGCTCCGAGAGACTTTGACAAAAAAAACAAAAAACATTTTAATTTATTCTTTCTTTTTTTTTATAGTAAGAAATCTTTCGAAGGGAACTTCTCCTATCTTGGAGTTTGAGGTGATATTGGGCTACTGAAATCCAAATAAATGTTTAAATATTTCTTTAACTAAAATGTGCATCACAGCTGTCATGTCGCTGTCAAGCCTCTTCCGCTGCAGGTGGCTACTCGTAATTCACAGAGCCCCGCCCTCACTAAACTACCAACAGATAAATAAGAAAAAAAGAAGTCACTGAGAAAAGTGGAGAGTTTAATTTTTTGTGGTTGTATTAATTTCCTTTCACTACCACCAGGCTGACCGGTCTGCTGATATGTGACGAGAAGTTAGCAAACAACAAAACATTTAATGTTGAAAGACTTTTCCAGAACAAACACAGCATCTGATGAACAAATATACTTTCAGGAAGTGGATCACGTCTCTGAACTCAACTCCTGCTGCTGGTTCTGCAGCTCATGGGACACTGAGGCGTACGCTAGTAAAGACGTATCAGTCCTCCTCCGTTTGCGGTGATCTAAAAGTCTGGTGTAGTGACACTGAGTGTAAACGCAGCTAAATATATGCGTTTTAAAATGGAAACCTAACGTGTGAAGGACAAGTATTGAACCTGCTCCCTTGTGATTACCACATGAGCCACATATACAGATATGATTCAAGCTCTGCATACTCGTGTTTTGAATAGTTTGATAGTTATAAACAGGTAAAATAGCAATACATTGTCAAACACAACGAGCTATAGTTATTTGTACATATAATATGACTATATATCAAACTTTATAAGCTCCAGACAAAGAAGCGGCTCCAAACAAATTTCTTTTGGTGAAAAAAAAGGCTAAAAGGCTGTTTGTAAAGGAAAGGACGCTGAAACCTGATCTAGTTTATGCTGTGTTTGTGGACATTAAAATACTTTGTACTTTCATCAAAGAATATATAAAGTACTAAAAGCTCTCATTTTACAGGACCCATCCATGATATAATTAGTATTGTTTTACTGGATTATAATTAATTTATGTATGCTGCAACTGGTAAAGGTGGAGATGATTATAACTGTTTATATACTGCTGGTGGTAGCTCAATTTATCATAATACATGATTATTAGTAAGTTACTAGCAGCTAAAGTAATCAAATAACTACAATGGAGTAAAAAATAGAAAGTAGCATAACATAGAAATACTCAAGTACAGTACAAGTACCTCAAAATGGTACTTAAGTAACGTACTTGACAGCTTTGCCTGAATCTTTCTCCGTCAGTCCTTTTCATCGTCTCTGCTCTCTACAATGTGTTCGCTAGAAGAATGTAGCTGCTCAGTCTCAACAGAGATGTGTTTGGCTTCTGGAACTTAGAAGCTGAAGATGAAAACTAAATATATCAAATGTCATTTACAATCTTAAATTGCACAATAACGGATCATGTTTATGAAACGTGTGTGTGCGTGTGTGTGTTTCTATCTTTCTCTCCCCAGTGTCGGACCCCTACGTGATCATTCGTTGTGAAGGAGAGAAGGTTCGCTCACCAGTCCATAAAAACACACGCAGCCCCAACTTCGACACTAAAGGGCTCTTCTTCAGGAAGAAAGCCAACCAGCCAATCAGAATTGAGGTGCGTGTGTGTACTATTTAGTATTCCACTGATGAACTTGTGTACATGCATTTTGTCGTCACGTTCAAGCGGTGACTTCCTGTTTCTCCGTGGCTCTCAGATCTACAACCACAATGCATTGAGGGACTCCTTCCTGGGTCAGGTGACTCTGCCCGCTGAGCAGGGCGAATTCCAGCAGACGCTTCACCTGAGGGACAAGGGTAATCGCCGTGACAACGACCTGCCGGGAACCATCACTGTCGCGATAGTGACCAGCCCGGTGCTCACCAACATCTGAGACACGATATGAAAAACAAATGTATCTAGTCCGCTTAAGTTGTACCGCCCGATAAGGGTTAAATATTTGGCACAAACAGAGGGTTTACATTTTGGAAGTTTACCTGAGACCCGTAAATGTCTGTTTACAAAGACAAGTACAGTACCTGTATTGGGAGAATCTGATTATCCTGAAAAATATTTTTAGCAAGCTTTTATACATGTTTACATGCACGAATATTTACTTATTTTCCCTAATTCCGTAAAAGACACACAGGGCTCCTCACTTCAGATAACTGTGTAAACCAGTGTGAACATAGTTTACATAGTTCACATAGGGTACATCCCAAGTCTCTAAATTGTCGGCTCCTCGCTCCTCGCTTGAACCGGAAGTGGTCATTATACAATAATAATAACAGCTGATCAGCTGTCAGTCATCAGAAACCGATGTGGCTTCACGTCACCCTTCAGAGGAAAGGACGTCTCATATCTCTTAAAACATGTTTCCTCCTGTCCTCGCTCATCGCATGGTTTCGTTACATTTCTCCGTGCATCCCTGGTGGGAGGGACTAAGACGCAAGGAAGGGACGCAGGTGAGGGAAACAAGGATCAAATTTAGAGACTTGGGATGCACACATAGTTGGCAACACTGTTCTGGCTTTTAGTTTAAGAAGATTACAAGCGCTGCCTTTTAAGGAGAGCTGTGTTTCTCTGTCCAAACAGAAATGTGGGCTTTTCTCTGAGCATGCCTCTCTGCCGCAGCTTTGTAAACTATTGGCCAGTTGGCTTGTTGTCAACTCACAGGCAAGAAAATGTGTATCCGAGTGCGCTCTATATGGGTCCAAAGAATGCTTATAAAACCTGAATATTATGCATATTACACATGTCTTAATTGGAAAATGGTCCATTCAGGATATCTAAACAGAATATGCTGTTCACGTGATCCGTATTAAATTCACTTTTATTATGTTCAGAACAGCAGCGGCATTTTAGTGTGCATGTAAACATAGTGTTTACAGTTCTTAATGTTATGTTTATTAACCACTACTCAGTGTCATTTTACCTTTTTATTTTAATTTAGCCTTTTTTTTTTAAATCCTATTGATGTGTCTTTTTATATGGGCATCTTTTCTCTCCTGTACACCTGTATCCTGTGTTGCCTCGTTGAGAGGTTCTACACAATTATACTTGCCTTACCCAGGAGTAAAACATCATGTTTAAACACAGCCAGCTACTGGCAAATAATCTGCCATTTTGATAGCTAGCATTATCATTTTGCTACGTTTTCCATATCATTTGTCAGATGCTAAGGTACTCTTAATGTGCACCCTGATGGTTTTTTGTAGTTGTTGATAAAACAGATTTTTCTTCTTGAATGATGTAAAGTATTTCACTGTGGGGAAATACAATGGTATTTTAGTCTGATTTCGAAGTTGAAGTTTACATTGTCAGAATATATCAAATAAATATAAATGTTACAAAAGTATGTAATCTGATTTTTTTAGGACAAAATACAGATTAAAAAAAAAGAAGATATATAAATATGGGGTCACCTATTATATTGATGTTGTATTCATCTTTCCTTCAATAAACAGATAAACACATCTATTGTTTTGTTCATATTTTACATGAAATGTACACGTTTTTTTTTTAGCCCAAATACCCTTCTCTTTGCTAAAGCAGAACACCTGTTGATATTCCCTTGTGTTACAGGTGGTATTACACTGAAACAGGAAGCTTTCTACAAGCTAAAAGTGTGAATGGCCATTTAGACATCCAGAGTACAAAGTCCTCTTAGAGATCTGACTCAATACAACAATACAATTATGCTGCTGTGGCAAAGGACACCAAACTTTTGAGTGGCCTTGCACAATTGTAGGTGTTGTAGTTTTGTATTAACATTCATTTATCAGTTTGCAAATACGAAGTAAAATAGTCGAAAAGATCACTTCTTTAGTTTGTAAACAACACACTGAGATTCAGATCCTGTAGGAAACATAAATAATGTAAGAAAATAACATGAATGCATCATTCATTAAAATGCAATAACATATATGATTTTCAAATGGTTAATTTTGGTACTTTGAGTACATTTTGATGACATAATTTTACTTAAGAAAAAGTTTAAATGCAGGATTTTACTTGTAACTGAGTATTTCTACATCGCATTGTTGATATTAAAAACTTCACCCAAAACAGTATTTTTAAATCGTTTTGATTTGTCCCTGCCGCACGCGAAGGCATCACAGTCTGACCTCAGCCTTCAGTTGGGTGGCGGCGTGTCGGAGCTCCCCCATGTGTATTTTACTTTGACGGTTGTTAACTAACTTAGCGTTAACTGATAACGCTAAGCAGCCACTAATACTGATGCAACCTGATGCTCACATATCTGCACTCATTCTGTTTTGTCAAAAAAATATTAGCTCATTGCTTTCCACAATGAGCTATTTTTTTGCACGTTCAAACGTTATTTTCATTGTTCTAAGTGATTGCAATTTAAAAAGAAATTGGTCTGATGGAGCACCTGGTTTACTTGAAAGTTATTGTAATTTCCTTTATTCTGTCACTATAAAAGCACAGAGGGAGTCACAAAATGATGTTATTTTTTTAATTTTTTTACGGCTTACAGTATAAACGCGCATTGTGTTCTGCACCCTGATTGGCTGAGAGACTGTACTGTACACCCTTCTCAATCAATCTCCTCCGTGCAGTGTCTCCTGTACAGGACAGAATACGTTCGGTACAGAATACCTTCGACTAAAAAGCCAGCAGAGCGGCGTCGGGGCAAAAAAGGCACGTCTATGAGGTCAGGGGACCTCATAGATTGATCATTAGAATGAAATTTGTAAAACATGTTTGGGCTTATTTTTTTAAATCCGCAAAACTTTGAGAGTGTTTAAATAAGAGAGAAATGTGAGAAAATGTTAATACCTGTCTGAGAAAAGCGTACAAAAGTGTGTGGTTAGGGGTTTTACGGCCTTAAAACATGTATAATAAATGTAAAAAGTAAAGCTGATGACTTTGCGGATTTCGTCTATTGCGGGGTATTTTTAGAACGTATCCCGCGCAATAAACGAGGGACCCCTGTATATATTTATTTTCAACAATTCAACACACATTTAAACAGGATCTATAGTGGCTTCAGCGCCTTGCTCAAAAGCACATAAGCAGAGTGTGTGTGTGTGTGGTTTTTTTTTTTCACTCTTGGTTACTTTGCTTGTCCTCGTCTCTGAGGTCTTCTGCAGCTCTCAGTTTTCCATGAGCTGAAGAGAAGCTTAAGCATGCTTTCGGCGTCTCTGCCTCGGTGGAGCTGCAGGTTGTCCTGACACCCGGTTCCAAACATTCACTAAGCCCCTCGTGTGAATAAGGCCAAGTACACAGGCACTTTGACGACAATGATGACGACAATTCCACGGCACAGAGACCTGGAAGCCACCGTCCTGTGGGACAAAATTAGCTCAATGGTTAAAGGCAGGGTTGGTGAGCGTCTTATAGAGTTAAAATGTGTGTTTCTTTAAGATACAACTAATTTTAGTACTTATTTGTATCACTGATTTAGCAACGTAAAGGGGAGATGTATTTCCTACAGATGCATTAGAACACGCTCTTTGTTTCGCCAAAAGATAGGAAGTGTTCCAACCAGATCTATTTTTAGACGAGCTCAAAATTGTGCAAAGATTACAATTCAGTTTTAAATATATAGTCCCGACTTTTATTTTATCTCATGCTCTTCCTGCATCCTAAAAGGAATCTAACCAAAAATAGAATGCTCACTTTTTGGGGATTATATTTTAATTAACCTGTATTGATTTTTTCCCTTCTGTCGTGTTTCTGTCCGTACTGAAGCAGTTTTGTCTCTCTCACTAAGCAAAATGCAGTGAAAAAACTGTGTGACTGCCAGCCTATTGCTCTAGTTAGGTGGAACGTTTGACTGGAATCAAATTGGTAACTTTGGTAACTTATAAGCAGGCGCTTGTAGCTGTAAACACACCAACCTGGATTGTCCCTTTCTGCTTAGACAGGGAGAGATGGACACTCTTTACTAGTTCATTTAGCTGTTACATACCACTCCTTGTTTCCTCCCTTTCTAGTCTCCCCCCCTTTTGTCCTTTGCCGCCCTTCCCCTCTCCCTATTCCTCTGTCCACCAACACCGTTAACAACCAGCACCAATGAGAGCACACAGGCAGCTTTCAGTCGATATTTAATAGATGTCACTCCATTGATCTTTGCTTTGTGTCAGGCCAACGGTCATGCAAAGTGAATATTTTACATTCTCTGCTACTTTGTTCTGCTGCTACTGTTGCTGCCTCTCCTGCAGCCGGTGCAGAACTTCAGAAAACTAAATACAACAACAACAACAATTCTCAAAAACTCCAAAAGACATATCATCACAATATTTAGCTAGTCAGCGTAGGTTGGGTTATATTTACAAGAGGAAGTTTAGTTTGGAGCCAAATAAGGCCGCAACCGACTACAAGGTTGTCAGGTTCACATTTTAAACATGTTTCATTTTGTTATCATAGTTTAATCTTGGGCCATTCAATTCTATTTATGTATCAAATAAACACATGACTAAAAAAACATTGCATGCAAGACGTGTGAGAACCAAACCTTGGTTAGTGTGGGGTCTTCTTTGAACGCCAGACCAGTGTGTTATATTTACAAGAGGAAGTTTAATTTGCAGCCTAATACGGCCCCAGTCCTATTACCCCGTTAGGAGAAGTGTTAGGGTTCTCCAGACCAAGGTTATCAGGTTCAAAAGATTTTTAAAATTATGATAACATTGTATTATAGATCTTTTCTTTATAATATGCATAAAAATCGCCAAAGAATGGCCAGTATGCCGGCCTCTCCAGCTACCTAACGTTAATGTCTCCCCACATTTCTGTATGAATTGAAAACGTAACATTTTCTTTAATTGTTTTTATTTGATAATGTTGATGATACCTTGATCTGTTAAGTAGCACCAGGAAACATACAACATGATTAGTTCCATTTCAATGGAATAGAAGTAAATAAACATGTCATGTTTCTTCCTTTTTTTTATTAAATATGGGTGTTTTGTTTCGTGAAAAATACTTTCTTTAAGGCTTGTTAGGTGCTTCTATAAACTTTTGGCCGTTTTTGAAGGGACGGTAGCAAAATGAAATAAGTAGTGCACAAAGAAGCCGGAACTACAATCTTGTTACTGTAAAATTACACTTTACTCAGTGAAACTAAGAGATGAAAAGGGAGCTCTAAGGGGAAAATATGAAAATTATGTGTTTCTTTGATTTGAGGAGATCCAAAGTTTATATTTCAGCTCAAGCTGGAGGTTTTTCTGAAGGTCAAAGAACAAAAAAAATTAACCAAATTATTGCGATGCTTCTTCAGCACTAAAAGGATTCTACTGAGAAACAGTGAAGTGTCAGTTGTCGAGTGTGAACTCCACCGAGCAGTTGAGATTCGCGGCCTCCGCGGCATCTTTGAAAGCAAACAGGAAGTACATGACCTTCCTGACCTTAGCCAGCTCGGCGATCCTCTCGCCAAACTCCTGCATGTCCGCCTCCAGCCATTTGAGAGGTGACTCCTCCGGGTCCTCGGCGTTTCGCCAAAACGTTCCGATTGGTTCCAGTAGCTGACGGGTCATCAGGTGGGTTAGGTCAGGGGTCCAGTGCTGGGAGATGCCGGTGATGGTGACGCGACCGTGGGCGGCAAGCGAGAAGTACCAGCGGGAGAAGTTCAGCTCTTGGTTGTGGAAGTCCAGCCGGTATACAGCCTCGTGGGGGAGAAGCAGACGCTCGCCATCCTGGCGCTTCTGCCCTGAGCGCTGCAGAGACGACACACGGAGACGCATCATCTGCAGAGGAAGTCGAAGAACACGCAGGGGGTGGATGAAATGGGTTGGAAGAAACGATGTATGTGTATGTTTGTGTGTGTGTGAGATGTCAGATTGATAAAGCAGAAAGGCAGACGAGGTACAGTAGATGTGTAGAAACTCCAGCTTTTCCCCATATATGTTCATTATCAAAGGAAGAGCTGTGACACTATGGAAAAACTTGAACTTCACAAATAGTCATACATGCTTTAGTTTGATCAAAATTTGAAACATTCAATACAAAATACCATAAAGCCTCCAGGTGTCACTCAAGATACACTTGATTATCCAATCATTGTTTTCTAGAGTAATTGTGCAATGTGGTCTTCTCAAGAAAATACATCTACCATCATTTTCCATAGCCCAAGATGACGTCTCATTTTCCCAATGATATCTTTTTCAGGATATAATACAAAGTAAAGCCTTTATTTCAATCAAATGCTCAATGATAGCCAAAAGGTCTGTGTTAATCTGCCCTTCATCCGGTACAAACAAAAGTTTGTCATTTTGCTTGAAAAGTGACTTGAATGATTATTGAATTATCCAAATAGTTGCAAAGTTTAAGCCTCTTCTGATTCAGGATCAAAAGAAAATGAGTTTCTCGTCCAGTGTTTTGCTAAACATCAAACAAACATAGTTTTTATTGAGGACTGAAAATAGAACAGTGCAATATATCTGCTGTCCATTCAGTACAGATGTTGAATTCATAAGAACATAAACAGGAACGTTAAATTATAAACAGCAAACAACAAAATGTTGTCAGTGTTGGTGATCCTGAGATTAACTGCACTTCTTCATAAACAGAATGTGATTAAACACATCGGGCAGAAAATTCTCTTAGACATGAGGTGCTGGAACCTCATGTCTTTGCATATGCTTGAAAATTACTCACGATTAATGCTTATCAATTGTCTAAAATGATTGATGACGAGCTTTCCTTCGATACTTTGATGCTGTTGCTCTAAAACCACTTTTCTTTCAGCAAAAAGTGCACATCAACAGCTGTTGACCTCCACTGTGGCAGCCAGACGGTCGATTAAAAGAGTTATTCAGGCACACTGCCAGTCTAGTCAATGTTTCTGATGAGTAGAGCTATTGATCACTAACATCCCGAGCACAGTATAGAACTCAAAGCAGATTAAAGAACAGATGTTCTGAAGACGGTTCATCAAAGCAAGAGGGAAAGTTTGAATGGAAAAGTAACACGAATCTCCAAAGAAAGTGAACTGAAGTCGGCCAACAATAAAAAGAATAGCGAAACGCTAAATTTCAAACATCTTTTGGCACAATCTTTTTTTATCACGATAGTTTTAACCTTCGTCCATTAAATTACATTTTTCTATCAGGTAAAAAAATATTGTGACACCAGACGTGTGAGAACCAAACCTCGGTCAGTGCGGGGTCTTCTTTGAACGCCAGCACCAGCGTGTTGGAGGGGCCGTGGGCGTTGTCCATGTCTGATCTCGAGGTCCGGGGTTAAGGTAGCGGGCACGTCTTGGTTTGCTCTGGATGCAGGGATGACGGAGCTCTGGTGAGAGTTTCAGATTTCACTCTCGCTCTCTCTTCCCATGTAGCCTCATCACACGCCTTCTCTGTCTCCCCTCCCCTCCCCAACTATTTCCATCACAGAGGTAGTTTCCTCACTTTTGTCTCCCCCCTCCCTCCTCAATCGCCCTCTTGCCAACAGGGTGAATTGGTTAGGGTGCATTGATTAGCCACATAACAGGACAAAGGGTAAGGGGGAGCGTTGGTGGAGGGGATCAATGCCAAAACAGCATCAGTCGGAACAATTAGTTTTCAGCCCTGTCAAGCAAGTCTTTCTGCACCAAAATGTTGCAAAAATATCCACAAATATACTATATTTCTTTGTGTTTTAGAATATGCAATTTGATTTGAGCCCTTGCATTATCACGATGGAACTTTAAGCAACATTTTTGCTGTATTATTTTATGTGAATGCCATTGTAAATGTCTGAATATCAAATGAAAAATACTCTCAGCATTTTATTTATTTTTATTTCTAAAGGTGTTACAGAGGTGGGTAATGTTAGGGTGCTAGGCAACAGGAGGCGCCAGTGACGTACGAGAGGTTACTCTGGGAGTTTCCCAAGGACTTCTGGGAGCTCGACTGGTTGTGGCTCAATGGAGCACTTATTTATTTATATCAATCGTTTCACTGAGGATTGTTACAGTGTGTGTGTGTGCGTGCGTGCGTGTGCGTTGTCAGTGGGGATCTTAGCTCAGGATATGGGTGGATGGCATTCCCTTGTTAAAAACGGTGTTCATCCTTGGGTTAATTAAAGGGAAACAAGTGGAGAGGCATATCTTTTTCAAATTTTTCCAAACTAACAAGTGTACAGATGTAATTATTACTTCAAAGTAATAATATAATTTAAATGAATATGTTAAGTCACTGCCTGTCACACAATGGCCCTCTGATGAAAGCTCTTTCATTTACATTATCTTAAGGGGCCATAAACCTGCAATTACTGCTTATTGTGATAGAGAACAAAACTGGGATCTTTGAGGTTTTAACTTGAAGTCACTTAAAAAAAATAGAATGAAGCTATTGGTCGATGCTTTTGCTTTTAATTTGTTGTACTTAATTTTAAACTATGTTGGTGACTTATACCTGTTTAAGTATCTTTGCTGTTATTATTATGTGTCCTGTTTTAAATTGCACAACAGTTGTATTTGACTAAATATATTGCCTATTTATTCATGCAGCTTATTACGTTACATTTGAGTTTTTAGCTCGTTCAAAAATAAAATGAATTTAAATAAAGAAGAAAGATAAATATTTTTGTATTATTTCCCAATGAGTAATTTTAGAACTTCAACATTTTAAATTTAAAAAATAAAAAAATAAATTGACAGGATTTTTAAAAATGATTTCTTATTTATTCAAGACGTCCCGGTTCACAAAGAAAGTCTTATATTTTCAACAGCTGAACAACTTTGCCTAAAATAACAGTTTTGATGTCTTCCAGTCCGGCTTTCGTCAGCACCACAGTACTGAAACTGCTCTTGTTGAGGTTTTCAACGACATCCACTTAAACACAGACAGTGGCAGAACTTCAGTCTTAGTATTACTGGATCTCAGTGCTGCAATGGACACGGTCGATCATGACATACTACTAGACAGACTAAAAGTCTGGGTGGGACTCTCTGGCGCGCACATATATATATATATATATATATATATATATATATATATATATATATATATATATATATATATATATATATATATATATATATATATATATACACACACATATATATATTTGGAACAGGTACTGTTAAGTAGTAAGGGTCCCTGGATCTAGTTCTATAGTGCTTTTCTCTGTACATTGCCATCCTAATTTGACTTGATTATGGTATGCATTGGGTGCCTTCCATATTAGCTCATTGTACAATATTTATCATTCGATAATTAAGGTGTACTTTAAATGTGTTTTTTTCTCCTAAAACTACCCAAACATGCCACTCCCCTTAGGGCTAAGCCCCCCATTCTTTGAATCCTAGAAACAGCCCTGGCTGTAGCACAATGTTGTTTTTGGCCAGTTGGTGGCAGTAGCAGCTTTGTAATGTCAATGACTGCTGCTGGAGTTCTTGCACAGCAGCAACTTACACCAGTCTGCATGTAAAACAGTCATGATAGTAGACAGCTGCAAGGCTTGTATTCATCTGGGTCATGCTGTGTTTGCGGTTATTAAAAACACTTGGTACTTTCATCAAAGAATACTTTAAGGACAAAGCTCTCATTATACAAGACCCATTTAATAATATAATTTGTATTATATTACTGGATTATAATTAATTTATGTATGCTGCAACTGGTAAAGGTGGAGATGATTATAACTGCTTTATATACTGCTGGTGGTAGCTCAATTTATCATAATACATCATTATTAGTAAGTTACTAGCAGCTAATCAAATAACTACAATGGAGTAGAAAATAGAAAGTAAAATAGAAATACTCAAGTAAAGTACAAGTACCTCAAAATGCTACTTAAGTAACGTACTTGACAGCTTTGCCTGAATCTTTCTCCGTCAGCCCTTTTCATCGTCTCTGCTCTCTACAATGTGTTCGCTAGAAGAATGTAGCTGCTCAGTCTCAACAGAGATGTGTTTGGCTTCTGGAACTTAGAAGCTGAGGATGAAAACTAAATATATCAAACGTCATTTACAATCTTAAATTGCACAATAATGGATCATGTTTATGAAACGTGTGTGTTTCTGTCTGTCTGTGTTTGTGTGTCTGTATGCTTTTCTCTCCAGTGTCGGACCCCTACGTGATCATTTGTTGTGAAGCAGAGAAGGTTCACTCACCAGTCCATAAAAACACACGTAGCCCCAACTTCGACATACTCTCACTGCTAACCAACAGCGTCGCCGTGCACGAAGCCAGATAGTTTACATAAATGCATGTGTGCGTCAGCACTTCTCCTCATTTAATGTGCTGTCGACCGGGCTGTCCAGTCCAAGTACCGGCTTCCCCGTGTGGAGCTCCAACGCTTCGTCACGCTGGTGTCACCACACATCCAGAGGCCAACCCGCTGCAGTGTTGCCCTCAGCAAACATCCCTGTGTGATTCAATGCAAAAAAGATATCACACGTTACTACTTTGCAGTTACATATATATATATATATATATATATATATATATATATATATATATATATATATATATATATATATATATATATATCGATACATATATATATATATATATATATATATATATATATATATATATATATATATATATATATATAGATAGATAGATAGATATATCTATATATAGATATATCTATATATATATAGATATAGATATATATATCATAGGCCTTCACTGCGTGTCGTATAGTCCACATCACGGCCAGACTGGGGGGGAAAGGTGTAGAGCCGCTCCACCGGATGACGTGGAAAAAAAAAGAAGAGGAAAACTCTGCAGTTGAACAATGCACCGAGCCTGACGCACAAAGCCACTTCATCCCCGCACATTTAATTATTTATTTATACATTTATTTAAGCTTTTATTTATTTATTCTTGTAATCATGCATTTTTTGATGTATACTTAAGTCATTTTAAGTCCTCCATAGATGTCAGCCAAATGAAGTGGAAGAAAAAGTTCAATATTTACCTCTGAAAGATGTAGTTGAGTGAAAGTATAACATTGCTAAAAATTTAAATACTCAAGTAAATACAAGTACATAAAATACTGTATTTGTGCTTGAGTAAATGTACTTTCCACCACTGGGATGTGTGTGTGCACCCTTGTGTCTAATTACAATCTCCTCTATTGTCTTCATCACCCCCCACTGACTCTCTCTCTGTAACAGGGATCAGTGGCAGTGAATGAGCAGCTCGCCGTGTCACCATTAATACCAACTAGAAAGGGGGGGTGGAGAGGAGGAGGAGGAGGAGGAAGGAGCCATTCACTCCCACCTCTGTACACCTCCACATGAACGAGAGGGGCGAGAAGGAGGAAAGAACAGAAGAAGAGGATAAGAAGTAAGGAGTGAAACAAAGAGGCAAAGATCTTTGAGAGATAGAGAGAGAGCTGAGAGAGTTACACTGATGAGAGTGAAAGAAGAGAACATAAACACATAAAGGTCTGAGGTTGGAGAAAAAATTGAAATGAAAGTGTCCCGCTTTTTCTTACAGCTCCTGCAGTGGGATTAACCGTGTCGTTCGCTGCGCTGGTTCTTTATTCCTGCATCTACAGAGGCCGACGTCTTTGGTCAGACTAAAGTGGAACACAGGAAGGACAGAAGAGCGAGAGGACGAGAAGAGTTCAAATCACACGAAACGGTAAGGACAAACAGTCAGTAGGCTGATAGATGCACGGTGGCTTTGTGCATAATCTCCTTACTGTGTGTGTGTGTGTGTGTGTGTGTGTGTTTTACAGGGGTTATGGTGTATTTTTGCTCTGTGGTCCAGCTGACATGGGCAGTGAAATATTTGAGGTTTCTCCAGAAGTGTATTGTGATGTCAACAATGCAGGGAACACAGAGGCAACACACCTCCAGCTGTTTGCTGTGAGTGATTCAACACTTTATCAAACCGAAGCAGCGCTTTGTAGTGCTTGTGTTAAAGTTTCCAATATTGTGAGAGATGTCGATCCAAATAATGTAAACACCTGTTTTTCAATCAATACCAGGATTGTTTGTTTGTTGGGCCGTCTGTAGCTTTAAGACTATGACTTGCTTTTTCTAATGGGTATCAGATTCTGCGACGCTAATAATTCATCAACGAACTGCAACCAGTTTGTGACTAATAATAAAGGACGCAACACATAAGTGATAATGCCAGGCAACAAACCTCTGGTTCTGCTGAATGAAGCCAATGCGGAAGTGTCTTAAACATGCATTACTCCCTACTGGCCAGCAGGGAGCGACTCCTGTGGTTGCAAATAGAAGTGGGCAACTGTTGCTCAGTGGTTAGCATGCCCATGTCCATAATCCATGTTGTTGTGTCCTTGAGCAAGACATTTCACCCCTAATTGTTTCCCGTTGCTGAAGCACAACAACAACAACGTGTTTAGTCATTTGGTATCAGATGATTTGCTATTACAGTTTGCACAAAACCTTTGTGCTTTTGGATTTAATAACATGTACAAGCGGTATGACAATCACACATTTTACACACAGGCAGTAATGTGTGTAGTGTAGTAATACACGATTACACATTCATTTTTAACGCATTAGTTTGCAGACTGTGCAGCAGGCTGGGTTTGACTCCTGGCCCCTCCCTGGGTACTCACAACGCTTTTATACGCTTATCTTGATGTAAACACTACGATATCATTTTCTGAGCTGGGTGGAGCTGACGTCGTGCCAACGCTTGGCATTTCAACATAATCCTGCCGATGTGGGCAAACTCCGGCTGAGGACACAGCAACGTCAGTTCATTAAAGTTGATGTTACAATTTTGGCCCGTTGGGGGAATGGAAACGAGATCTGGTTCTGTCTCTTCAAATGAAAATGTGTAAATGTTTTAGCAAACAGCTGCTTATTTCGATGCAGAGAAACAATCACAAAGAAGCTTAGTCAAATGTAAATGTAATTTTCATTTTTCTTTTACCTCCGTTTTGGTCTCCATCAACTCCATGTCACAAAGTCACTCACGATCAAGGAAATAAAAAATTCAACACGCCACTGGTTACTGTACTGTACGAGCAATAGATCATTGTTAGACGTTAAATGATCTAAAAGTCCAATACTTCAAAAATGTTCCTAAAAGAGTACTCAACTGATTTAATGTTGCACTCCTGTGACACTGTCAGACTCACGATCAACACTTTAATCAAAAAGTATCAAAAGCAGAACCAGCGATGTCGTGTTTTTTACTCAAACTGACAGATCTGCACAACCAAAGTAGTCCCGTAGAGCTTTCACCCAGGTCACTGCAGTTTGTGTCTTGGGTGAAAATAAGTTATTTTAAGTCACACACGTTACAAAGTTAAGACGTAACTACATCACATTGTTTCACAACAATGACCATGTGTTTAAAACAAACGTTTGGAGCTGCCACCGAACAAATGCTTCAAATAGAACGGTGTTCTATCGTCAATCGTCTTCTCTCGTAAAAGTTTACATTTTCCTATTCATTGTTCGCATTAATTTTATTTGCCTATATCCCACAAACAAAATCAACCAAACTACACTGGAAATTCGAATGCATCCAAACCTTT
The DNA here is from genome assembly GCF_023055335.1 of Clinocottus analis. Taxonomy (NCBI): domain Eukaryota; kingdom Metazoa; phylum Chordata; class Actinopteri; order Perciformes; family Cottidae; genus Clinocottus; species Clinocottus analis. The sequence goes on along the minus strand of NW_027175931.1, from coordinate 12,890,893 downwards.
GCAGAGTAAAAGCCTTTCGCCTTTCACTTCCATTTGGGTTGACCCAGAAAGTGACTCGTAATCAATTGCCTTTGATTCGTCCACAGCTGTCCCATTAGAGGGCTCCACCCTGCCAGCCTGCCTCGCCCAGCGGGGGCGGGGTGAGGGAGGGGTGGGGTGAGGGAGGGGCGGGGTGAGGGAGGGGCGGGGTGAGGGAGGGGCGGGGTGAGGGAGGGGTGGGGTGAATGCCACTCGTAGTGTGGAACATATTGTTCAAGATAATATGCATGCATTATAAAGTGTGTGTGTGTGCGTGCGTGTGTGTGTGTGTGTGTGTGTGTGTGTGTGTGTGTGTGTGTGTGTGTATGGTGGGAGTGGGGGGGGGGGGGGTTCAACGGAACTTTCACACTCGCTTCAAGCTGTGCAATTGGCCAGTTGGTTTGTCTTTATACATTTATTAAGTGTGGCTTCAGCCGCATGGGGTCAGAGACCCCATGCTGGAAGCACACTTCATGTTCTCCTGCGGGCTTATTATTAGTTGGAATGCTTCGAGCATTCCAACTATTGTTCTTCGAATCTTTAAAAAACTTATTATTATTATTCTATTTCTTCCGTACGTATTTTGGACCTCTTCAGCTCCTTCATATTTTCAGCTACAGAAAAAAGTTCAATTATTCAAATATTCAGCTTCTTAAGCACACGTGTGCAACTTCCTTTTCAAATTTCAGACTTTTCAAATTTTTAAATTATTAAACTTTTTATGATTTTTTTTAAAATGGGACCCAATGGGGAAATCTTCAAATCATCTTCAACTTCAAACGTTTGCAGGTTCTTCATACGTTCAGCTAGAGACACAATTTCAAATTTCAAATGTTGACAAAACGTTCAGCTATTATTCTACGCTTTTACATTTTTCATATTTTTTCAAATATTTAAATTATTAAACTTTTTATAAAAATAAAAATGAATGGTTTCCAATGAAAAACGTTTTAAAACTTCTTCAGCTCCAAAAGCCTAAGGCTCTGCCATGCTTTCAGCTAGAGACACCATTCCAAGTTTAAAATGTTGCCAAAACTTTCAGCTATTACCGCATATCTCCACTTATTGATATATTTTATACTGTCATAATTGTCAGCGTTTTAGTTTTATGTTTTTTTGCCGCCTTTTCTCTCTTTTGCATGAGTGTGTGTTGCGGAGTTCAGAGCACGTGATGTCATGTTAGAGGGCAGACCCACGTCAGATCTTGAAGATTTATTTTTTTTAAATTTGCCGTAAACTCCGTACTGTGTACTCTGTGGGCATAATTTATAGCTCAAAACGTTGGAAATCTTGTCTTCTGTCATAAACTGCGGTCGATAGGAATCCAACACATTCAGACGTCTCGTAATCGGACTGAATGTGAGAGAAAGTCCACCTCGCTCTGCCATCCGCCGCCATGTTAAATCTCCCTCCAAAGCCACGTCTCCCCTGAAGCTCGTACCTGATTTGTAAATCGCCCGTACAGACACATGTTTTATCGTACAGACTCGCCAGTCACAGTATCTGTTCATCAGGTCTTCCTAACGCTCAATATGCGATATCGAAGCAATAGTGGCTTTTAAAGTACCATTTTTTTTAAATAGTTTGAAAGGAGTTCCACAGTATTTAGGTCTATTAAGCTCAGCGTAAGGAAGTCCCTTTGAAGTCATCACCATGGCAACCTTTGATCTAACGACCCACAGGTGTTCTCGTTAGGGCAGTTTAACAGACACGCAGACACTTACACACGCACACACAACACAGATGACTTCTGTCTCTCTGTCTGTTTGTCTCACACACACAGACACACAGACACACATACACACACACAAACAAACAAACACATACACAAACACACACACACACAAACAGACACACACACACAAACAGACACACAAACACACACACACAAACAGACACATACACACACACACAGACACACACAAAGACGTTTACGTGTGTTTTATATTGTGTAGTTGTCAACACTGTGATCATTAATAAGGTCATATGATATTTCATATACGTTTGTGTGTGTTCAGGACGTTCAGTAGTTTATTTCCTTAAGTCCACAGTCCAGTCTGCCTCTAATCAGTCTGCTGGCGCTCATTTGGTCACCATGACGACGGCAGCACACAGGTGCTTCATATCAGCCAATCAGTTTAACACACAAACCAACTCAAGTGCTTTGGAGGAGAGACGGGCGTCAGAAACAAAAGCTATATATTGCGAGGTCTTACGGCAGTAGTAGCCACACTTTCAAAATTTCTTGCGAAATTTTCTAGTTAGTTGGAATGCTGCAAGCATTCCAACTATTGTTCTTCAAATCTTTATTAAACTTTTTATTAGTTGGAATGCTGCAAGCATTCCAACTATTGTTCTTCAAATCTTTATTAGTTGGAATGCTGCAAGCATTCCAACTATTGTTCTTCAAATCTTTATTAAACTTATTATTATTATTATTATTATTATTATTATTTTTATTATTCTATTTCTTCCATCCGTATTTTGGACCTCTTAAACTCCTTCATATTTGCAGCTACTGAAAAAAGTTCAATTATTTAAATATTCAGCTACTTAAGGACACGATAGCTATGCCTTTTCATATTTCTGACTTTTCAAATTTCCAAATTATTAAGCTTTTTTATGATTTTTGTTTATAATGGGACCCAATGGGGAAATCTTCAAATCATCTTCAACTTCAAACATTTACAGTTTTTTCATACATTGAGCTTGAGACAATATTTAAAATTACAAATGTTGACAAAACCCTCAGCTATTAATCTACGCTTTTACATTTTTCATATATTCTCAAATTTTAAAATTATTCAGCTTTTTATCAAAATAAAAATGAATGGTTTCCAATGAAGAACATTTTCAAATCTGCTTTCAACTCTTTAACAGGAGCCTTTTAGTCTGTGCATCTGCAGGCTGCAGGCACATGAACGGCCGCACACGGGTGCGCACGTGCACGCGCGTGAACGGTCGCGCACATGAACGGCCGTGCACGCGCGTGAACGGCAGCACACGTGAACGCCCACTAACGTGAAACGGCCGCGCGTGTAAACGCTCGTGAACGGGTGCGCCCGCGCCTTAATGGCCGCGCGCGTGAACGGCCGTGCGTGCGCATGAACGCCCACTAACATGAAACGGCCGCGCGTGTAAACGCACGCCAACGGTGCGCACGTCTTAACGGCCGCGCATGTGAACGGCCGTGCAAGCGCGTAAACGGTCGCGCTAACGTGTTATTATGGTCGCGTGCACGTTGGCGTGTGTGTGCACGCATGTGTGCAGGTCCCTTTGGTTACAGGCGTCAGGATTAACAGCTTCAATGACGTTCACGTTCTGAGGTTTAACGAATAGTTTTATAGACACTCTGCACACACATGACTTGGAGACATTCCGTCAAAGGCATTGTAACTCCTGTCTGTAACAAAGCTCAAATGAGGATGTTTTATTTAATACTTAATGCTCCAATTTTATTTTGACTTTCAGTGCAGGGTCGATCAGGTTACACTCCACTTCCTCCCACAGTGCGTTGATTGTCTTTTGCGTTTGATGTCTGAATTTCCGAATGATCCTGAACGCCTCAGCGATCGTCACGTCAACCGTGCTGTGTTCAGCTCGTTTGTCCCGAAGTAATTTGGTAAGTAAAGTTGAGCTCGTCTGCTAACAACTAATGATTTAAATGGTTTGAATACAGTTTTAGCGTTTGAAAATGACATTGAAATTGGTGTGTAACTCATACAGAATTTATACAGAGTTCAAATATGAACGGAATAGTGAAACATTTCCTCTGTAGTTTACAGGTCGTGACTAGCATGACCATAGCAGCTAACGCTGACTAGCCATTTTATTGGACAAATGAGTTAAGATGGCTAAACTACTCTGTCAGTTAACAAACTAACTAGTTCTATCTAGTTCGCGAACTGACAAAGTAGTTACGCCCGGTAACTAGTTAACTTGCTATGTAACTCTGCTGACTTTAGCCTAGTCAGTTAACTTCACTAACTTGCTTGCTAGCAAGATAACTAACTTTGCTATATAGCGTTAGCTGCTATGCTAGCGTTAGCTAAGGGTTAGCGCCATGATGTCATGTTCAGACCAAACGCAACGCGAATTCTTCGCGCGAGTAAATTAACATAAGTCAACTGACGTTGAAGCCTATCTGCCTTTAAATGCTCCTTCTGTCATTAGTGAAGGTGTTCACTAAGAGCTTTATGATACTTAAAATTAGTTGAGAACAGACACAACTATGTACATGAACCATATGGTACAAACATTATATAAGCATGTATGACCTTATTTTGAGTGTTGATGCATCCTACAAATTTAGTTTTGCATAGCACCGATCAATCCAAGCTCCATACAGAAGAAAACACGCATTTTAAAAGTGATTTGCTCGTTGCCTTGTGGAGAGAGCGAAGGATTGCAGGATGCTATATATATATATATATATATATATATATATATATATATATATATATATATATATATATATATATATATTGCATTTTACATTCTGTTTTGTTTGTTTTCACCAGAAGTTACACATCACATATCCTAATGAAAACTGTATCTTAAAGAACTGTAATGAAAGACTGAAGTTGAATTAAATCTTAATTTGTCATGTTTGAAGGCTGCAGGTTTAACCTACTTATTTTCAGATTGTCATATTGTTTTCTCTCTTAGACAACATCTATCAATATCTACGTTGGTAGTTGATAAGTATATATATATACACACACATACACACACTGTAATTTAATTGATTGTTTTAGCCACAAATTACAGCTATTCAGTTTACTGTCAGAGTAAAGCAAGCAAAAAATATGAACACCTCAGAGACTGGAACTAATCAATGAATTGTGGCAGCTATAATGTTGTGTACAATGCAATAGAAACAATTACATATTTAAAGTACCTGACAGTCAATAATTCATATTGAAGCGAAACAATTTTGTAGTCTGTTTTACCAATCAACTCACGTTCACACTGCAATATACATTTGAACTTTCCAGAAAATTAGGAGTATTAAATAAGACATTGATAATAAATATGGATATCAAGAAAGTACTTTTAATTGAAATATGTGATAGGTTGATTTTCTGAAGTGAACTAAAAATATTTTTTTTCTCCCTCTCTACATTCCTCACCCGCCTTCCACTGCTCCTTTTGTCTCTGATTGCAGACTCTGTGCTCACAACTCCTTGGTGACTTGACAGTAAGTTCTCACATATGAATGAAAACTGAATGCAGTTTCTTAAAACACGTAAAGTTGTTATAAAACACTGATGCTCAAGCCACACTGCCTGTGTGTATTTATCACATTTAGCAAGATTCAGCTAAAGCTGAAGTGCAAGTATACCAAAATATATTATGATTTTGCTTTTACATGAAACTGACATTTCACTGGTTAACAGTACAGGTCAGGGGTATTCAATAAAAAATTCACCATGGTTCATTTTAGAGATAATTTCCTTATGCCAAGGTATATCACAATAATATTTAACTTGTGCTATGATTTAGTCCCATATATATTGCAGTCCTTGACAAATGAGGCTTCTAAAAATGAAACATTAAAATTTGTTTCAAGTCTCATTTTTTACATAACTCTTTGCAGTCTTAGATGTATTTTTAATAATTGAAAATGCACAACATATATAAAAAATAGAATAAGAAAAATGCAAGTATATACAAAAATAATAATTTGTGCTAAGAAGTAGCCAAACACACAACAGAGTAACATTGTTATAGTTGACTGATTGATTTGGTGATATATTATAGTGTTAGTGCAGTGGGCAGGAATGTTGTCCTGTAACTGTCATTGTGACGGCAGAACTGAAAGAGTCTGTTGGAGGAAGTGCTCCACTGTCCCTGCAGTAGTGGGGGAGAGGGTGGTCCAGGTTATTTAATATGGCTAATTTATCCATAACTTGGATCCAGACCATGTTTAACATATTAGTGACCTCTTGTTTAGAATATCCTCTTAATGCGTAATGTTACACCTCAATAACTAGAATTACATGATATTAAGGGTCTTTGAAAAAGTGTGACACCTTTTACAAAACACATGTTTTGCCATCACCAGCTGGGTGTTGCCAAAGGTACAACCAGAGGTAGCTGCAGTAACTGGCCTCCATGATCCACAGTATTTAATGAGCTGTGAAGTTTTCTAAAATTAAACTGAAAATGTGTCTTTCTCCCCTCACTCAGCCTCACTACCTTCCAGTGCTTCTGGCCTCCTTCCTGTGTCCGCCTTGTGCACCTGTGTACACCTTTTGTGCGTGTGCTGTTAGTGACTATGTGGTGATTCAACAGTAAGTTCACAAACAATGAATGACTTGTTTAGTTAAATCAACACACTGCGTTATGAAGTTTGTAAATACAGATATTTCTTGTGCACACTAAAACACAGATACTTGCAAAATAGCCCACTGAGTAGATGCATTTAATTAAAACCTCTAACAAAATGGTTGTCTTTCTTCAGTAAGAACAAGCTAAATTCATGTAAATACTATTGATGCTTGTCTCAAATGTACTAGCAGTTGTATCTGTTGACAACATTCAGTTAACATTAAGGCAAAAATAGTGTTAAATATGATTTTCAGGTTGCTATATATATTGCATTTGACATTCTGTTTTGTTTGTTATCACCAGAAGTTACACATCACATATCCTAATGAAAACTGTATCTTAAACAACAGTAATGAAGGACTGAGGTTACATTAAATCTTGATTACTCATATAATGCTGGTAATATTTACCAGTACAAATCTTTGTCTAATGGATGTGTTTATTGTGTGTTACAGGTGTCCTGCTGTCCAGCATCTCTCTCCTCTATCATATTGGCTCTCTATCTATCCTATACCTTGTATCCACTCTGTCTACATATTGGCTCTCTATCTATCTGTCCCTCTACCTTGTATCCACTCTTTCTAAACATTGGTCCCTCAAGCTTTCCTGTCAAATCTACCGCTCTGTCTTTGCATTTGGAAATTCATTCTTTGTATCCCCCTTTTATCCCACTTCATCTGTTATATGAAACCTGGCTTGAAAAACATGGAACAAAAACCTTGCCCTGAATAACTGAACTGAAGAACTCTGATTATAACCATTCACGTTGGTTCTAAGGTTACAGGTACCTGTCTGTTGATAAATACCCTGAGAGTTTCTCATCTCTCACGCTCTCTGTCTCTCCTCTGATCTGATCTTGATCACTCACCTCAGGTTATTGGTACCTGATCATACCTATTTGAATACTCTTGAGAGATTCTCTTCTCTCACGCTCACCTCTTTCCATCTTCTATCTACATTACATACACCTAACTATAGAATACTATTACTATTTTTACAATTTGGACAAAGCATTTGAAATATTATATTTGAGAATATTTTTCAACAAGATTGGTTTTAACAAAATTTAAACAAGTTAATTCATACACTGTAAAGAAACCACACATAGCATACACATTATTTGGTTGTAATTGATAAAAGTTACACTTTTTATACTTTAGAATTTAATCTAGTAAATTTCCAAATATATCCTTTTTTATAAGTGCATAATTTAACATATGTAAAAAAAATTGCACTTTTGTTAATATTCATAAAACCAATTGGAATAAAAATCCATAATAGAAATTAAGTTTAGTTGTTCCTGATCTTCATTGCTGTGGAGTTCTGTTGGTTTGTACCCAAAGGTTTGTTTTGGTAGCAGATATTTTCACACTGTTGGTAACTTGACTTGAAGTACTTCTATTATTATTATTATTTAGTTTGTAAAATAATTTAGCATATGAACATTTTGTTTCAATCATTCAGTGTATGTATGCATTTTGTTGTTTAACCTGTTCATTTGGAAATAATATACAGCGCTCTATAAGGAGGAACTGGATATATTTGGAGTTGCTGATTGGTGTCTGCAGACCCAACCTTCTTCAGAGGCATCCATCTGTCATAACTCTGTCAAGAACCTGCTCCTGATTTGGAATATAAACCATAATATTGTTATATTACTTATTCTCTGCTTACGTAATCAGACCAAGTAGCGACCTGCTCACATTATTTATATCAGTTGATTGAAGTGCTTTGTTGTTTCAAACTTCATATATGGTAATAAGTCTAATAATAACAACTGTATTTTATTTGAGGTTTTAAATATACACCTTAATATAATAGAAATAAGGATTATACTTGAGATTGATTTCACTGGATCTGACATTCAAATATTGTTTTTCACATACACTAAAGTAAATAAATACCATAGTAACATTTTTGCAATAACATTTGTGGTTTTAAAACAGCAACAATGCCAAGGAAGGGTAAGAGGTCACAAGCTCAGAGCCTGCGCTGGCAGAGGTCCAAAGACAATCACTGTGCAACAACTGAAAAAGCAGAATGTGTTGATCTTCAGAGCAGTGAAGAGATAAAGAGGTCAGCAGCGTCTCATGCTGGAAGTATGAAACAGGGAGGTCAGCCTGATGCTGCATGTGTACCACAGCAATCTAATGCAGATGCTGTCAAGAGAGGACACCATGATAATCCAAGTGCAGCAGGACCTTCTAATGTGAACCAGGTAAACCCCAGAGGTCAAAGTGATGCCTCATGTATACCACAAGTATCTTATGTAGATGCTGTGAAAAAAGGACAACGCAGTGATGATCCAAGTGCAGCAGGGCCTTCTAATGCAAACTTTGTAAACCTGGAAGATCAGCCTTCTGAAAAACATGTCCGTGCATCCCGCAGCCAGGCTTCTATGAAATATGGTGAATCCAGGAATAAGCAGTGCACCTGTAACTCGCTAACCTTTCTTGCATTCCTACATGAGAATGAAAACATCACCAGACCAGACCTCAACCTTGTTTTGGATAAAGGTAACACGATGTATCGAGATATCAGGAAACGGGTCAACTACATCCATTTGACTACAGATGAGCTTACTGATGAAGTTCCTGCACGCTGGTCTACACACTATGCCAACATGACTCAACTTTCAAGGTATGGCACATTTGGTGACCCTTTAGCTCGTACTGTAGACAGTTTTCTGGACCTGGAGTCAGGACTGAGCTGCTTGTTGTCTGACGTAAAATATGCTTTGCTGTTGATGAGAAATTTATGTATTGCAGTGTTTAGAACCAGATCGGGCAGATATGGTTTCTTTGACCCACACTCCAGAACAGCCACTGGTTTGCCCAGACCACTTGGTTCACGCACTTTTGGTACTGCTGTCATGGTGACATTCACATGTCTCAGTGATATGATTGACAGGATCATGAAGTCTCACAGAATGATGGAGACACTGTCCTCCTGTAACTATGAGTTGAAGCCTGTTGACTTCTACAATGTGAACACAGTCAACATGAACAATGCTCTCCCAAACACAGACTGCAGACCTCCAGCTGTCATTGTGGATGAACCTCCTCTGTTGGATGAAGCTACTGGAAACAAAAACACAGCCACTGATCATCCTGAGACTGTGTTTCCTGAAGTGTCCCCTCACACCACAGCTGTGAAACAACCAGAGGTACTCAACACGTCATTTTTATCACATGATGCTCCTCACAGAGAAACAGAATTGATAAACCCAGTTCTCAGTGATCCGACTATTACTATATTGACAGGAGCGTCCAGTGACATCACGTTCACATTATCTGTGAGACAAGAGTTTGTTTACCCTGTTACCGAAAATGAACCAAAACCCTCGTGTGAATTGAGTTTCCTTCCATCACATGATTCTCTCTGTGAATCAAACAGTTTTTCTCCAATGATAAATACTGTTACTAGTGATTTATCTGATCCTGTATTACACAGAATCCCCTGCAACTTCACAAAGCTTAGTAAACAGCAAAGGAAAAAAAATAGGAGAAGACTACTGGTCTCAGAAAAACCTCCACAAAGAAAAGAGAATCAGAATAGTAAACAAAGGGAAAGGTATGCATCAAATAAAATGTATAGAGAAAAAAAAAAAGCTAATGCGAGCAGGAAATATCAAAACAATCCTGAATTTAGGCAAAAGAAAAGAAATAATACAAGAGACAATGTTGACTTTCAACAAAAACGGAAAGAGTATATTTCCTCCCGGTACAAGGAAAATGCAGATTTTAGACGAAAAAAGAAAGAAATCTTGGTCTCCCGTTACCGAAACGATGCTGCATTCAGACAAAAACAGAAAGAAATCTTGGTCTCCCGTTACCGAAACGATGCTGCATTCAGAAAAAAACAGAAAGAAATCTTGGTCTCCCGTTACCGAAACGATGCTGCATTAAGACAAAAACAGAAAGAAACCTTGGTCTCCCGTTACCGAAACGATGCTGCATTCAAACGAAAACAGAAAGAAACCTTGGTCTCCCGTTACCGAAACGATGCTGCATTCAGACGAAAACAGAAAGAAATCTTGGTCTCCCGTTACCGAAACGATGCTGCATTCAGACGAAAACAGAAAGAAATCTTGGTCTCCCGTTACCGAAACGATGCTGCATTCAGACGAAAACAGAAAGAAACCTTGGTCTCCCGTTACCGAAACGATGCTGCATTCAGACAGAAACAGAAAGAAACCTTGGTCTCCCGTTACCGAAACGATGCTGCATTCAGACAGAAACAGAAAGAAACCTTGGTCTCCCGTTACCGAAACGATGCTGCATTCAGACAGAAACAGAAAGAAACCTTGGTCTCCCGTTACCGAAACGATGCTGCATTCAGACAGAAACAGAAAGAAATCTTGGTCTCCCGTTACCGAAACGATGCTGCATTAAGACGAAAACAGAAAGAGATCTTGGTCTCTCGTTACAGAAACGATGCTGAATTTAGAGATAAACAAAAAGAGCACTTTAAAGCCCGTTACCAAGGTAATGCTGATTTCAGGCAGAACAAAAACCTGTATTTTACTGCTCTTTATAAAAACAGCATAGAGTTCAGACAGAAACAGAGAGCTCATATCACGCAGCGTTATGCTCATGACCAAACATTCAGGCTCCGTCACAAACAACTAATGAGACAACGAATGCAAAACAGAAATAAAACCAATCCTACATTTAGGAGTATGCATAACATAAGATGTGCCATGAAAATAAAAAGGAAATACAGGCGGATAAATAGACAAACAGAAGAAAGTGACAACAGTTTGATCAAAGAGGCCATATCTGTTTTCAGATCACAAATAAAAGCCAGTCCTACTTATGTCTGCACTGTCTGTCATAAGGCATCATTTCCAAACCAAGTACGACCCTGTAAACGGTCAACCTATGTAAAAAATCCAGTCATGGTTGCAGCGTGCCTTACAGGAAAGTACCTTCATGTTTGTGATGATGAGTGCAGAAATGAACAGCAGTGTAATGTGCCTGATGAAGGGAGGGAAGAGTGGATTTGTCACACCTGCCACAAACATCTTAATGATGGAGCCATGCCAAAACTCGCTGCAGCCAACAACTTAGAGCTCGCTGACATTCCACCTGAACTGTGTGATCTCAACATATTGGAGAGACATCTCATAGCTAAGTGCATAGCTTTTGCCAAAATTATTCCTCTTCCCAAAGGAAGACAGAGATCCATACAAGGTAACGTGGTTTGTGTCCCATCTGAGGTGCAGGAAACAGTGGAAGCATTACCCAGACTGAGAAGTGAGTCTCAAGTGATGAGAGTAAAACTGAAGAGACGATTGTGTTACAAAGGCCATCAGTTGCTCCAGACTGTCACCTGGTCTAAACTTGTGCAGGCGCTGCATAAACTCAAACACATTCATCCACAATATCAGGACATAACCATCAGAGATGAGGCTGAGCTTTGTGACCCAACACTTCCTGACGACAATGATGATGATGATGATGATGAAACTATGGATGAGGATGACTATGATGAAGCTGATTTAATGGACATTGACATGTGTGAGAAAAGTGCACAGTGTGATGCAGAAAATAAGAGCAAAGGTGACGAGGATATGGAAATGTCTTGTGATGGTGACAAGGATATGGAAATGTCTTGTGATGGTGACCAACCTGAAGAACGGAGAGATGATGCAGGACAGGAAGGTGACATGCCCAACGGTGGTTTTGCTCTTGAATCATGCCTTCAGCCGTGTGACGTTTCAGAGGAGATCTTATGTTTCAGTGAAGGAATCTACTCTGTTGCCCCAGCTGAAAGAAACAGTCCTGTTGGCTTCTTCAAAACCCCTAAACTTGAGGCGATGGCTTTCCCTGTGCAGTTCCCTACCGGTCAAAACACACTAGATGAAATAAGACACATTAAAGTAACACCCAGCAGTTATTTCAAAGCAAGGCTTTTCTGTATTGATGATCGTTTTGCCAGAGACACCAACTATTTGTTTTTTGCACAGTTTGTAACTGAAATCCACTTGGCCACATCCAGCATGTCAATACAGTTGAGGAAAGGAAAGCCTCTGACCAGAGATGGACGAAAAATAACTTCTAGTATGCTGCAAAATAAACGGGAGGTTGAGAAGCTGGTGAGAAATAAAGATGCAGTCCGATTCATGCAACCGCTGAGAGGAACACCAGCTTATTGGGAGAAAACCACAAGAGATCTTTTTGCCATGATCAGACAACTGGGAACTCCCACATTCTTCTGTACATTTTCTGCAGCTGAGATGCGTTGGCCTGAAGTGATTGAAGCAATTCAAAGACAACAAGGTGAGGAGGTCAATTTTGAAGGGCTCGACTGGTCAGCAAAGTGTGACGTACTGAGAAGCAACCCTGTGACAACAATGCGCATGTTTGATAAGCGCGTTGAGGCGTTATTCAGGGATTTGATCTTATCTCCTGCACAGCCTCTCGGCAATGTTGTTGACTTCTTTTACCGAGTTGAGTTTCAGCACAGAGGAAGCCCACACATTCACTGTCTCATATGGGTAGAAGGTGCACCCGTGTTTGAAGAGGACTCTGATCAGACTGTGACAGATTTTGTGTCCAAATACATCACTGCTCAGCTGCCTGACCCACATTCACAACCAGAACTCTACAAGAAGGTCACAGAAGTACAAATCCACAGCAAAAACCACTCTAGGACATGTTTCAGAAGTACGAGCTCTGGTTGCAGATTTGGATTTCCTAAACCACCTGCCAGAAACACATTCATAACTAGACCTGATGAGACTGTTGATCCACTCCAAGTGCAAACAGCAAAGGAAAAGCTCCAACCACTGAACTTGTTGCTGAATGAACCTGAAACTGCTTCCCTCAGTTTGCAGCAGCTTCTCGCTAAATGCAACTTGACACTAGATGAGTATGAAAAATGCCTCAATATGATCAACAAATCCAGTACGGTGATATTGAAACGTGAGCCAAAAGACTGCCGGGTAAATGGATATAATCCACATCTACTTGAAGCTTGGGATGCCAATATTGATGTAAGTTACATTCTCAATGCATATTCATGCATCATGTATCTCACCAGCTACATAACCAAAAAAGAAGCTGGACTTTCAGAGTACCTCAAAACAGTCATCACAAACTCCACCAGGGACAATGTCAATGAATGTGATGAAATGAGGGAAATCATGCAGGCATACTCTAAAAAGAGAGAGGTCAGTGCTCAGGAGTGTGTGACTCGTGCATGTGGCATTAACATGAAGAAGTGTTCACGTGGTGTCATATTCATACCTACAGATGACAACGCACTGAAAATGAGCCGTCCCATGTCTTACCTGGAGAACACAACGTCAGAAAGTGTAAATGTGTGGATGACATCTTTGACTGACAAATACAAAGCCAGACCTGAAACACCAGAGTATGAGGAGATGTGTTTGGCGGATTTTGCCGCTACTTGCAGAATTGTCTATGGACAACAGAAAAATGGCAAAGATGTGTTGCCCCTCCTCAATGAGATGGGATTTGTGCAAAAGCGGAAAAACGATAAGCCTGCAATCATCAGATTTTACCGCTGCTCACAGGAAAAATACCCTGAGAAGTTCTATGGCACATTACTGAAACTGTACCTTCCTTACCGATCAGAGCAGGAACTGAAAAGACCGTATTTCCCCACGTACGAGTCCTTCTACAAAGATTGCTGGGTTCAACTACGAGGTTCTGACCATCCCGAGTATGTCAGCCACATTGTGAAACAAAACAGAGATAAATATGAGAAAAACAGTGAAGAGATTGAGGATGCGGTCGAAGAATTTGAACAGAACAGAGGCGTCATAGATGAATGGTGTAATCTGGCTCCAGAATCTGAAGTGGTGAGGTTGGAATGTGTAGAAGAACTGGAGGCAAGACAGCCAGATCATGAAAATGTTCAAGAGAATGTCCCAGAATACAGTAATCAGGCTGATGCTGTAACAGAAGCCAGAGTTGTCAGAGAGCCCGCTGTAATAGACCCCACCCTGTTACGACAGATGTATCAGAACCTGAACCAGAAACAAGCATGTGTGTTCTATACAGTCAGAGACTGGTGTTTAAAACGTGTCAGTGGGCCAAATCCTGAGCAGTTTTTCTTCTACATCAATGGTGGTGCTGGAACCGGAAAGTCACATCTTATCAAATGCATCTACTCTGAGGCATCGAAGATACTGAGCAAACTGCCAAGACAGTTTGAGGAGGCCGACATCTCTAACCCCATTGTTCTGTTGACTGCTTTCACTGGAACTGCAGCCTTTAATATATCAGGCACAACACTGCACTCTCTGCTCAAGCTCCCACGAAGTCTGAAACCTCCATTTCAAGGACTTGGCAACAAACTGGATGAAGTCCGAGCAGAACTTGTAAATGCTGAAATCCTCATCATTGATGAAGTGTCCATGGTGTCAAAGCCCTTGTTTGCTTATGTGGATGCAAGACTGAAGCAGATTAAAGGCAGTCACAGACCCTTTGGAGGAATGTCAGTATTAGCTGTTGGAGACTTTTATCAACTGCCACCAGTGCGACAACCCAAGACCCTGTGCGTGTATGAGCCATGTGAGATTGACCTTTGGCAGGAAAACTTTCAGATGATCACTCTCACTGAGATTATGCGTCAGAAGGATGATCTTGCCTTTGCAGAGATGTTGAACCGGATCCGTGTGAAAGGAAAGTCGGATGAGTTGTCTGAAGCAGACAGAACTTTATTGTCACAAACCATCACTGAACCTGCACTTTGTCCAGCTGATGTCCTGCACATCTTTGCAACTAATAAACAGGTTGATTCACACAACTCCACTACATTAGCTCTGCTACATTCTCATATCACCAAGATTGATGCAGATGACTACAAGAAGGACCCACGAACTGGAAGAATGGCTCGACAAGACAAACCATATAAAGGAAACAAAAATGAGGTCCCAGATACACTAAACGTAGCTGAAGGTGCTCGAGTCATGCTCACCAGAAACATAGACGTGTCTCAAGGATTGGTGAATGGTTCGTTTGCTACTCTCGTCAGAATAATAACCTCAGAACAAAGTGGTGTTGCTCATGTCACTATGCTTGGACTCAAGATGGATGATGAAACCGCTGGAAGGAATTACGGAAGCAGACCACCAGGCAGACCTGACGATTTAGTGTACATAGAGAGAGCCGAGGAGAATCTGAAACAGAAAGGAGTGGTACGCAGACAGTTTCCTGTTCGACTTGCTTTTGCTTGTACAATACACAAGGTTCAAGGTATGACACGGGCGTCAGCTGTAGTCTCACTAAAACACATTTTTGAACCTGGCATGGCTTATGTAGCTCTTAGTAGAGTGACCTCTCTCAGTGGACTACACATGCTAGATCTGGATGAGAGGAAAATCTATGCCAACCCGGAAATCACTGGAGCCCTCGAGACCATGAAACAAGTCAGCTTGGACAACATGATGCCTCTTCTTTGTATCCAACAAACATTGAGCAGACATGACACTCTGACCATTGTTCACCATAACACAGAAGGCTTGCCATGTCATGTCAATGACATCAGGAGTCATCATGAACTGTGTCTTGCAGATGTTTTGTGTCTCACAGAAACTCACCTTCAAGGCTCTTTTGTTGCAGACAGTCTCCAGTTAGAGGGCTACAACATGTTCAAACGCAACAGGCACG
Source organism: Clinocottus analis (assembly GCF_023055335.1). Classification (NCBI taxonomy): domain Eukaryota; kingdom Metazoa; phylum Chordata; class Actinopteri; order Perciformes; family Cottidae; genus Clinocottus; species Clinocottus analis. The sequence goes on along the minus strand of NW_027175931.1, from coordinate 12,874,898 downwards.
TCTCGTACACAAATGTTCCACAAATGGCCAACAAAGGTGGTGGCGGAGTTGCTGTTTATGTAAAAAATAATATTCAAGTGTGTGAAAAACGGTACCTACATAATGTAACTGACCTTGAGTTTGTGGTTTTAAAGGTTGAAGCCCCAGTGAGTGCTCTAATTGCAGCTGTATACAGACCTCCAAAATACAGTGTGACATCATTCCTGTCAAACCTGGGGAGCCTTCTGAACTCATTGGAGATCATGGACTGTCAGCCCATCATTATCTGTGGTGATTTCAACGAGAATCTCTTCTCCAACATTGGTAAGCCAATACTTGATCTGTTTCAGTCCAGGGGATATGCACAAGTCATCACTGCTGCAACCACAGAGAAGAACACACTGCTGGACCTCATCTTCATCTCCCAACCACAACGTTGTCTCCACTCTGGTGTGATGAAAACCTATTACAGCTATCACAACCCTGTCTACTGTGTCATGTCCTGGAGCAATCCATAAATGTACCAGCTGAGTTTAAAAGAGAAAATACTAGGTCATGGGATATTGTTGCACTTGTTTTTGGTAAGTACAATGGCAATTTATTTGGTAATTTTACTTTTCACAGAATTGAATAATATTATGGATCATATTTCTTTCCAAGTAACTTTATACCTACACATCCTACCCGTATGTAACCATATATTTTAGCAACATTTTCAACATATTTGGGCCTGTGCATTTATCAGGGAGGGTTTGGGTCAGGGTTGATAAATGCACAGGCCCAAACTGTTACAGTAGCTGTGTACAGCATTGTACACAGTTGCTAACTGTTACTGTATCAGAAAGTATGTGTTCTAGGTGTAACACATAATTTCTGATGTACTAATACTTAACAGCTAAAACACCAAATTTCCACCCCACCCAATTTCACACATTACACTCTCGCAGGGCATGTGACCTTGCTACTGACTGTTACTAGTATAAGTTTCCTTTTTTGATGGTATTCTGTAATGTCAAGTTTCCTTTTTTGATACTGTTCTCCTGTGTCCTCTGTAATGTTAAGTTTCCTTTTTTTGACTGTGAAGTTTAAACATGCTGCAACACGCCAGAGACTGCAGCTCCAACTAAACTGTCAATCAACAGAGGTCCCGTCACTGTTGGAAAACATAGAGACACGTTTCACTTCCTGCATGTCTCAGTCATTTTTTAAAGCTGAGGATGAGTAAACACCGGCCTGCCTTTGCCTCACCTTCAGTCTGGCTCTGGGATACTTGATCAGCTCATAACAACCAACACATCATGCCACAACAGACCAGATGCTGCAACACCAACTTAACTGTCCATCAACAGTAGAACCGCCAATGCCGGACAACACAGTTCTCCTCCTTCCTGCCAGTGTCAAGGTTTTTTCACAGGAGAGCATAAGGTATTACTTTCTTATTTCATGTGCTTTACAAATTTAGCTGTAATTGTGTGTTCATTAATATATTCACTTTTCAACAGTTTTAATAAGACTTATGTTATAGTTATTATACCATTGTAATGTATGTAAACCTCTTGCTTCAGGTCTTGCTCCACTGTCATCCCACCCACTCCACTGTGAAAACACTCAGGACTGCGTAGAGAGCTACACACAAAGAAGCTGAACATCATGCAGCCCTCCTAAACTTCTGTGAGAAATGGCTTGTTGTTTTGAACTGCAGCAAAGTTCAAGGTATTTGATTATTGTAAATTATGTAACTTGTTAACATGTTTGGTGTCAGTCTTCAGTTTATTACAATAGCTTTTCTCTTGTCAGGACCAGCTCCATTGTGCTACCTGAACATCACCATCGGTACATCCATTGCTGTGCTCAGTTCAGCTCATCAGAGATTAACTACAGTTGATTCTGAAGCAAGTGATCAGGTGTACGGCTACAGGGAACTAAACTGCTGCAGATCAGGTGTCAAGCAGTCATCACTGATTTGTTCTGGTCAAGTTCCTCCCTAAACAAGCTGTAAAGGTAACATATCTTCTTTATTCCCTTAGTTTAATACTTCTCTTTGACCGCAACAACAACACACTGTTGGATGTACTGCTTGCATGCTATTTACACCAACAGGAATAAGAATAATGTTTCTCTCTGTTGTTCTCTTTAAGGCCTCTCCTGATCCATGTTGCTTTTCGTGACATTGTCTTCACACCAAACTTTGACCAGATAACTGGAGAAACAGTTCTACAGCCACTGAACAGGTCAAAGATCATGTTACAGCCCTTTACAGTATCACACTGACACTGAGATCTGTTGACAGTTTGGTTTGTGCCAAGAACAGACAGATTCAACAAACAGCAAACATACACTAATCCCTTACAAACAGAATGACAACAGGGCAGCTATTTATTTTTTTGTTTGTTTGATCTCTACCTTGTTTATTTTATGTTTCATCACGATTTATTATTTTATTTGGTTACATTTATTTATTCCTGCCATCCTTCCTTTTTCCTATTAATCAGTTTTGTAAAACATATATGGCAGATTAAGGATGAAAATATGTCAATTAGTTCAATTGCTACATGCATAGGAACTAATAGACCTGAAAGAAAGAACATATTTATATTCTAATGTTTTGATTCATTAGTATGAGGTTTCAGCTTGTACGTATATTCAAGGTTTTTCACATATGTATAACTTTAAGATAATCGAAGCCCAATTGAAAAGCTCTTGCACATGTAAACTCAGTGTTAATGTTACACAGACAAGATGAAGCTATTGTCTTCAGACTAAAACACACAACTTTGTTCAACGATTTAATTGGAAAACAAATCTACCCAAGTTTGCCCCTTGTGTTTCTTTCTGGTTGGCCAAAATGCAGATACTGTGAAATCTTTGGGCAAAATGAAACCCTAAAGATTTTTGCAAATAGTTTCATTTTGATTTTGAATTAATTTAATTTCTGTTCAATTTATTTCAATGTAATTTATTTCAGATTAATGCAGGTCAATAAACATGTCACCCTTATTTGGATAATAAAATATGCAAAAATGTTTGTGTTTTTTTTACTTTGTCAGTAAGACAGTCTCTCACAGTTTTTATATGATTTCTTCTGATTTATTGCTGTTGATTCTAATGTACTGTGTTAATTACTTTACAAATGGCTTTCTAAATGGTAATTTAAATATAAACAAATAAAATATATTTATGATGAGGTCATTGTCTGGTTCATAATTGCTGATGGAACTGTTTCTTCGATTACATACAATGATACTTCTGCTGCTACCACTAATAAACTTTCAGCTGTTTAAATTACTACATGTTTGTTATGATTATACTTCTACTACCTCTCCCACCTTTCCCATGTCTACAATTTCACAAATTATCTTCTAGTTTTTTCTGGATTGCAATACATCTCTTGGATTATTTAAAATGATGCTGTTTTCCTTCCATCTTTTGCAGTTCTACATTTTAACTATACAGATGTTTAGCAGTTCTGTTCAATGCTTTTCAGCAGCTAGTTTTCCCTTTTCTGTATTTTCTGCTATTTTGAGCTAAATTCAGTTGAATTCAGCTAAATTCAGCTATTTACACATATATTCAGCTATTTTTTAAAAATATTTCAGCTTTAAGCTTCAGCTTTTCAATAATGATTTGCTATTTATTTATATATTCATCTATTCCGCTATTTTCAGCTATATTAATATATTCAGCTATTTTTACATATATTCAGCTATTCTTTCATTTTCAAATATATTTAGCTATATTTAGCTAATTTAAGCTATATTCCACTATGTTCAGCTATATTCAGCTATTTCTTTCAAATATTTCAGCTATAAGCTTCAGCTTTTTGCATTCCAACGCATTTTCAGCAGGAAATGCTCTTTCTAGTTATTATTATTATTATTTTTATTATTCTATTTCTTCCATCCGTATTTTGGACCTCTTAAACTCCTTCATATTTTCAGCTACAGAAAAAAGTTCAATTATTCAAATATTCAGCTACTTAAGGACACAATAGCTATGCCTTTTCATATTTCTTACTTTTCAAATTTCCAAATTATTAAGCTTTTTATGATTTTTTTTTATAATGGGACCCAATGGGGAAATCTTCAAATCATCTTCAACTTCAAACGTTTACAGTTTCTTCATATGTTGAGCTTGAGACGATATTTAAAATTTCAAATGTTGACAAAACCCTCAGCTATTAATCTACGCTTTTACATTTTTCATATCTTCTCAAATTTTAAAATTATTCAGCTTTTTATCAAATTAAAAATGAATGGTTTCCAATGAAGAACATCTTCAAATCCGCTTTCAACTCTTTAACAGGAGCCTTTTAGTCTGTGCATCTGCAGGCTGAAGGCACTTGAACGACCCCACACGCGAACGGGTGCGCACGTGCACGTGCGTGAACGGTCGCGCACGTAAACGGCCGTGCACGCACGTGAACGGCAGCATACGTGAACGCTCACTAACGTGAAACGGCCGCGCAAACGGCAGCGCTAAAGTGTTATTATGGTCGCGTGCACGTTCGCGTGTGTGTGCGCGCGCGTGTGTGCAAGTCACTTCAGTTACAGACGTCAGGATTAACAGCGTCACTGACGTTCACTTTCTGAGGTTTAACAGATGGTTTTGTAGATACACGGCAACCCAATAATATCAGACGTCTGACCAACTGCGCCTGTGGATCAGTGGTTAGCAACTCCGTCTTAGAAGCAAAGGGTCAGTGGTTCAAACCCCACCTATGGCTGACTTTCATTTTTTTTTTAAAAAGCTTTTTTTTTCTTCTTCTCTTGGACTGGACACCCGGGCGGGCTGGGTCGTATGTTTGACACCCCTGATTTAGATGATGCAGTTTTCCTTTCAACTTTTCCAATTATACATTTAATTTTCAAATATATTCAGCTTTTTTAAGCTTTATTCAACTATATTTCACTATGTTCAGCTATATTTAGCAATTTCTTTCAAATATTTCAGCTTTATGCTTCAGCTTTTTTGCATTCCAACGCATTTTCAGCAGGAAATGCTCTTCCTAGTTAAACTTATTAGTTCAACTATTGTTCTTCAAATCTTTATTAAACTGTTTCTTCTATTTCTTCCATCCGTATTTTGGACCGTAACTAGTCCTTCATATTTCCAGTTACAGAAAAAAGTTCAATTATTCAAATATTCAGCTACTTAAGGAGACGATGGCTATGACTTTTCATATTTCTGACTTTTCAAATTTCCAAATTATTAAGCTTTTTATGATTTTTTTTATAATGGGACCCAATGGGGAAATCTTCAAATCATCTTCAACTTCAAACGTTTACAGTTTCTTCATACATTGAGCTTGAGACAATATTTAAAATTCCAAATGTTGACAAAACCTTTAGCTATTAATCTACGCTTTTACATTTTTCATATTTTCTCAAATTTTAAAATTATTCAGCTTTTTATAAAAAAAAAATGAATGGTTTCCAATGAAGAACATCTTCAAATCCGCTTTCAACTCTTCAACTTCAAAAGGGAAAGGCTCTGTCATGCCTCCAGCTAGAGACACCATTCCACCTTTAAAATGTTGACAAAACGTTTTTGCTGTTATTGTATTACTCATCTTTTCGATATATCCTATATTGTTTTAACTGTCGGCGTTTTCGTTTTATAGTTTTTCCGCACCTTTTCTGCCTTTCTCATTATTGTGTGTTGGGCAGCTCAGAGCAGTGACGTAATACTCCAGAGCGAGGGCACTTGGCGATACACATATTTTAAACTTGCTCTCTACTCCAAACCGTATACTCTTTGGACATAATTTATAGCTCAAAACGTTGGAAATCTTGTCTTCTGCCGTAAACTGCGGTCGATAGGAATCCAACAGATAAGACGTGTTGAAGTCCGACTGAATGGGAGAGCCGGTCCGTCCCCAGCAGCAGCCCTTTGGTCTGTGCATCTACAGGCAGCAGGCACGTAAGCGGCCGCACACGCGAACGGGTGGCGCACATGAACGGCCGTGCTCGCGCGTGAACGTGTTATTATGGTCGCGTGCACGTTCGTGTGTGTGTGTGCGCGCGCGTGTGTGCAGGTCACTTTGGTTATAAACGTCAGGATTAACAGCGTCACTGACGTTCACGTTGAGGTTTGACGGATGGTTTTGTAGACACTCAGTAATATCAGGTGTCTCACCAACTGCACCTGTAGATCAGTGGTTAGCAACTCCGCCTAAGGAGCAAAGGGTCAGTGGTTCAAACCCCACCTATGACAGATTTTAATTTTTCAAAAAAACTTTTTTTTTTCTTCTGTTGGACTGGACACTGTGGCGGGCCGGGTCGTATGTTTGACACCCCTGATTTAGATGATGCAGTTTTCCTTTCAACTTTTCCAATTATAAATTTAAACGACAAGAATTTTCAACAGTTCAATTAAATGACTTTGAACTGTAAAATGTTTCAGTAGGTATTTTGCCTTTTCTATATTTTCAATAATGATTTGCTATTTATTTATATATTCATCTATTCCGCTATTTTCAGCTATATTAATATATTCAGCTATTTTTACATATATTCAGCTATTCTTTCATTTTCAAATATATTTAGCTATATTTAGCTAATTTAAGCTATATTCCACTATGTTCCGCTATATTCAGCTATTTCTTTCAAATATTTCAGCTATAAGCTTCAGCTTTTTGCATTCCAACGCATTTTCAGCAGGAAATGCTCTTTCTAGTTATTATTATTCTTCTTATAGTCAAACCACTACTCCTCCCAGAGCGTTGCCAGCACATGCGCAAAAATTACATCGAAACGTGCGGTTTGCGCGGGAATCGTGAGCTATGACTTTTCTAAGAGATTCGCCCGTACGTTTTCCCGAAAAATGCAAAAAACATAAAAAAAATTTCACGAAACGTTCGTAGAGGGTGGCGCGCCAATTAACAGAGTGAGAAGAAGCGACAGAAACTGTTAAAAAAAACAAACGTATTTTGTCTTTACTCCCACAATGTTCACTCTTCATACACCATTGTTGGATAGAAACGTTGGAAATATTGTCTTCTGTCATAAACTGTGGTCGATAGGAATCCAACAGATTCAGACGTCTTGAAATCGGACTGAATGTGAGAGCAAGTCCACCTCGCTCTGCCATCCGCCGCCATGTTAAATCTCCCTCCAAAGCCACGTCTCCCCCGAAACTCGTACCTGATTTGTAAATCGCCCGTACAGACACATGTTTTATCGTACAGACTCACCAGTCACAGTATCTGTTTATCAGGTCTTCCTAACGCTCAATATGTGATATCGAAGCAATAGTGGCTTTTAAAGTACCATTTTTTTAAAATAGTTTGAAAGGAGTTCCACAGTATTTAGGTCTATTAAGCTCAGCGTAAGGAAGTCCCTTTGAAGTCATCACCATGGCAACCTTTGATCTAACGACCCACAGGTGTTCTCGTTAGGGCAGTTTAACAGACACGCAGACACTTACACACGCACACACAACACAGATGACTTCTGTCTCTCTGTCTGTTTGTCTCACACACACAGACACACAGACACACATACACACACAAACAAACAAACGAACACACACACACACACACACAAACAGACACACACAAAGACGTTTACGTGTGTTTTATATTGTGTAGTTGTCAACACTGTGATCATTAATAAGGTCATATAATATTTCATATACGTTTGTGTGTGTTCAGGACGTTCAGTAGTTTATTTCCTTAAATCCACAGTCCAGTCTGCCTCTAATCAGTCTGCTGGCGCTCACTTGGTCACCATGACGACGGCAGCACACAGGTGCTTCATATCAGCCAATCAGTTTAACACACAAACCAACTCAAGTGCTTTGGAGGAGAGACGGGCGTCATAAACAAAAGCTATATATTGCGACGTCTTACGGCAGTAGTAGCCACACTTTCAAAATTTCTTGCGAAATTTTCTAGTTTCTGTCATTGTTGTGTATGAACGAGTACAACACTATAAACGGCTTCCAGGAGGGACCTCTGAAAACCTGAGTGATTGTCCTTTATCTACAGGTGTAAAATCTGATATGTTTAGACCACACACACACACACACATACACACACACACACACAGGCACGCACACCGAGGCCATGGCTGCACACAACCTTTGTCCCAGACCTCTGCTGGGGTAATTAGATGCTGAAATATTGATTGTGTGTGTGTGTGTGTGTGTGTGTGTGTGTGTGTGTGTGTGTGTGTGTGTGTGTGTGTGTGTGTCTGATGGAGAGAGGCACGCTTGCCTTCATTGTATTCATAATGTGTGCTTTTTTACTCGCATGTGGTGGTCAATGTTTCAGTTTTTCTTTTTACTCAACCTTGTTATGGCATTCCTTGTCTTTATTGGAAAGTCAAGAGAGAGAGAGAGAGAGAGAGAGAGAGAGAGAGAGAGAGACGCGCAGCAGGAGATTTTAAGGTGAAATTAAATTCCCTTCTTGATTTACAAGGGCTTCGTTAAACTGTCTCTCTTTAGATGATTAACGGTACATTTCTGTAAAAAGAAACACCACATAAAATAACTGCAAATATATTTTGCCCTGTGCACATGATCTTATAGATCCTTGTTGGCTTACGATGTTAACAACAGCAACATAAAATTTGTACAATTCATAACCTAAAAAGAAGTATAAGAAATGTATAAATACAAAGAAAAACTAAATAAGAAACAGACGGACACTATTCCATCTTCAATACCGTTATTTATATCTTAGGTAAGACTGACTCTGTATTAACTACATATTAACCATTTCATACAATGTTGATTGAAATAATATATGTGAAACCACACGCTGTAATGTCATGTTATTCACACTTCTTTTTTCAGGTTTTTAGAATATGCACAACTTTTGAAATGTGTTCTTCTCCTCCTTGGTGAAAAAATAAACATTGTAGCCGACACAGATCTAACGCAAATGACACACTACATTCAAATTATAATGTAATTAACATGTCTCGCACAACTGCAAATGCAACCTTTCATCACATGTAAAGATACAGGCTCAGCCATCGACTGTAAGTTAACCACGCAAATATGAACTTTCGCAGAAACATAGAACCTTTGGCGATGCTGCACACTGAATCGGGCGAACCTTTCTCCTCGCTTTGTTCAGGTGTTCGCCGGCCTTCGGCTACCGTCAGCTGCTGAAACCAAATCAAGCTGAAACTGTTCAATACACAACTGGTCAAATTGCTGCAGATACAGCTTCATATTCAGTTAGTGCGTGTACAATTCCTCATGTTGGTGAAATGTACTGTGAACAATGTTTATAATGAAACAGGAGTTAATGATGTCCCAATGATGTTTCAGTGTCCTTTCTCTGGGATAGTTTAAGAATCATTAGAAATCAATACATCTGTTAAATGTTGGGAATCGATAAGCACTCGGACCCAAGTTTGGTTCAGAGACAGATTCCACTGTGACAATTGAAAGTGCATTCAGCAAGAAAGAACAAGATGGACAAAGGAGATCAAAACCCTGAAGTCCAACGGGCAACACTGCTGGAAGACATGGAGTTCAACTCCCTCCTCTTCATTGTGGAGGTTGCTTTGTGGCTTTTTGGCAGTTTTTACCTACAGTCTATTCTACAGATTCTTCGAAGTTCTTTTAGTTTGTTCACCCTGTGGCTCAAGTTTTTACTTTCAAAGACTCAGTTGTCCCTCTGAAAGGCAGCTGTCACTGCTACCATGGGTCAAAGGTCAAATGATCCAATTAAAGGTGGATAATGGGAGAGTGAATAATTTACTGTGCTTAATCCTCAAGCAGGTTTTATGCCCCATTGGGTGATCTGTTGACTGCAATTGTTGACCTCATTGTTATTCTAAACTTACCATTGTTCACTTGTGTGATAGCTTGTGAGAAGAATGTTTTATTGAAACTCGAAGCGTAGGTTTGGTGCCTCAGAAGCTCCAAAATCCCTTTCCACTTCCTGAGTAATGTTTAAAGAGTAACAGTTCTCCGTCTTATCTGTGAAGTGCGTCTGACTCTGCACTGCATTATGGAGGAGGACTTTAACTTCAAACTCAGACTGTCTGGTAGCTCAACCCTGACTGGCCTCTTAAAGAGGAGGCCGGGCAAAACGTCTAATGAGGTCGAGGTGACACGGCTGCCATGTGTCAAAAAAGTCAAAAGATCAAACTAAAGCTTCATTAAAGGACGGCTGCATAATTTACGAGGGCTAATACACACGCACGCACACACAAACACAGACACACACACTATGGTGGCTGGAAAGGATCATGGGTGACGATGTACGTATGAGCACGTGATTATTTACTAAAAGTCCCATATGTGTCTATGTTTGTGCATTTATTTGTAGAGCACATTTCAACAACAAGGTGATTCAAAGTGCTTCACATCAAACCATTCATAGCCTAAAACATAATGCAGAAGAAAACAAGATTTACAAAAAATTAAGATCATTTACTTCATATCCTTGAATCAGAAAAGTCTTCAACCTGGATTTAAAGGAGCTGAGGGTCTCAGCAGACCTGCAGCTTTCAGGGACCTTGTTCCAGATATGTGGGGCAAAAAAACTGAACGCTGCCTCTCTGTGTTTAGTTGTGACTCTTGAAACAGGAAGTAGACCAGAACCAGACGACCTGAGGGGTCTGATGGTTCATAAGGTCGCAGCAGATCACAAACATACTTTGGCCCTAAACCATTCAGTGCTTTATGGACCAGCAGCAGGATTTTTAAGTCAATTCTTTGTTTCACAGGAAGCCAGTGCAACTCTCAGCCGTATAAATGCAAGGACACACACACACACGTACATGCGTCTTTGTGTTTGTCCTGCGATCACACGCCTGATCTATATCTGCAACTGATTAGTCAACAAGCGCAAATGCCTTGTATTAAAAAAAGTGAATAGACATTAATTAAATAAATAAAAAGGAAAAAGAAACATTTTCCTGTAAATGCAGAGGTTAAGTTTCAAATCCCGAACTTGTTTCATTAAAGATCACAATTTCAGTTTCAGTATTTGTAAGATTAGACTTCAAGTTGTGTGTGTGTGAGTGCGGGTGCATGTGTGTGTTACCGACAGCGTTTTACATGGATTCTGATAGCAGACCTGGCACGACTATTTAATTTAGTCTGAAACAAGAGCATTTTGACATGCAAAGCTTTTATGTGTCTACGGCTCCTTTGAACATGTTTATATATAAAATGTGTGTGTGTGTGTGTGTGTGTGTGTGTGTGTGTGTGTGTGTGTGTGTGTGTGTGTGTGTGTATGAAATAAAAGTGGAGGAAATGCACCCGGCGAGGGCCAGCACAGCAAGGGGAGAGCACAACCTGTTGCGTCAACAAAAATGAATGTTGTCCAAATCTATCAACAAAACCGCCACACTGACCCTGCACAGCTGTGCTGCAATGTCATGTCTGCAGTGCGACAAGCGCCAACCTCTCCCCGCGCCAAGGAGAGGCTGCGGGTGAAGGCCAGGTTAAGAAGCGCCAGCAGCCCCAGGTGCAGCAGCAACTACAGCGCCGTGGCTCGTTAAGGATTAAATATGACTGAAATGTAAAAAAAAAACACAAAAAAAACAGTAACATAATCAGCATTTCACTCACCATACGCTGGCTTCACTGACCAATCACAGCTGCAAGCTCAGCGTCTGGATTGAACATGAATCGCGCATGCGCAAAGCTGCCGCTGATACCTGTCAGCTGTCCTTCACATCTCCACCTCATTCAACCAGACGTCAGTGCACTTGTTCAAGACAACACAGACTGGACTTTTCTCACTGAGGAAGAAAAACTGAATAGAAGACATGAAAAGCACTTGTTGCTTTTGTATAAAGTTAATTGCTGGTCTTTAACATCTTTAAGGTAAGCAACAGACTGAATATGGACAAAAGAAGGAGTGGTTTGTCCCTCACAGGGACCCTTACTACTGAACAGTACCTGTTCAGAAAAAAAATAAAAAATATTTATAAACTATATATGTATGTATGTTAACTTGCTGTTGCTCCAGAGTGCTGTTATATTGTTCTGATAACAATACTATATATATATATATATATATATATATATATATATATATATATATATATATATATATATATATATATATATGTATGTGTGTGTGTATATGTTGCTGTGTTCAATTTAATGTAAAATATGATAGCCTCCTCTAGGAATACACAGTACTCGATGTTGATCAAGAGAGGCTCTTATACTTCTCTCTGTCTTTCTCAGTGTCCACAGGTGACTGCCGATGTCCAGTCATAAGGCTGCAAAGAGGAACCATGGTCATTCTACAGCAGGTAAATACACACACACACACACTAACGTGACACATCGACACACGGTTGAACTTTTTCTAAAGTATGTCCACTTTGTGCAGCTCGTTCCAGTGAAGCCACAGCAACACTCATTAGGAATCAGCTGCTCATTATTCTGCATTGTTTTTCACCAAACCCTCTTTGTAGTCAAACACACACACACACACACACACACACACACACAAACATAAACTAGACGCTGAGTGCAGTTGCGTGTGTGTGCAAGCATGCGTTGGCCTCAGTGTCGGTGTTTTTGATTCTCGGTTAATGCGTTGCTGAACTTGTCAGCCTTTCTGATCGACTAATCAGCTCTGACAGCGCTCCCCCGCTGTGGAGGGCCGAATGGGACGAGCCAATAAAACAAAGGAACACACACACACACACACACATACACACATACAAATCAGCCCTTCACCCCGCTATGTGGATGTTCATCACACACACTCTGACCTCCATCCAAACTGTTCAGGTGATATCAAACTCTGCTGCCGCCGGATCACACAAAGGATTATTTATTGTTTTTATACGAGAGAAGATGACGACGACCGTGGATGATATATAATACTCTCTTTTGTGGCTTATTTAGAATGTTGTTTTGAAAAAGCATAAAGTGAAAGATTTTCTGAAGATGCTCTTTTCCGTTGATAACGGTTTCCTCTTCATTTAGATTTTTTTACCATCAAGCCACGGATATTTTGCATTCAGAGCCTGATATATTTTAAGAGAAGATCTTTAAAATGTGTAGATAACTATGGTCGGGAGACCGGTTGTCACCAATTTACAACATAACATCCAACAATCGACACATCAGAACAAGAAGGAAGCAATCATTGTTTCAGTCGGTGGCCGAGCTTAGTGGTAACCATGGCAGGGAAAATGAACGGGAATGAATCTGATTGGCCGCTGGAGGGCTCGGACGACAAATTACGCAGCCTCACCTTCAGATACGCCACCCTCATCCAGGTAAAAGATTGTGGCTGATTTTATTTCGAGAAAACTTGCTTTACAAAAGAATGTGGTCGAGCTATGCTCATCGTCGATCCCACAGATCCTCGTGCCAACATTTCTGATCTGTTTGGGATCCTGTCATACTTCTTTTTCCACCTCAGTCTGTGGTTTAACCTCTATATGACAAACACCTTACAAATCAACCGGCACTAAAAGGATGTTTCTAGTATTTTGCAGTTTTTGTTTAGTTTTATTTGTCACCTAACCTGAGTACTTAAGTAACGCCACTTCAGTCGTCATTTTAACCCAAACTACCATCTTTTTTTCTGAAAGCTAACTAACTAGTTTTGACCTGAACCTATGAGTTGTTTCCTGAGAAGTTTATTTTGGAAAGACTGTGTGTATGCAACGAGCAAACATGTACGCGTGTTGCTCCACTTTCATATGAAACCACGTAAAAAAATCTGAGGATCCACTGCACACTAAAAGACAATAATGTTAGTTTTGTGGAATATTCCGACTCAAACAAGGCCTGGAGTCGATCCCCACGCCGGTACCACAGTGTGGTTTCTCCTTAATAGTATGACTTTCCCACCGAGGGTTTTGCTTGCCATTCTGTTGCATCACCAAAAGATATGTTGTTTTTTATTCTTGGCGTATGAGAACTGGCAAGTGAGGCTGTCAGCAAGTACTTTGGTGGCAATAGTGTTTTTGTTTTTTTCACTTGTAGATCTCAGAGATTTAATTGACTCTCTCCGCTAAAAAGCCTTCTTGTAAAGTGTAAAGGGCCTGGAAGGCCATGGCTCAGAGTTTGTGATGGTTTTACAGCGGGCACATTTGAAGTTTCTATTCGAAACTGAAGCTTTACTTTGCTTTGTTTGTTGAGTTGAAAACAATACAGCTAAAACTGAGACGGTGCAATCTTTTGTTTAGAGGACTTGCTCTGTGGTTTGGTTCATCTTGGGGTTTTGACATAAGAACTGAGAGTACTACCAGACCAACAATGGCCGTGTTTACCAGATTTGTTAGGAAGTGCTAAGAGCTTCTTAGGAGCGCTCTAAGAGCGCCGTGAAAGAAGGACGTGTTTCCCAGAGTCGTTCTTAGCTTAAGACGCTCTTTCACTAAGAAGGAAACGTAAGATCAGTCTCACCCACTCTTAACAGCCTTCTTAGCGACTAAACGCTCACTGCAGCCGCGTCAGGGAAAGTTATATCAGACATTCAAAGGAATACTAAAACCATGCGTAATGATGAATGTGCGCTCACAGCTGCAGAACACTGACGCAAGAAAAATAATAGCATGAAAAGAAAAATAACGATATAAAAATAAAGAATTGCCCATGTGTTCCTGTAGCTACATAAATAAAATGAATCATCATTACTATCACTCATTGTGTTTTCACACACATTCGGCATCTGCATATGAGTTTACGTTAGCTATAAAAACATCAACAACCCTGTGGTATTTCACAGATATCAGGGAAACTGACAGGTGTAACTGAACTCGGCTGGAACCTCATCCAGAGAGGCTCCACGTCTAAAGGCGTTGCTGAAGTCCACGCGTGAGACACCACGGCTGCAATACAGCATAGTCTCGCTGCTAACCAACAGCGTCGCCTCGCGCGAAGCCAGATAGTTTACATAAATGCATGTGTGCATCAGCACTTCTCCTCACTTAATGTGCTGTCAGACCGGGCTGTCCAGTCCAAGTACCGGCTTCCCCGTGTGGAGCTCCAACGCCTCGTCACGCTGGTGTCACCACACATCCAGAGGCCAACCCGCTGCAGTGTTGCCCTCAGCCTGCGTTTTTACGCAGTGGGGAGCTTCCTGGAGGTGGTGGGGGACGGCACCGGCCTCAGCAAGGCATCGGTTTCACAGAGTGTGGCAGCGTGACACCGATCCTCCTGCACCATGTGGACACACATCAGAATGACCACCACACAGGACGAGGTCCGCCAAGTCCACCATGGATTTCATGCCATGGCTGAGATCCCCGGGTGATTAGTGTCGTGGATGGCACACACACGCGCGCACGCGCACACGCGCGTAGCATAATTGTACCTGTGCGTGTGGGAACCACAAGGTGTTGTGTGTGATTTATGTGCTGATAAAGTGGTGGGTGATCGATTAACCTGGCATCGATTGATTTAGTTTCAGCAACACGGCGGTGGACAGCTCCCACTAAGAGCGTCTTAGGAAGCTTCTTTGACGAGATCTTAAGAAGGAAGTTAAGAACGCGTCTGGGAAACACTCGTATCTTAGCGCTCCTTCTTAAGAGCCTTCTTAAGTTCTTAAGAACGATCGAATCTGAGAAACGTGGCGAATATAGTTACATGTACACGCACACTTTGTCACACAACCTCTAACCCATTTATCCTCCAGTGCCACTAGAATAATTGTGCACTTTTATAGTGGTTATTCCTGACATTTCTTTATTACATTTGTAATGATTTGTTTTAATTGATTATTCGAGTTTGAGAAAGTATACATAAATAAACTCCAATTAAAATTGTTTGGTTTTTGAGAAATCATTATATAACTGTAAGCTGTCTTTTAAACGGTTTTGAAATTGTATTATATATTTGTATTATTAATATTTATTAGATCATAAGGTTACATAAAAAAATAAAAAAATATCAAATTAAATATGGTGTAAAACAATTACTTATTTATATTATATATTTGGGAGAAATATATCATATTCACAACAGATGATGTCCCAAGTTCTGAAACCAACTGTAATATCAATCACTCGTTTCTGTTGTGTTCAGTGTTGCGTTACGTTCCTCTGTGATGGAGTGCTAGTGCAGAGTGCGAAGTGAATTTATTGAGCAAAAACAAGGCAAGGATTCCCTAAAGAACAGGAAACTAAGAGGCATTTAAACAGAAGGAACCAGCACTGGGGCAGGAGGAGACAAACAGGGTTTAAATACACAGTACACAATCAGGGGCAGGGCTGACAATCACAGGGGCAGGAAGTGCAGGGACACAAAGGACACACAAGACAAGGACTTCAAAATAAAACAGGAAGCAAGGAAAACTCAAACCATGACAATATGGGGCTGCATACATAACCAAGTAGCTTTACTCAAGTACTGTTTTCAAGTAAAATTCTAAGGTTATAGTACATTACTTGAGTTTGACTTCTTACGTAACTGCAGAGAAGTAAGAGTTTTCTAAGTGGTGATGAAAAGAAGTGTCATGAACCAGCAGAGGGCAGACCTGTACCTGAAGAAGACCTCTGAGCTGCAGTCAGTGTACATGTAAATAACATGTACTGAAAGCTAGTACACATTGAGAGTAATGAGATACTACTACGCAACAGTTAGAGAGACTTTAGACTGAGCGTAACTGCTAGAACGATGAGCCTTGTGTTATTTTACTGGAGTATAAGATCTGAATCTTCCACCACTGTTTCTTCAATAATAATGTTTTCCAGCATTCTAGCTGCGGCTGCTGGCTTTGTCCCTTTGCCGTGTCTGTGGAGGCCAAATAGTAACAACATGTTTATGTTAATGGTCCTCTGAAGCGGGGAGAGAGGGAGCTGGTCACTGTGTTCTTTATGGGCGAGTTTATTCTGGTACCAATTAGCTTGTCACTATATCTCACCCAGAGAACCTTTGCCTTATCAAAATAATCCATCTAAATGCAAATGAGGTTTGGATGGAAGTGCTGTTATCAATCACATGTCATCTTAATAGCCTTGTGTCCCCCTGCCTTAAAGCACTTCTAACTCGAGAGTGATTGGATGCTATGCAGTGTCTGCAGGATGTTGTGAGGCCAGTGTGACGCTCCCCTGTTAATCAATGGGGTACACTGGTCTGAGTTTCAGCATCCCGTAAAGGTCTACATGTAAATTTATCATGGGAAACAAATATTTGAAAACACACTGCTGCACAAAATGTTTTTTAAAAACCAGCAGAGGGCAGACCTGCACGTGAAGAAGACGCAGTGTACAACCAAACGACTACACATTGAGAGTAACCAGATACTACAAAGCTGCTCTTAGCAAGACTTGAGACTGAGCTGAAACGACAGAATGGGCCTCTGTACTTGTAATTTATCTGAGTATTTATATTTCCTGCTTCTTTCTACTTTCTACCACAACAGTTTCTACTCTTGTTACTTTGAAGATTCACATTTTCCACACCAAACTATTTGGTCTAACTACACAGCAGTTTATGAAGAATTAGTAGCGTCAATACGGCAGAGCAATATGGCTTAAATCAATATCTTTACATATGTACATTTTCCGGGAATAATATAAATCATGATATTCGCAAACTTGTGCAGAATCACACTATAAATATTCCGATTTTTTTTCAATGAAATAAATTGTGTTCCGCATTACGTTAGACAAAACTCACACATAACTCAAGAGCATCCGTAACTAACTCTGGACGCTTATGATTACCAGTCAGCAGATATGATATTGTTAACATAAATACGCAAATGACAGGATGTTGCGTCATTAACGGACAATACATGTTCACATCAACAAGAACTAGTCACATTTAGTTATGTATCCGAGGGTTTATCTTGCGCCTATACTTCACTTTATTTATAAAACAACTCAAGTACTCAATTTCCAAGTACTCAATATGATAACATAGCGTTTAACAAAACATGACAAAACAATCCAACTAAATTGTGGCTCTGAAACACTGCACCTCTCTGCATGCGCAGAAACAGCCCCCAGCTGTTCTCCCTGCTCTCAACCAGCAACACCGCTAGCACCCCCCGACGATGCCACCACACCCACGGTGGCTTAGAAACATCACATTTCATTTAGACTAAACTGCTCCATGTCTCATGCGCTTCACCACATGCTGTAACACTCTGTGCAAAAATAAGTCCCATCGAGCTTCACTCTGCACGGTGGTGTAGTGGCTAGCACTGACGCCTCACAGCAAGAGGGTCTGTGGTTCGGATCCCGGGCGGGGTTCGGATACTGGTCTGGCAGATCCTTCTGTGTGGAGTTTTCATGTTCTCCCCGTGGCAGCGTGGGTTCTCTCCGGGTTCTCCGGCTTCCTCCCACAGTCCAAAGACATGCTCCATAGGTTAATTGGACTCTAAATTGCCCGTAGGTGTGCATGTGAGCGTGAATGGTTGTGTATCTATTTGTCTGCCCTGTGATGAACTGGCGACCTGTCCAGGGTGTACCCTGCCTTCGCCCCTTGACAGCGGGGATCGGCTCCAGCGCCCCGCGACCCTAACGAGGATAAGCGGTTAAGATAATGGATGGATAGCTCTAACTTTGTGATTCTGTTTAGCCCAGCACAGAAGGCTTAGCAGGCCCTGACGGCCTGCCGCTCCCAGTCAGTAACTCAATCTCATGAATTGTTTCAAAAAAAATCATTTGATGCATTAGGTCAGTGGTCCCCAACCACCGGGCCGCGGCCCCCTTGGTATCGGGCCGCAGAGAAAGAATTAATGAAGAAAAAAAGATCAAGGTCAGACAAAAGTTTCATTTTGAAAAAAGACCGGATACTTCCATCTGCGCGTAACTTTAGAAAAATCTCTTGACACATGTTATGTGTTAGTTACCCCAAAAATGAAATTTAAAAGTCCATTTCAGCTTGGTGTTCTGGATTAAAATTAAGGCAAAGTATCCTTGAGATCACCAAAAAATCTCTGAAATACCATTTTCAACATCCTGTCTTTGTGAAGCGGGTTCAAATGAAGAAGTTGACTGGACGTGAAGGTCTAATTTACGGAGTTAACAGGACATAAACACACATCGGGGGACGTTTTCTCCCATCACACCGAGATGGGACCGACTCGTAGCAGAGAAACCAGCTCAGAGCTCACACAAATTTGGCTTAATGGTGAGTTCTTTATGCACTTTATAATTGCTTCATGTTGGTCGTATCATTTTATTGCATCATATCTATTACGTCATATGTATTACATCGTATTTATCGCCCCACACCGCGAAGGCCGGTCCGTGAAGATATCGTCTGACACGAAATCGGTCCGTGCCACAAAAAAGGTTAGGGACCGCTGCGTTAGGTGACCTGTGGCCTGCAGTGCACACGTAAAGGCCCTGGTGGGAGCCTGTACAACTTGTACTGAGCCAACTACACATTGAGGGTAGTCAAGTAAGTCAGCAAGACTTTAGACTAGGCTGAAGGGACAGAATATACAACATGAGCTTTTGTTGGACTTTATTCAAACCTATGTCTACGATCACATAAGTTTTTTTTAAATAATTCACAATTTTTTCTGAATGTGTTACGTAGCCCTCTTGAAAAAAAATAATGATAACTTGTACAATATTGTGATTTAATCAAATAATCACAGCTTGTGTCTTTACAACCCAGTCACCAGACACTGTTTTTACAATTGTACGTTTCTACAAACCACGGATCACGAGGAATGTTGACGTTCCTAAACAAAATGTTTCAAATCATTTGTACATTGTTTATATTGTTTTCAGAGACGGAGCTCTATAAAACCCACTTTACTCCACCTGCTCAGCAGCAACCAGCAGGCAGACACGTTTCCTCGTTCAACGTTTCCAGTTAATTTTGAAGAAATGGGAAGAAAAACTGTGTATTCACAAAAACAGGAAAACCAAAACCGTTTTATGGAGATATTTACATTTCACAGATTTCTAAGGGGGTGATCTGTGAAAGCACTTTTTCTTTCTTTGTTATTTTGTATCAACTTTTTGTCATTTTTAGTGATAATACATGTGTAACAGGAAGTCATGGAGAGAGACGTGCAACAAACGCCCCCAAGCAGAACCAGCAATGTTGGGGTTCACAGTCTGCGTTTGAACCTGAAGGCACCGTCTGTGCTCTGTGCGGTTTGCAACCTTTCCACACAGGAGTGACATTAGTAGGCGTAAGTAAATACCCGGCTCATGTCTGGCTTGAATTATTTACCTGAGGAATGGGATGATTAGCACCCACGCACCAATTCAACACAGCCAGCAAGGACATGACATCACTGTCCCCATGTCCAAAGCAGCAGAGTGCGTGATGTCAGTGTGGTAGTTGTAGCCATGGTGGAAGTCCTGCTCTCTGAATCTTGTCTGTGAAAAACCATTATGTTTATGTTTAGCAAAATGGTATCAGAGGTCTACAAGTTACAATATTGGTCGGGAGTAAGAAGTGCAGAGCTGGATTGGTAACCTAGATTATTACTACCAAGAGGAAAGATGCATGTGAAGAGAGATTATCCTGGTTCCTGATACTCTCAAGCTACCAACCATCATTAAAAGACATCATCTTTGTTATTTAGAGCAAATGTTTTGCAGGAGAAACATATTTACATACTTTTAGAACTTCAAACAATGCATGCAAAGCATATAACGTTTCCTGCATGAGGGCTTCCCACAAAAACCTGCGAGCCTGAAGCCCGGCAGTGACGTAGAGACGGCGTGTACGACTCTGGTAGCGGCAGCCGCCCTAAAGCATACCCTGTTTTATGGTCTATTGTCTCTAAATGGACCACATCATTTACTAAATGAACATCATGCTGTATTTAAAAACACATGTTTTTGACCAAAACAAAGCTACAGAATGTCATCAGAATAGTTTTAGTGTTGGTGGCTGACTGGTCTGGTGGTGTTCTTGCTCGTTTACTGGACTGGGAATGTGTGACCTTTTTTAATAATTGTGTTCAAACTTTTTTTTTTCTTTTAAATGTTTAACAGTACAAATCAAACTGAACTCTGTCATCTGATCTCACATGAGCACAGGAAAAGCACTTTATACTGAAGTCGACTCTACAAGCTGTCGTTGTCTCTACAAGCTGTCGTTGTCTCTACAAGCCGGTCAGACCCAGCTCACCTGCATTAAATCCATCAGCACTGAGAGAGATGGGATGGAGAAAGAGGTGAAGGGAAAGAAATACAGAGGTACTGAGGAAGAAATATAATAGAGGAGATAAAAAGACAGACACCAAACAGATCCTCTGTGTTAAATAATTCAGCATGTGGTTTCTGATAGTTGGCCCTGCTCGCCCCGGTTTGCTCTGTCACAAGCTGCCGGTAAGCGTGTGTGTGTGTGTGTGTGTGTGTGTGTGTGTGTGTGTGTGTGTGTGTGTGTGTGTGTGAGTGTGAGTGTGAGTGTGTGAGAGAGAGAGAGAGAGAGAGAGAGAGAGAGAGAGAGAGAGAGAGAGAGAGAGAGAGAGAGAGAGAGAGAGAGAGAGACAGGTGCTAGGTGGTGTAATGTTCAGGTGGCTCAGTTTGCCAGACGGAGTATTTACTTAATTAAACAGACATATAAGTAACACACACTGAAAAACCCTTCACTACAGCCACACTCACTCCCTCACTCACTCATACACACACACACACACACACACACACACACACACACACACACTCAACCCTGAGTGACCGATTCATATCTCATACTACACACAGTTAGCGTTGCTAACGTCTATCTTCTTTCTGAAGAGGGAGGGAAAGAAACAAAGACACAAGACAGGCTAAAGCTAAATGCTATCACGTTATGTCAGTCTAAGATATTCTAAATATCCCTACAACCATTTTCTGCCTTCATGTCCCCCTCAGGAGAAGGCAATGCAAAGGTTTTAAACGTTTAGTTTTATTATATTGCATTGGTAGTAGTATTAGTACACTAATCTTGTCCTAATTGTTTATCAGTCTGAACATACAAGGTACAATAAGTTACATTGCAGTAAGACTGTATGCTGTATCCATCTGGACAGAAATTCAACACCGAACATACCACACACCTGAGGAGGAAGTGACATCTTGTTGCCATGGGCGACAGGGGAGGTTGTTGGGGGAGGGGTTTCATAAAGTGTGAGTGTGATAGACGGAGAGACAGAGAGACACACAGCGAGCAGGAGGATTCCCCTTTTCTTTTGCTGCAGTGGAAACTTGAGAGTGATCTGAAAATGAGCAGAAGGGCTGGATGTTCTCACATGTTTTTAAATTGATTTTCCTCAAAGTGGAGCTCGAGTACACAGAGCGAGGTCACACACCAGGATGTTTGACCCTGTTGGACTAAGACGTCTGATAATGGACCAGGTGTTCTTTGAGGTGTGATGAATTGACCATTATCGTTTGGGACATCTGGAAATTGATCACCGTGTGTGTAGGAAGTGATCATACAAACATCCAATCAATTCACACACCTTTCCACCAGTGCTTTGTGGATATTTTCAAAGCCCGCGTGTACTAAAGTCCACTCACATAAGATCCCGCTGTCACAGTGTGGGAGAGTTTGTTCTGTGAATGTGAAGATGTACAAGCGCCGGGAATATGTGGAACTCTACGAGAAGGATCTGGCCAAGTGGGCGCTGCTACGCAACGTGAACACTGTGATGAAACACAGCACGCTGATGCCGGTACGCAACTCTGTGTGTGTTTGTGAGTGAGTGAGATGCTGTCTTCTCTAATATTGCAGAACTGTGCCTAACATAACTATACATAAATCACAAAAATATGGCTTTATGTTTTGAATCGTGAGTTACAAATCATAATTGTATATCAAAAAACTGTGTTTAAGTGTTTAAGACTGTGTGTGTGTGTGTGTGTGTGTGTGTGTGTGTGTGTGTGTGTGTGTGTGTGTGTGTGTGTGTGTGTCTGTGTGTGTTATTAAAACCGTGGCACAAAGGCAACAATTTGTGGCCATGTTTGTGAGCAACAAAAGCAAACTCTTTCTCCTTTGCACCTTCAAGGCACAGTCAGACAGTTTGTGAAATATGCTTATTCCTTCCATGCGAAATTATCGATTATTATGCAGATCTTAATTATAAGGCTAAATACAGCCAGCAGCCGGTGAGCTCAGCCGAGGACTGCGCTACCCTGGCTCTGTACAAAGAAAGAGTAAATCTTCCCCCCGTTTCTCTAGTTTCATGTTCTTGCTTTTGTGTACTGACAAGATATAAAAAATGAACAATATAATATTGATATGTACAAATATAACAGATTTTTCCTTTCAAATTTGATAATATGGTGTCTACATTATGCTAAGACATATGTTATGTACTGTACATGTTTTTTTTACATGGTATACATGTTTTTTTTAGCAGATTTTGAGCAGCAGTTTGTTTTGTTAAACTGACAACTGGGTTTATAATCCAGACTATCTGCATCCTGGAGGGAGTAACTTTTTAGAGATGCTGTTCAGGCTTACGTGCTGAAAGTTTGACACGTAAACCTTTGACAGCGTGTAAACACCTCTGATGTACTAACCCTTCACTCCTGTCCCCCACTGTCTTCTGGTTAGATGTCCTCGCGGTCCACCTTGGCAAATTCCTGGTACATATGTTGTGTCTTGTACTTTCCAGAAGTTCCCGGTCCAGGCCGCACTGTCCGTCTGGAGCAGGAGATCATCCGGGGTTTATTTCACTGTCTTCAGACTGCACCATTTATTTAAAACGCGAGAATAAATTCACTAACCATCTTCATGTAACATAGTAGAGGAAGTAAAGCTCACCCCGTGGCTGGAGACTGAGAAGAAATGCATCCATTGAAAGGGTTCACATGTCTCCAGACTGCATTAAGCCTGGTCTAGGTGCAGTGTGAAAACGGTTATGATTTGGTTATTTAAACAAAGAAACATGGATTCTAATCACGGGTCTGATCAACTTGCATGTCATAAAGTCAATGTCATTTATGGTTATGATCTATCATGCAATCTGCCTTATTGCTCCGACTCTAAATTAGAATTTTGATTTCTTCTTTTCTCTGACGATGATTCGACTCATTTATGATCCCAATCCTAATCCTGGTTTTGAGTTCAATTTGAGATTTTTTTCTTTTCCCCAGGGCGACTATGTCTGGTTGGACTTGAAGACCGGTCGGGAGTTTGAGGTGCCGATTGGTGCGGTGGTCAAACTCTGTGACTCGGGACAGATCCAGGTGCTGGATGACGAAGGAAACGTAAGTGCTGAAACACTTTTTTTGTTACCTTCACGTCTGTGGGAGCATGCAATACTGAAATACTCCCTATGTATATACTACTGCAACTGTCCTGCGCACTACGATAACCTCGCCCTGCCCATCACCAGGAGCACTGGATCTCGCCCCAGAATGCCACCAACATTAAGCCAATGCATCCCACCTCCATCCACGGTGTGGAGGACATGATCCGCCTGGGAGACCTCAACGAAGCTGGCATCCTCCGCAACCTGCTCATCAGATACCGAGAAAAGCTCATATATGTGAGTAGTACTGCAGTACTGTTCTCATACTACTGCTGCACCATGACACAGAAAAACCCAACAATCCTCCATTAACCCATTACTTACATGTCGTACCTCGGTAATGATGATGTGCTCACCTGCATTTTCGTTAATAAGCGTGAACATTTTAACACGACTCACATTCTGGCAGAGCATTACGGTTGGTAGAGTTACTTTACCGCAGGTGACCTGGGGCTGTTCCTTTAAAGTCTGTCCAATTTGTCCAGATTGCATTTGATATGCGATCCCATGGAATTCTGCACACTTTTACACGGTTGTCTCATCCAAATACAGATCTCACATTTCACCGGAGAAGTGTGGAGAATTAAATGTCTTCATTGATATTAAGCCAATAAAAATTGTAAATTTACTTTTGGATCACTTCCTGGTGAAGTTGTTTGGAATTTAAAATATTAGTTTTCAGGCTTTCTCCAACGAAGCTCATCGATTGGGTAAAAAATGGAACGAGAATTATTCAAAATAAAATAGTGCAGAAGTTTTTAAATATAACATATAGATTAGAATTAGGGCAACCTCCGCTGGTGGTTGTTTTTCCTGCTCTCACCTCAATCTCCTGCCTCTTTATCTTCTCTGTGGCCCTCCTTCTCTTCCTCCTCCTTCTCTTCATCCTTCTTCTCTTCCTCCTCGTTGTCCTCTCCCTTTTCCCCGTGGCCTGTGAAGACAAACTGTGGTGGCAGGGTAAGTCAGCTCTTGCACGTCGAGCATAGCTGGGGACGGATCTGACCTCGGCTGAAAATGATGCACCTCACACATATATTGAATGCACAAATAACTGCACGGCCTCAGGAATAGAAACATGCCGTGTATTTCCTATCAAACTGCATCTGCAAACTGCACGTTCTATGCACATGTTTGTTGCACGTTTGAAATGTTTCATGTCAGCGGTATTATGTCTTATACGTTCTTAAAGCCGAAACTTGGGAGTCAATTTATTCTACTTAGCTTTGCACAAACTTTGTATCTGGATGTTTGTGATAAGTGATTGCTATCGTCACAAAATACAGTTTGTGTCATGGCTTACAGCAAAAACGAAATGGGTACGCAGCGTTGGAAAAAAGCTGCTTTTCCAAATCGCTAAAGCTGTGAAGGTGTCCTGTTTTACGGCGCTGGTTCTCCCAGCGCTCCAACCTGGACGTTGCATGTTGTTTTTGTTTCCAACATGGCCGCTAGATCTCTCGTAGCGAACACTGATATGTCCTCATTAACGTCCCTCACCATCTGAGCTGCGACGCCTTGTGTCACCTCATCCACCCTTCCTCCAAGTCCCTGCTGTGTGAGCAGGCAGCATCGGTCAACAATTGTTTGCAACATTTACTGTTCCTAAATACCTAATTTAAGGTAATTGTACTTAACATTTTCCAAAAATAAATCTTCTGAAACACAGTTAATTCTCCAGTGACACAGTGCAGGTGTTGTTGAGTTGAGACACTGCACAACAAGGTTTTAAGGACTCAATTATAACAAATATTTATAAAGTTAGATTAAACTGCCCAACACTCTATTAGAGTACTTAAAAGAAATCCACCTTTGCCAAATACAACAAAAATGCTGCTCACACATTAATGCGTTAGTGATAATATATATGTAAGCTTTGTGCTCTGGCAAAAATCTGGCAAAAAAGTTGTTGGAAACTTTTTTCATGGGTTGTACAGTCTTTGGAGGTTTAGGCATGTGAATGCTACGCTGCTGGCTAGTTTATCTTTCAGATCATTGGCATGAAATGGCTCAAAGTTCTTTGTCATCATCAGCCTTTACCCGGCTCTTCCTCCCTGTGTGCAGACGTACACCGGCTCCATCCTGGTGGCCGTCAACCCGTACCAGCTGCTGCCCATCTACACGGCTGACCAGATCCGCCTCTACACCAATAAGAAGATCGGCGAAATGCCGCCGCACATCTTCGCCATCGCTGACAACTGTTACTTCAACATGCAGAGGAACAACCGCGATCAGTGCTGCATCATCAGGTAGGAGGGAGTTCAGGAAATGTAGGCGTGGCTGAAGTGCAAATCTCCAATATGCGGCAAAGATATGAGCCGGTCTGTCGGTCGGTCGCTCCTTCTCTTTAGTAAAGAGTTGACCTCCAGGGAAACATCGTGACCCCTATGGGATGGATGATTGTGCAAAACAGTGATCAGCCAGAACACCCTGAAGCTGACATTTTAAATTCTGCTTTTAGTTACGATCACCTTTGAGCCCTCATTATGATTATTAATAACATTAGACATCTTAACATCGTAACAGTAAAACACACTCTGGCAGTGGAGTGTACACATTCACACACTGGTCCAAAAAGAGAGAGGATTTAATTAAACCGAGGACATTTTTCAAATGTACTGACCAAAATATGTACAAAATGTCAAAGAAATAGCGTCAAAACAGAAAATAAAGTGTAAAAAAAAAAAGTCAAAACAGAGGACTTGACGAAGTAACTTTTAAATGCACCAGTGTTTCAGGAATGATCTCTACATGGGAAATATTAGGGATTGAAATATATTTACTTATCCAATATGGATAGACAGATAATTACTTTATTATCTATCTATCTATCTATTGGATAAGTAAATATATACTGGTGTTGTAGAAAACAGGAAACATCTGTTTATTCCAATTTTGGTGTTGACAAAAGTGTAAGTACCAAAACAATGAGTGTGTGTGTGTGTGTGTGTGTGTGTGTGTGCGTGCGTGTGTGCGCGTGTGCGTGTGTGCGTGTGTCTTGTTAGTGGTGAGTCCGGAGCGGGGAAAACAGAAAGCACCAAACTGATCCTGCAGTTTCTGGCAGCCATCAGTGGTCAACACTCCTGGATAGAACAGCAGGTTCTGGAGGCCAACCCTATACTAGAAGGTAGGAGCACGCACGCACGCACACACGCACGCACACACACACACATATCAAAGCAGTCAAGTGATACAGGAAACATTTCAGGGTTCAAGGAAATCGGACTGCTGTTGGGATTCTGGGAAAAAAACTGCATGGGGACCAAACACAGTGTCACACATATTGATATGATATGCAACGATCACGATCGAATGTCCTTATTTTTCAAAGAAAAGCTCTGTTTTTTTCAATGAAGATAACGTTCAATTAATCAGAAATAGCCTCTATACATTGTTAATGTGGTAAATGACTATTCGCGGTGGAATTGTCTGTTTTTTAATGAAATCTCTACAGAAGTGTATAGAGGCCCATTTCCAGCAACTATCACTCCAGTGTTTTAGTGGGACATTATGTTTGCTAATCGCCTTAGAAGACTAATGGATGATAAGAAAACCCTTAAACTCTTGTGCAATAATGTTAGCACAGCTGAAATAGTTCTGCTGAAAAAAAAACAAACATTAAAACACACAAATACTCACGGAGGTACACACCTGCAGCTGGGTCATTCGCATGTTCATGTGACATCATCACCACTGGTTTGTCTTCCAGCCTTTGGCAATGCTAAAACCATCCGCAACGACAACTCGTCTCGTTTTGGGAAATACATCGACATCCATTTCAACAAGAGAGGAGCCATAGAGGGAGCCAAGATCGAGCAATACCTGCTGGAGAAATCCAGAGTCTGTCGACAGGTACGGCTCACAACGTCTGACAACATGGCAAAAACCTTTTTCCAGCGACATGTTTTGCTTATATGTCCACTTGTTGTTAATTTCATGAGTGGATACTTTCAGACATTCACATGCTAACATTAACATGCTAAAGTGAAGATGCTAAGGTGAGTGAGCACCCTTTGAAAGACACACAGTGGGTGTTTCTGTAATCTTCCTACAAGGTATAAAGTAGTGAAGAAGGCAAATAAAGAACACATCTTTTTTTCCAAACGGCAATCTCTAGGTACAAATACACTGAAATAATTACTGTATTTTGATTTATTTTAGTCTTTTTTGCTCTCTCATCTCTTCTATTTATCGCTTTACATGTCACGTTATAATATGTGTATATGACATATACTGAACATATAAGTACATACTGTACTTTTTTTTTTACTTCAATATGTTTTTTCATGTTCTTATTTCATTTTTATTCCATTTAAATAGTTATGCATCTGCTTTTTTACCCCTCAGCCTGTGTCTGTGCTGCTGAAACGTGAATTTTAATGTTCACTTTTACTTAACGGTGCAACACTTACTCCATCTCTCTCTCTCTCTCTCTCTCTCTCTCTCTCTCTCTCTCTCTCTCTCTCTCTCTCTCTCTCTCTCTCTCTCTCCACAGGCCCATGATGAGAGGAACTACCACGTTTTCTACTGCATGCTGAAGGGCATGACTGGAGAGGAGAAGAAGAAACTGAGTCTGACCAAGGCCACTGACTTCACCTACCTGACCATGGTGAGTACTGCATCACCTCCATCCTCGTGTGAGCAACCGGTCTGCTGTTGCAGCAGTTGAGACTTTGACCTTTTTGCATTAAGTGAACTTTAATATTGAATCTTTAAGTAGACTTTGTAAATGTAACAATGTCGGTCAAGACGGGAATCTCTCAGTTTGGAAAAAGACAGGAAAAGTCTGAAAAAACCCACATGAACGTTCAGTTGCTTTTTCTACTTGTAAACTAGAAGATTGTCCTTTTTCCCTCCGGGGTCGAGTCAGGGCATCCTGCTGCTCAATACAAATGATATTCAATATTGGATCACCACAAAGTGAGTCCCTCTCTCTCTCTCTGTTTCTCTGCAGGGTAAGTGTACAGTGTGTGATGGCCGAGACGACATGAAGGAGTACTCCAACATCCGCTCTGCAATGAAGGTACTGATTACATTTGGAACATACCAGACATTCGCTCCACGTGTAACTTCAGTGCTTTAGTAGCTGCTTGAAGTCAAATAATACTTTTTGATTAAAAACTTTGTTTTAAAATGAACTGAAAAGGACCTCCGTTGCTCTGCAGGTGCTAATGTTCACAGACAAAGAGAACTGGGAGATTTCTAAACTGCTGGCTGCTATATTACACATGGGAAACCTCAGATACGAAGGTACAGTCAAAAGGATTCTTTGTGAATTTTACTACACAATTCATCGGTTTGTTGCTGCTCTGGTATGTTTCCACTTCAGTATTCCTCTATGGTTCGTTCCTGTCATTATACTTCTGAACAGGAGCATAAATCCTATTTTCATAGTTCCAGGTTGGTTTTCTCCCAAAGCTCTCTCTGGACATTGTTCATACTGTCCGTTAACGAACGCCTTCGATCATAAAGCTTAGCAGTAGCGTGGGGTGTGGTGAGGCTCTTCATGGCTTCAGGCTGCACACATGCTGGTTGTTGAATACCAGTAAACACTATCAGGACTAGTAAAGGTTGGCGAACATATGTTTTTTGGGGTTAAGAAAAAATATTTTTTAAGACAATTCATATTGTCCTAAGAATATACAGTCAAATTTGTAGTAGGTAGTAAAGTATCTTTTTACAAAATATGCGAATGCAATCAGAAACTATCAGATATCTTCAAAGAAAATAAAAGGTATGGAGGGAAAGTTGCATTACAGAGGTTTACAAAGCATTTCCAGTTTTTGTTATGCTAGCATTATTATGGTATGGCAGTATAACCTCCTCCAGTGAGACGCTTGACGTGCTTCGTCGTCTTTAAGCTGTTGACCTTTGGCCCTGCAGCTCGTACCTACGACAACCTGGATGCCTGCGACGTGGTTCGCAGCCCTCACCTCACCGCTGCTGCTACGCTGCTGGAGGTGACACACACACACACACACACACACACACACACACACACACACACACACAGACACGTGTATATATATAATTCAGGGGCCTCTGTATTGTACCCTTGAGGCCGAGCTACCTTTCAATACTGACAAATCAAAAACCAAAGGAAATACCTGACCTCATATTAAGCCATTTTGTGTACCTTTACAATAATTCATTTTAGTGTGACTTCGAGAGGATGAGTTGATATTGAATTAGCGAACCTCTAAACAAAAAGTAAAGAAATGTTTCAAGGCAAACCAAATCTGCAATCTTGAGTATTTCTCCCACCTCATCTCTGGCACCGCCATCACTCTCATTGTTATTGCCAATCGGCAATTTTTGTACTATATATATGTACTTTATTGTATTTTATAGCATTGTGTTGCATTGTGCTGTACAGTGTTGTGCCATAGTTGTTGCTGTTGAACTATACTAATAGCACAATGCCACTAAATTGTAATAACCTGATGAGGGACTCTACCGAACTCTGGCCCAATTACATTGAGGAAATGTTGATTTATGTGCACTGTCTCTGGTAAATATATAAATAATACTGTTGTACTGAAGGAGATGAAACAGGTGTGTGTGTGTGTGTGTGTGTGTGTGTGTGTGTGTGTGTGTGTGTGTGTGTGTGTGTGTGTGTGTGTGTTTAGGTGGATGGTAAAGACCTGATGAACTGTCTGACCAGCCGAACTCTGATCACCAGAGGAGAGACTGTCTCCACGCCGCTCAGCAGAGAACAAGCTCTGGATGTACGGGACGCTTTCGTTAAGGTGAAGCACTCCATTATTAAAACTCTTTTATTCATCTTTTCCTGAAATATGACCTTAAATATGAGGCCAAAACTAAAATTCATTACAAGAGGTAAATGATATACTGTGGAGATTTAAAAAAAAAATGTATATATTTTATTTAGTTATTTCTACAGTTCAACAAAAAATACAACGCTCAAAAGTAAGAAGGAACACGATAAACTAACCATGCGTATGGAACAAGAAACAAGGAAAAGAAAACACATACACACTTAAAAATCCACACAGGTAAATAAGTAAAAATCAAAATATATAATGATAAACCAAAACAATCAAAACAACCATGCAACACTTCATCAGCTTTGTCAGTCAATCGTGTCCATAAAAACTATAAATTCATTCCAACACAGAAATATACAAAAAATGTATATTTCATGAGTTATATTCACAGGGGTTCTTTAACTTTAGTTTAAACGTATATGGGGTTGCATCTTGGTGAAACATAGTACTTGTCTTTTCAAGAGTTACTGAGCCTTTTGAGGCATCAAACTCCAGAAACCCGTGAGGTTAGGGAGGTGAGTCACCTGCCAGCTTCCTTATTTTGACATGTATTTGGTCCATTTTGTCCATCGAGCTATGTATGTGCCCTTTCTCAGTCTCAGAAGGGAGGTCATTCTTTCCATCTTGCAGATTTCTTTAACTATTTCAGTCAAGTTTTCTGTTGAAGGTGGGTTGACCCACCTTTATAACCACGTTGAATGTATTTCCTTCAAAGCAAATATTTTTCAAAGCAAATTGTTTCAGTATTTTAAGTCCCGCGTTTTGTGTGTGTGCGTCCAGGGAATTTACGGCCGCTTGTTTGTGTGGATCGTGGAGAAGATCAACGCGGCCATTTACAAGCCGACGTCCTCACAGCCCAAAGCGCTCAGACGCTCCATTGGACTGCTGGACATCTTCGGCTTTGAGAACTTCACTGTCAACAGGTCCAACACGTCTCAAAGTTTTAAAGGACCAGATCTAGATTGATTCTTATGAATTTGATTGATTCTTGTATCTTGACTTGATTTGTCAAAACCTCTTACACGCCTAAAATCATTTTGTCTCCGTTGTTTCTTGCCGCTCCTCGCCCCTCCCTCCAGCTTTGAACAGTTGTGCATTAACTTCGCCAACGAGAACCTGCAGCAGTTCTTTGTCCGGCACGTCTTCAAGCTGGAGCAGGAGGAGTACAACCTGGAGCACATCAACTGGCAGCACATCGAGTTCACCGACAATCAGGACGCCCTGGACATGATCGCTATCAAACCCATGAACATCATCTCGCTCATTGACGAAGAGAGCCGGTTCCCCAAGGTACGCACACTGTGGTGGACAGATGGTGGCACTCAGGTATTTAACCATCGTAAACTCCTTTTTTGAGTTTGATTAAATAATCAGATGGACTTCAAATCTAGTCAGTATCATCATGGAAACAAAGGTCAGAGAATTTACATGAGTCACCATCACTTGGCCTTACATTAGCCCTGTGTGCTGCTTATTTATTGCTTGGATGTTTATTGTTATCTAAGAATACATAAAGTAGCTAGAATCAAAAAAATGTACAACAAAATTGTTTCAAATGACAAAGTCAAAGTTGTCCCTTTCAGTGATGAACCTACAGAGAACTATGAGCTGAATCTACAGCTTTATGGAACTCTGTCGAGCGTTTCAGCTCATTTATTTGTATCTGTTCAGCGCCAAACTTTATTCTGGTTTACTCTCATAGTGTAAAAGACCAGAGTACTATTCCTGCTCAGCAGAAGAAACAGACAGACAGACAGAGTTAGACACTAGCTGCTGAAACATTCAGCAGCTGAAGTGACAAGAGGAGGTGGAGACCTAAACCGGAGCTTAAAGAGAGTAAATGACAGACTTACATTCACCACATCAACATGGTCATCTAGTTAATATACTAAGTTGTCTCTTTGTTTCCGTCTCCTGCAGGGCACGGACTCCACCATGCTGAACAAGCTGAACTTTCAGCACAAGCTCAACACGTACTACATCCCTCCAAAGAACAACCACGAGACCCAGTTTGGCATCCAGCACTTTGCTGGAGTGGTTTACTACGAAACGAGAGGTCAGGGTCACTCCGTACACACCGGGAGGCCATGAAGACTGTAGGAACTGTGGAAGATGTTTTGTGAAGCTGGTTTGATGTGTTTCCATCTGTTCTATCTCTCGAGCTATGCTCTTATTATTATTTTTATTATTACTATTATTGTGACTTGTGTTTTTGTTTCATATTTGCTGAAATAGCTGATGATACGAAACATTTGTTATCGATGATTACGTGCTTCTGTGTTTTTTTTATGTGACACTGTGTGTGTGCGTGTGTGTGTGTGTGTGTGTGTGCGTGTGCGTGTGTGTCTTGCAGGCTTCTTGGAGAAGAACAGAGACACTTTATACGGTGACATCATCCAACTGGTTCACTCCTCCAAGAACAAGTTCATCAAACAGATCTTTCAGGCTGACGTAGCTATGGTATTACACACACACACACACACACACACACACACACACACACACACACACACACGCACACACACACACACACACACACACACACACACACACACACACACACACACTGAAAAGTGCTATACAAGTTCAGGTCCATTGCCATCTCTGCACATCTGGGCAGAAAAAAGGCAACCCCTTGTCTGTTTACTGAAATGAACAGCAGACTAATTGTAGTTCTGCACTGTGACCACTGGTGGTCAGTAAATGTTCATCTTTCTGGATACACTCAAGTCAAAGGTAAGTTCAAAAATTGACCAATCAGACAGAAATCACACCTTAATAACTTCTGATGTCAACTGCCTACTGTCTTGTGAAAACCACAGATGTGTTACTGTTGAACTGAAGGATGTAGTGTTCATTTGTGAGTTGAGAAAATCCTCCTACTTCCTCAGCTAATGAACTCTTTAAAAAGCCTCTTGGATAAGCCGGAAAAAACATTGTCACAAAGCTGAAAAGAGCTGTGTATATCTTGTCTTAGAGATGCTGGTTCAGACTTGTAACAGATGTGATGTACCAGACATGTGAATGCAGCAGTAATATGAATCCAGAAACATCACACGTGATAGTAAAACACATTTTACTACTCACATACTTAAAGTATAAGTAAAGTTTTGAAGTAAATGATCTGAATACTTCTTTGACCTCTGGCTGCAACTAACAATTATTTTCATTCTAAATTAATCCATTCATTCTTTTCTGGATTAATCAATCATTTGCCCATGAAATGTAAACAAGTTTGATTTGAGCCCACTTACAAATATACATTTTTGAAACCAGCAATTTATTTGTTCTTTAAAAATCTTTAATGGTGATTTTTTTCTGTTGATTGAATCATTAATTAATCAACGAGTTATTGTTGTTGTTGCTCAAATTTAACTCCTGCTTGTTTGCCAGACATTGCCAAATACTTTCATATGTAGAGACAGCAAGGAAGAAAGTAAGAGCTCAGGAAGAGAGAAAGGAGTCCTCATTGTTTCAGACCCCTTCACTTTTTGTGCTGTCTGTGTGTGTGTGTGTGTGTGTGTGTGTGTGTGTGTGTGTGTGTGTGTGTGTGTGTGTGTGTGTGTGTGTGTGTGTGTGTGTGTGTGTGTGTGTGTGTGTGTTTAGGGAGCAGAGACCAGGAAGCGTTCGCCCACTCTGAGCAGTCAGTTTAAGAGATCTTTGGAGCTGCTGATGAGAACTCTGAGCGTCTGTCAGCCTTTCTTCGTTCGCTGCATCAAACCCAACGAGTACAAGAAACCCATGGTGAGTGTCTGCCCTCTGTATCCAAATAGA
Organism: Clinocottus analis; assembly: GCF_023055335.1. Lineage (NCBI taxonomy): Eukaryota > Metazoa > Chordata > Actinopteri > Perciformes > Cottidae > Clinocottus > Clinocottus analis. Next base: position 12,840,251 of record NW_027175931.1, on the reverse strand, counting down.
ATAAGTTTAGTTTTAAGGGATTTTATTCGACAAGCAGGACAATAGAAGTGAAACGACTTGGTTACTCGTCGACTGACTTCGCAGCAGCTGGAAAGCAAAACATTTCTCAGCAAGTTCACTAGCTGTGTTTCACTGTGAAGTCGACAGAATAGAGAGATCACATCAAGTCTCGTCGGATCTAATGCTCAGAGAAGGGTCACATTAAGGTAAATGCAGCAGTTATGAAGGAGTCAGATATATCTGTTATCGATTTATACTTTAAAGGCAAACGGTCTTAAATGGAAGCAAATCAATATTTACAGTAAACATAGTCATTTGTGACTAATCTGTCAAAATGATTTTCCTGGTATTCTCTCAAAACCTGTGTATAGATATTTCCTTTAAACTTCTGTGGACATTGTTCATTACTGAATATTCAAACAGGGATGTAAGCACCACGTGAAGTTTGTAAAAAAATAAAAAAAACAGTGGTCCAGAATTACAGCATTACAGCCCTTCCAAAGGAAAACTGATCAACTACTTATCTCTGTGTTTTTGCCTCCACAAAACTGAGAAAGATCTCAAGGATTAAATGGAGGTTGTGTTTAACAACAAAAACTCCATGAGAATCATCCTAACAAGCACTCACACAACTTGTGCAGTGTAAGAAGTTAAATGTATTACTTATTCAATGTTTTATTTGTATGTCGCGTAAGCCAAAGCCCCACATCACAGCGTTCATATCCACAACAGACACGACCACAGACTGTATAAGAAGTGGACGTTGTCATTGTGACGTCACACATCGGTTTGTGGACTGATGTTATCGAGCATTAAGTTTGGAGATTTTGTCGTCGCCATCTTGGATTACGACCATTGTCATGTTGTTGTTTTTTTCGCAAACTAATGAACTTACTATATTTGGAACGCAGAGGAGTGACATAGAGTCACTGTATACGGACAGCTCTGGTAGCTGCAGCGACCTGTCAATCATATTAAGCCCGCCCTAAAACATAATCTGCTTTATGGTCTGTTTGACTCTAAATGGCCATCATTTACAAAATAAACACCATGCTGTATTGAAGAAGACTAAAGATTGAGACATAAACTCATGTTTACAATGTTTACTGAGGGAATAAATCAAGAGGGAAATAGAGTCATTTTCTCATAGACTTCTATGCAACCAGAGGAGTCGCCCCCTGGTGGTCAGGAGAGAGAATGCATACTTTTACTTAATACCTGAGGTCAACTGATTTTGGATGTCAGTAAAATCAGCCTTCCTGTCACAGTGTTTGTGTCTGTAGTTGTTTGACAGGGAGCTGTGTGTGCGTCAGCTGAGGTACTCGGGCATGATGGAGACCATTCGCATCCGGCGTGCAGGATACCCCATCCGCTACACCTTTGTGGAGTTTGTCGACCGCTACCGGGTGCTCATGCCTGGAGTCAAACCGGCGTACAAACAGGTACAGTGTGTGTGCGCTTATTATGATATAGGGTTTTCTGCTTGTTGCAGATCAGATGACACAACGTGTGACACTGTGTTTGGTCTCCATACAGTTTTTCCCAGAATACCAACAGCAGTCTGTTTTCCTTGAACCCTGAAATGTTTCCTATATCACTTGACTGCTTTGATATGTGTGTGTGTGTGTGTGTGTGTGTGTGTGTGTGTGTGTGTGTGTGTGTGTGTGTGTGTGTGTGTGTGTGTGTCACTTAATTTACTGTTTAGTATTTGTAAGATTAGACTTCAAGTTTTAGAAAAAAATGATATTGTCTGTGACTACACTTAATTTAACTTAATTGATAATAATATGACTATTAAGGCTATTTTAATCACAATTATGTTACGTATCACAAGGAAAGTTATGTACAGCACATTTCAACAACAAGGCGATTCAAAGTGCTTCACATAAAACCATTAAAAGCAGAACATGATTCAGAATTAAAAACAGTTAAGAAATCATTAAAACAGTCACACGCAAAAGCAAAATAAAATAAATAAAAGTTGCAGTAAATAAGATGCAGTAGTGAGATGCAGAAGATAAAGTCATCTACAAGTTTCTCCAGATCCTGTCGAGACATAAGTCCTCTAACCGTTGGTACATTCTTCAGGTGATAGTAGGCTGACTTTGTCATTGTCTTGATGTGGCTGTTCAGGTTGAGGTCTGAATTCATAACTACACCAGATTTCTGGCTTGGTTTGAGGTTTTTAACATCAGTGATTGAAGCTGAGCGCTCACTTTCAATCGTTCATAATTGGGACCAAAAACAATAACTTCTGTTTTAGCTTCATTTAATTGAAGAGAATTCTGGCACATCCAGATGTTTATTTCTTTAATGCATTTAGCCAGCCCTTGTATGGTATTATAGTCCCATGGTGATATAGTTATGTAGTTATCACTGGAAGCATGTAAGCATGCTAACTTGTAGCAGCCAGGTTAAAGCCTCCCAGACACTCCAGGTTACAACATGTCAAACAGCCATTGTGCCTTCGCCCACCAGGAGGACCTAAGGGGAACCTGCCAGAGGATCGCTGAGGCGGTGCTGGGCAGGGACGATGACTGGAAGATGGGAAAGACCAAGATCTTCCTCAAGGTACGACTTCCAATCTGATGACAACAAGATGACACAGCACGATATGTGGGTGGAGCCTGAAGGAAAACAAAGTACAAGAAAATCCATATCTGACCTTAAGTTAAAAAAAAGAAACTTTTGAGTTAATCTTTTACACAGCTTCTGTGAGGTTCATGGCACCGACACAGACGAGGAGATTTTCGTTGTCATCACTGCTGGCATTTAATTACATTTTCTTAGCTGACGAGAGTGGAACCCTTGGGTGGGTTTATGCATTGAGTTGCTGCCACATGGCTGATTAAATATTTGCATTAATCAACAGGGGTGGCTCGTACAGCGGCTGCTGAGCGTTTCATATTATTATCTCGGCCAGGCCATGCCAGGCATGGGCAGCATGACTTTGACCCAAGCCGTGCGTCTGTGGCTGTGAGTGAGTGTGCACCTCTAAGTCTGTTCACGACTACTATCCCATCCGGTTGCAGTAAACAGCTCACGCTTTGACCACGCTTCACAGCACTGGTTGTACTCATTCAGTTGTTGTTGCAGACAAACCCTGCTGGAGACAAGCTGCTGTCAACGGACATTTGTGTTCTTTATTAAATTAAATGTGGGTACTGTTGGTGGAGAAGTTCTGCCGAAGAGGTTAATATGGTTGTTTTGCTGAGCGTTCAACACGTTATGCAAAGGGAGACTTGCTCAGCAGCAGCTGACTGGGAATTAACCAGTTCATCCCAGTATTGATACTCTGCTGGCTTTGTTTCCAGTTTACACCCACACACACTTTCTGACGGGAAAAGTGTTTCAGTTTCCTGCTGTGTGTGTGTGTGTGTGTGTGTGTGTGTGTGTGTGTGTGTGTGTGTGTGTGTGTGTGTGAGAGAGAGAGAGAGAGAAGAGAAAATGACCAAATGTATTTAAGTTCCTATCAGGTGTTTATATGTTTCTGTGTGTATTTAAACTTGATAGAAGTATTATTACTGCATACGTGTGTTTTGGTTTCCCGCCCAGTGAGGACAGATGTCACTGGTGAGGCACTTCCGTTAGCCGGTTGCCACACATTGTCACTTCTTTCCCCAGATGTTAAAAGGAAAATATCAGCTGATGATGATTTAGTCATACAATAACACACACTGACTAACCAATCGAGGCAGTGGACGGCCAGCAACTCCTGTCTTCTGCAAAGCAATATTACTGTTTTTGTTAATGGTCTTGCGGCTTTGGAGAGAGCCTCGATGGATGTAACAGCTTCAGTCCACATAAGACAGGGCTGTCAAGACCAGAATAGCCTGCGAAGAGACATCGTTGATATAGAAGCAGAACGATTATTATGATTTGTATAACTGGTAACACATGGACTATCTACTATTGCTTTTGTGGTATTTACAATTTTTCCAAAGCGTAAGCGAAATGGTCAAAATCTCGGGAGCATCCTTCATAACAATTTTCTGAAATCCAGTATTCAAATGCAGCAGCCACAAGTGGTTTGTCTGTAGAGAATGATGTGGGTGGTTTTCACAGTGATGAACCGGGTGAATCTACAGCTCCCGTATTACTGGAGATTGGAGGACACTTTTCTGTATCACGTCCCTGCATTGTGTTGGAAGTTGATTATTCAGGGCAATTTTCACACGAATGTCTTGGCCCCTTCGAATTTAAGGCTAATCTCTGTCAGGCCTGACTGCTCGGCTGGACAGGAAGCAGAACAGGAAGTAGAAAGTGCAGGGGGGTTGAAGGAAGGGCAGTACCCACACTTCCTCTGACAGGACGGATGGACAGATCACAGGAGGAGGAGACAGAAGAACTGGATGTTCTGTGAGGTGTCGTGTTAGCAAACTGGAAAGCTGTCAGATCAAAGCGTGTTGAGGGGAAAGTACTGTAACCATAGCGTTTGGTTTACTGCGTCCTCGCTCCAGACTGACAAACAAATCACAGAGTTGACTTTCAGGAATTTGGTCAGGCGGATATATTTAGTTGCTGTTAGTGGAGTTACTTTGGGGAGGGGACTGAATATCTCAGCAACTACTGGATGGAATACTAGTGACATTTTGTGCAGACGTTTATAATTTCTAGAAGCTAAAGTATTTTTTGACCGCCTGACTTTTGTGTCCGGCCCCACCACCAGGTCAACATATCATTTGTGCAATACTTTAGTATTGCAGAACAGTTTCTACCCACAGTTCTTAAAATGTCAGTGTTTTTTATTTTTTATCCCTCTATGGAATGATGTATTCAGAATGATGTATAATGATGCTTATTTTCTGGTTACATAATAAGACCGCTGTTGGTCATTTTTTCATCAATTTGTCTACTTTAATTGTGAAACAGAAGTGCAGTATTTGTTGGAATAGTTGTGGATATTCAGTGATAATCCTTGTTTAATTGTCTCGCTAAAATATTCCAAATTTGAACCCTTATGTTTTTGCAAACAGGATTAAAAAACTTAGATTTTGTGTGAATACAATGTGATTTAGTCATGGCTCTTTTACTATATTTTGTGTATATACGCATTCTCTCTCCGGCTGTGTAGGATCACCATGACATGCTGCTGGAGATCGAGAGAGACAAAGCCATCACAGACAAGGTCATCCTCATCCAGAAGGTGGTTCGAGGTTTCAAAGACAGGTCGGCCTTTAAAAAACTGATTCTAGTCTTGTTAAAATGTTGGATGAAACTGTAATTTGAACCAGTCTTGCGTGTCATACTCTAAAACCACCCATTACAATTTGATGAATGCAGTTATTTATTTATTTAGGGGATAAAATATTTTGTCATGTCAGGATTCAAACTAAAGCGATATGTGGTTTTTCATGTCCTGTCGTCAGATCTAACTTCCTGAAGATGAAGAAGTCGGCTGTGTTGATCCAGAAGATATGGAGAGGGTACCAGTGTCGGAAGAACTATGGAGCTGTGAGGACCCACACATTAATCCAGCATGATTGTGATCCGTGATGCAGCTCAGCTCGAGGAATTCATTATTATCAGAGAAGGTTGAAAAGCAAATCTTTCTTCTTTGTCTTATTCCCGTGCCCCTTCAGATGCGAGCGGGCTTCTCTCGCCTCCAGGCTCTGGTTCGTTCTAGGAAGCTTTGTGCGTCGTACAACGTTGCCCGTCAGCGGATCACAGGCTTCCAGGGCCACTGTCGGGGCTTCTTGGTGCGCCGGGCGTTCAGACACCGACTGTGGGCCGTCATCACCGTCCAGGCCTACACTAGAGGCATGATTGCTCGCCGGCTGTACAAGAGGCTCAAGGGGGAGGTAACCACACGCAGACACACACATGCTCCGTCGGGGATTTGGGTCATGAATGCAGTTTGAGCAGAAATCCAAGCGCAAGCAAGGTCTGAGTGCAAGTACAGGATTTTGTGGGAACGAATTTCAAATTCTCTCTGTCTGCGGCATGGCAGACGAGCCACAACAGGGTGTAGTGTGTGCGTTTTTGGCACCTTCCGGTTTGATTGTGCGAGTGTTTCTTTGTGTTTTAGAAACAAAACTTATGTGAAACATAAAATTAGGCCTGGGCAAAGTTGGAAAAAATTAACTGATTAATTGCATGATTTTTCTGCGATTAATGGCATTATGCGCCAAATTCAATAATTAAGTAAAAAACGAATGTATTATCATAAGAATATAACAGGCACTCTGGAGCAATAGCAAGTTAAGATACATAGTTTATAAATCCGTTTCCTTTTTTTGAACAGGTACTGTTCAGTAGTAAGGGTCCCTGTGAGGGACAAACCACTCCTTCTTTGGTCCATGTTCAGTCTGTTGCTTACCTTAAAGAAGTTAAAGACCAGCAATTGATTCACTTTATACAAAAGCAATAAGTGCTTTTAACAATTTTCAGTTCAGTTTTTCTTCCTCAGTGAGAAAAGTCCAGTCTGTGTTGTCTTGAACAAGTGCACTGAACATCTTGTGATGTGAGGAAAGTTCTCTTTGAGAGAAGAGTAAAGATCCAGAAGTGATCCTGATTTAAAGTGCTCTGCATAGTGGACCACCGCAGGGTCAGGAGCTTTGTGCATGCGCGATTAACTTTCAATCTGGACGTTGAGCCTGTCGGTAGCCTTTTTTAGATGAAGCGGCTCGCGGCAGCACTTCTGCTCGTTGAGAACAGAAGCTACAGAACAATACGTGCTTTATGTCAGACTGAAATCGTCAACACTGCCTGTGTGGCTACGGAAGCGCGGGCGCACCTACATAAATCCCCTTCAAAGTAAAATAGCGTGCATTTGATTTATTTCTCATGTTTGATTGACCTCACGCGAGCAGACTGGGAGAGCCTAAAATGCCAGGTCTGAACTGCCATCTGGAAAGATTTAAAGTAATAAGCACCTCCCAATGCAAAAAAAAGGTATTATGGTATCCAAATCGACGGGCAAACTCAAAAGAGAACAGAAACGGGTCAAACGCGGCGTAACACTAGCAAACTCACAAAACATTTAAACAAACTGGCACAGAACAAGGGATTGACACAGACTAAATACACAGGGGAACGAGACACCGCTGGAAACAATAAGGGCGGGGCTTGCAATCACACAGGAGGACGGCCCACGAGGAGGGAGGAGTCTGAAACGAGAGACAAGGGCCACGTTTCCCAGATTTGTTAAGACACTCTTAAGCGCTAATAGCTTCTTATGAACGCTCTTAAGAGCGCCGTGAAAGAAGGACGTGTTTCACAGAGTCATTCTTAGCTTAAGACGCTCTTTCACTAAGAAGGAAACGTAAGATCAGTCTGACCCACTCTTAACAGCCTTCTTAGCGACTAACGCTCACTGCAGCCGCGTCAGGGAAAGTTATATCTGACATTCAAAGGAATACTTAAACCATGCATAATGATGAATGTGCGCCCACAGCTGCAGAACACTGACACAAGAAAAATAATAGCATAAAAAGAAAAATAATTATGTAAAAATAAAGAATTGCCCATGTGTTCCTGTAGCTACATAAATAAAATGAATCATCATTACTATCACTCATTGTGTTTTCACACACATTCGGCATCTGCATATGAGTTTACGTTAGCTATAAAAACATCAACAACCCTGTGGTATTTCACAGATATCAGGGAAACTGACAGGTGTAACTGAACTCGGCTGGAACCTCATCCAGAGAGGCTCCACGTCTAAAGGCGTTGCTGAAGTCCACGTCAGAGACACCACGGCTGCAATACAGCATAGTCTCACTGCTAACCAACAGCGTCGCTGTGCACGAAGCCAGATAGTTTACATAAATGCATGTGTGCGTCAGCACTTAATGTGCTGTCGGACCGAGCTGTCCAGTCCAAGTACTGGCTTTCCCATGTGGAGGTCCAACGCCAAGTGTCACTACACATCCAGAGGAAAAGAAACATACACTCTTATTAATCCCTTTGGGGAAATTCTTCTCTGCATTTGACCCGTCCTTGGTTAGGGAGCGGTGGGCTGCCCTGTGAGGCACGAGGGGTTAAGTGTCATGCTCAGAGACACTTCGACGTGTGAACTGTGGGGGGTTTGGGGATCGAATTGGCAACCTTATGGTAACGGGATGACCACTCATCCCCCTGAACTACAGCTGCCCTTAAACATAGGGCAACCCGCTACAATGTTGACCTCAACCCTGGCCGCACTGCGTTTTTACGCAGTGGGGAGCTTCCTGGAGGTGGTGGGGGACGGCACCGGCCTCAGCAAGGCATCGGTTTCACAGAGTGTGGCAGCGTGACACCGATCCTCCTGCGCCATGCGGACACACATCAGAATGACCACCACACGGAACGAAGTCCGCCTGGTCCACCGTGGATTTCATGCCATGGCTGAGATCCCTGGGTGATTGATGTCGTGGATGGCACACACAGACACGCGCACGTAGTATATTTGCATATTAGGACCCACAGGGTGTTGTGTGTGATTTATGTGCTGATAAAGTGGTGGGTGATCGATTAATCTGGCATCGATTGATTTAGTTTCAGCAACACGGCGGTGGACAGCTCCCACTAAGAGCGTCTTAGGAAGCTTCTTTGACGAGATCTTAAGAAGGCAGTTAAGAACGCGTCTGGGAAACACTCGTATCTTAGCGCTCCCCGAACCTTCTTTTAAGCTTTCTTAAGTCCTTAAGAACAATCGAATCTGGAAAACACGGCCAAGGTGATTGACAGCCAACAGAAACATACAGTGAGCACAGAACTACTCAGAAGGTCTGGGTGTAATAAACGCACCTCCCTCTCTCTCCTCATTCACGCTCTACCTCGCTCGACCACCGCTGCTCTCTCTCTCTCTCTCCCACGCCTGTTACGCTGATGAGGACGGGTGATGCTAGCTTTTAGCTTTTTCTTAGTTGCTTAATTCTAACCCTTCAGTTAATGTTATGCCTATCACTCCATTTTTAACTGAGATGTTGATGCAGCCCCCCCACCCGCCGCCCCCTCCCGGGTTGCACCTGTGTTGTTTTGTATCTGGTCCTTCTTTTCTGACAGTGGACCCTTTCCTCTACTTCAGTACCGCAGGAGGCTGGAGGCGGAGAAGATACGCCTGGCTGAGGAGACCAAACTGAGGAATCAGATGTCTGCGAAGCGAGCAAAGGCCGAGGCTGAGCGCAAACACCAGGTTCAACAAAGACTTCTGATATTTGAAGACCTTTTCTCAAACATTGTTTATGTATCTTCTTCAAATTGATTGTAATGCATCATTCAAGTCCGGGATATCTTGATTTTCTTTGTCGTCTACATCCCCTGGTTTTAATCAGTATGTTTAACAGATGTTCGGACAGCACTTCTGTATGTTAATGTTAATGTGTCATGTGCTTGTGTTTCCTGCTTTTTCATAACTTTACACTGTTTTTTAATACATACTTAACATTACTACTGATGTTTTTTCTTCAGTGCAGATTGACTGGGTCACTTAGGTGCATGTGACCACACGGATTGTGAGCTTTTTGAAAACTTTAGTGCCCCTTCCAGCAGCAGAAACCCAAGTGTAAAATAGAGCGTGGATGCCTGTTTTGTTTACAGACATTCTTATTATTGTTTGCTAGGAGCGTCTGGCCCAACTGGCCAAAGAGGACGCCGAGCAGGAGAAGAAAGAGAAGGAGGAGGCCCGGAGGAAGAAGGAGATGGTGGAGCAGATGGAGAAGGCCCGTTTGGAGCCCGTCAACGACTCCGAATTGGTGGACAAAATGTTCGGCTTCCTGGGGACGACGACCTCTTTCCCGGGCCAGGAGGGCCAACCCCCTGCCGGCTTTGAGGTGAGTCAACAAAATTATAAACATATGTCTAAAAGAGTAATACAAAATAAAGAATCTTACATTGATTAATATATTATATATTCTCTTTATGGTATTTAAACAATCAAAAACTGTAGGGAACCCTCCTAATTGTAAATTGTTTCTATTTTTTTGTATTTTATTGCATATGTTTTACCACAATTCTTTTATTATTTGAAAGGGGACTACAATAATGAGGGGAAGTATGAAATTGAATTATTAACTGTATGGGTCAAAGCAAACACCAAAGTTTCAGTCTGGAGGGTCTCACCTGAAGCCCCTGTCTCCTCTGCAGGACCTGGAGCGGACCCACCGGGAACTGGAGGAGGAGGATCTGGACGAGGCTCTTCCTCTGCCCGAGGACGAGGAGGAGGAGGATCTATCGGAGTATAAGTTCGCCAAGTACGCCGCCACCTACTTCCAGGGCACCACCACGCACACCTACGTCCGACGGCCTCTCAAACAGCCTCTGCTGTTCCACGACGACGAGGGAGACCAGCTGGTGGGTCACCTTTGACCCCTTACCCCATGGCAGACTGACCCGTTTCATGCAGCTGTGTGTTGTGTCTGGCCGACAAGTCCTTTTGTATACGTGCTCTGAAAACAAAACAAACAAAAACATCTAAATGAATCATGTTTTCAGCTTTGTGCCCCTGTATTTTTGATCTGAGTGTCTTTTCAAATAGTCTATTTTGCTTCAGAAGTAGGAGGGTTTATCTTAACTGGAGATAAGATTCCATCTGATTAACTTGATGAACACAAATGTGCCCTCGTGTCCCCGGGCCCAGGCGGCTCTGGCGGTGTGGATCACAGTGCTGAGGTTCATGGGAGATCTGCCGGAGCCCAAGTACCACACGGCCATCAGCGACGGGAGCGAGAAGATCCCCGTCATGACCAAAATCTACGAGACGCTGGGAAAGAAGACGTACAAGAGAGAGCTGCAGGCGCTGCAGGGGGAGGGGGAGGTAAGGCGGAGGAGAGGGGGGAGGGATTTTATTATACAGTTAGTTCATCGGCCATGTACTTTCACACACAGCATATATATATATATATATATATATATATATATATATATATATATATATATATATATATAGATAGATAGATATAAATATATATATATATATATGTGTATATATATATATATATATATATATATATATATATATATATATGTATATATATATATATGTATATATATATATATATATATATATATATATATATATATATGTATATATATATATATATATATGTATATATATATATATATATATATGTATATATATATATATATATATATATATATATATATATATATATATATATATATATATATATGTATATATATATATATATATTGTCCATGTTTAAAATGTTATATATGCTTTTCAATAACCTGAAACTCTACATTCATAAGTTTGTTTCTTTAAAAAACTTTTTCCATAACTTTAAAGACATAAAAAAATAAAGACATAAAAAGACATAACGTTTCTATCCTGGAAATCTGATAATGGACTACAAAAATATGCTTCATTTTCTTTTAAGACATTTGAATTGATCTTTAAGATATTTCTCTCGAAACTGAACTGTTTTATATATTCAGCATTGTTTCCTTCGGACTCACTGTGTTCTTTGAACATTGGTTTTCAGTTGTTCCCCATCGATTATGAACCTTATGAGTGAGATATATTATATATAGATATATAATCTTATTTTTTTTGTAGATCAACTAGTCTCCATGTTGCCTGTGACCTGTTATTGATCCATACCCTCCCACTTTGAATGTGAGCAGCACAACCACATTGATTTTGGAGACTGAAGATTTAATCCACTGGATTAAGTGTCCGTAACGCATCAAAAAACAGAGCGATGTGAAGAAAAAGACTGCGAGCTGAACGCAGGGAGTTCCGAAATACTTTCAAAATGTTCTTTGTACTTATTTTACGATTATCTGTTCGGACTCAAGAATCCCCGCACAGGCCCTTATGCCAGAACTGAAGGATTCACCACTTTGCTTTAGGAAGTTTTAGGTGTTTCTTTGTAGCAAACCATTCCCTCTTTAATTCTTCACTCGCTCAAACTGTCTTCTCCTCACCATCTATGAGTTTCGATTGAAATAAGAAAACGAATATTAAAACCGTCCCGCCAAAACGGAACAAACCCTGCAAGACAGTCAGGAATGGCAGAATAGATTCATGAATTCATTTAAATCTTGTCCTCTTGTCCAGTTGCTTGTCATATTCTCAGCTTGTCTTTTATTTCTTTATCTTAGACATCAAACTAAAGCAGTTCTTCTCACACGGCCAACATCCTGGTCATTCCTATACCTCTTTTGGGCTTCTTGACTCCAGGCTCCCGTTTGTTATGTATCATGTGAGCTGCTAGCAAGAGCATCTCTGATCAGTCCATCGGCTGTTTCCTGTCTTGTTTCCTGTCTTGTTTCCTGTCTTGTTTCCTGTCTTGTTTCCTGTCTTGTTTCTTGTCTTGTTTCCTGTCTTGTTTCTTGTCTTGTTTCCTGTCTTGTTTCTTGTCTTGTTTCCTGTCTTGTTTCTTGTCTTGTTTCCTGTCTTGTTTCTTGTCTTGTTTCCTGTCTTGTTTCTTGTCTTGTTTCCTCTCTTGTTTCCTGTCTTGTTTCCTGTCTTGTTTCTTGTCTTGTTTCCTGTCTTGTTTCTTGTCTTGTTTCCTGTCTTGTTTCTTGTCTTGTTTCCTCTCTTGTTTCCTGTCTCGTTTCCTGTCTTATTCTGCCCTCAGACGCCTCAAGCTGACAGCCACAAGAAGAACAGCGTCCGACACAAGCTGGTGTCACTCACCCTTAAGAAGAAATCCAAGATCACTGAAGAGGTGTGAGAGAGAGAGAGAGAGAGAGAGAGAGAGAGAGAGAGATTATAAAAAACTACCTTTCTGGTGGATCCATCTCTCGGCGGCGTGTTGCATGAAAGTCACAGTCTGATGCGTTTCAGGTCACCAAGCGCCTTAATGATGGCGAGCATGGTCTCCACGGCAACAGCATGCTGGAGGACCGGCCAACGTCCAACCTGGAGAAACTTCACTTCATCATCGGCAACGGGATCCTGAGACCAGGACTGAGGTACACACACATGAATCCAGGTCATCATGAGGCTGTGGTTTCCTAAAATGACGTATAGTGAATTTATTATTACAGAATGTTGTGTAGCTGGAATATCATTTGTGCATTTAGGAAACCTGCAATATAATATCTTTTATTTTACCTGCAGTAAAATAGAACAGACAATTAATTGCAATGTTTCTATGGATTCAAATGTGTCAGGAAAAGATTTGAAAGCCTCTTGATCAGATATGTAAATGTTTTCTTAAACTTCAGGGAAAGTCCAGGAGACATTTGTTCAGTGGGCGCGATGCAGAGAGAAAGGAAAGCACACTGAGACATGTTGGGGATTCATACTCACTTTCCATTTTCTGTGTGTGTGTGTGTGTGTGTGTGTGTGTGTGTGTGTGTGTGTGTGTGTGTTTTAGGGATGAGATCTACTGTCAGATCTGCAAGCAGCTGAGTCAGAACCCGTCCAAGAGTTCTCACGCTCGCGGCTGGATCCTCATCTCTCTGTGCGTCGGCTGCTTCGCCCCCTCAGACAAGTTTGTCAAGGTCAGGAAGAAGGTTTAGGATTTTATATTTCTATTCACTTGAAATATGCAGAAGGGAAGACATCTTATGGTTCACATGGATCCACAGTTGATTGTTTCCTCAATTGATACCCTACATTTAGAAATAATTGACACATGTTTTGCGTTTCTTCCGACAGTACCTGAGGAACTTCATCAGCAGCGGGCCTCCGGGTTACGCCCCGTACTGTGAGGAGAGACTGAGACGCACGTTTGTCAACGGCACGAGGACACAGCCTCCCTCCTGGCTGGAGCTGCAGGTACAAACACAAAGAGAGATGGCAGAAAACGGATCACAGGAATATTAAAATATTATTTTAAGCTTGCTTTGTTGATAGTTAGAAGACATGAGATTGGACATCCACTCCCTTCAATGTCAAATCATTCTAATACTGTTTATATTTTCAAGATGTAACCACTTTATAGCTTTATAATTTATAATGGTGATACACTTGAAATGTTACACACACACACGCGCGCGCACACACACACACATACAAAATATTGTGCACAAGAGATGAACAATTTATCTTTATGGTTTTTAATAATGGCACCAAACCATTGCTATACTACAAGCACAGAACATCATTTCTAATTGATGTATTATATATATACAGATTTCAGAAAAAAGGCAATTCAAAGCGCTTCACATAAAACATTAAAAGCATTGAGGCAAAGGGCAAAAGAAAGATATCATAAATTGACATAAATACAATCAAATGCAGTCATTAAAAAGCCAAAAGAGTCGTAAATAAACACAAGCTTTATATGAAGAATAAAAATGACATCACAGTGTAAAAATGATTCATAATTTTATTAAATAGAAGGAAGTGGGAAATTGGAAAGTTGAGGGAATTGAGAGACAGGTTCATTAAATGCATTGTAGCGACGAGCATTAAAATAACGTGCTCGACAAAAGAAGAAAAATAGACATAAAAAGTCAGATGTAAGAAATCAAACACGCATCAAACAATACTATTGATTTAATATGAATAAGATTTATGTTAAATAAACAAAATATTGTCGGGGACAAAGGCCAAATGTGGGAAGAAATAAAAAAGGAGCAGTTAATGTGCCGATGTCAGCAGGAGAACACCAGGATGGGATTTCCAAACTAATTGTGCGTCTTTAAGCAAAAGGTTTTTCACTCTGAGACAAAGCGGGCTAAAGTTCTGGGTCCTCTCTCCAGGCCACCAAGTCCAAGAAGCCCATCATGCTGCCGGTGACTTTCATGGACGGCACCACCAAAACACTGCTGACGGACTCCGCCACCACGGCCAAGGAGCTCTGCAACGCCCTGTCCGACAAAATCAACCTGCGGGACCGCTTTGGGTTCTCACTCTACATCGCACTGTTTGACAAGGTGGCCACACACACAAACACACAAACACAACACACACACCAACACACACCAAAATATAGAAACAATGGTTTTTTTGTATCAGTTTGTATTGGTTCTTATCTGATTAATTATAGCAAATTACAAAGAGAATGAACAGAGAGTATAGAAAAATATAACTTAAGAAATACAAAATAATTTCAAAAAGCTCTAGAAAATCTTTAAAAACAATAACAGTATGTATTAGTAGAGTTTGGAGTATTCAAAACAGGATAACAGGAAATGGATTTTTGTGGAAAAAATATCAGATGCAGATTATTCCTAAAACTGGTCCTTTAAAATATATTCATAATGCTTATTTATTTTGACATTAATATAAAAAATATATATAGATTAAAGTGCAGAGATAACAAACTGGCTGGTTAGTAATATTGTTAGATTTTGCACTAGTGAAACTAAATCAAATAGGGTAATAATATTAGTAAATGAGGGATGCTTCTGCTGCAGGTCTCGTCTTTGGGCAGCGGGAACGACCATGTGATGGACGCCGTGTCGCAGTGCGAGCAGTACGCAAAGGAGCAGGGAGCCCAGGAGAGGAACGCCCCCTGGAGGCTGTTCTTCAGGAAGGAGATCTTCACGCCCTGGCACACGCCCACCGAGGACCAGGTCGCCACCAACCTCATCTACCAACAAACCGTCAGGGGCGTCAAGTTCGGGGAGTACCGCTGCGACAGAGTGCGTTTCTTTGGTTTCATTTTTCACCTTAAATAATTGACATTTTGCTGATATGAGATTATTCGTTCTCTTGCTGAGAGTTTGATGAGGAAACTGATACCACTGCCATGTCTGCATGCCGAGAAGGAAGCGGGCACTTCTTTAATACATCATGAAACAACATATCTCATAGAAGAAGCTAAAGTACTGTCATTCCACAGTGTGTTGTTGTTTTTAGGTACTAATAATAGTAAGAACTTCACATCTAAAATAAATCTTCCAACAACATATGGGTCTGTCTGCGTCCCCAGGACGACCTGGCAGAGCTGGCTTCTCAGCAGTATTACGTGGACTACGGGTCGGAGATCCTTCTGGAGCGCCTGCTGAGCCTCATCCCCTCCTACGTCCCTGATAGAGACATCAGCAGCTCCAGGACGGTGGAGAAATGGGCTCATTTCATCATGGCCGCACACAAAAAGGTGTTTGTCATCTGTCGACGTCCTCCCATTGAATTCATCCGGGAGGGAATCTGGAGCTTTTAGCCAGGTCTCCAGGGACGGTCCCTCAGTCCACCTCTATGATTTAGTCTGGGATAACTCAGAACTTATTACAGGGATTGACATGAAATGTTCAGACATCAATGGTCCTCAGAGGAAGAATAATTTTTTCCTTATGTGAGCCTTCATCATGTCTTCGAGCACCAACTGCAGATTGACATTTTGGGGTTTTAGTGAAATGTTGACTTTTTTTAGCATGCTAACACGCTAAACTAAGATGGTGAACATTATACCTACTTACTACACAGAACAGCGAGCAGCATGGTAGAAGGCTGAGGAAGGAAACACATTTGTGTTCATCTGCATTTTTGAACATGTATGTGCACTTGTGAAGTTACTTGGTGATGTATGCATGTAGATTAAAGCATGTCATTTAAATGTATACATATTTTGTCTATACATATTATCAAGTACGCATGAAATTTATTTTTCTTTGCATAATGCACACATTTGTCTCATGTTCAGATGACCTAACTGGTTAATTTTAAACCTTCAGTTGCTTAAAATCTACCTTTTGTCCTTCATCAATTTTGCCCCGAAACCTGAAAGTATTTTAATAATTTGTCCTTAAAGTCCACAAGGGATGTTCTGCTTGGTTTGTTTGCATTCATATTGGAGGGCAATCATTTCAAAAAAGGGAAACCATTGACTGTGACCATAATAAAACTTCTCTCACTCTTTCTCTGTCCCTCTCTCACTCGCTTGCTCGCTGCTCAGGGCATCTACACCCAGAAGAGATTCGACCCTCAAAAGGTGAAGGAGGAAGTGGTGGACTTTGCTCGACACAAGTGGCCTTTGCTTTTCTCTCGTTTCTACGAAGCCTTCAAGTTCTCAGGTGATAATCTACAACCTCTTTCAGTTATTAGTTTACTTTTAGTTAAGTCGGTCAACCTGGCCGAGCTTGTACAAATATTAATAAGATATCTAGGTGCACGAAAATGAGTATCTACTACATGAAATAATGCATAAGTTAACCTATTACAATACAAACCTTAAAGGAATAATATGCATTTCTGGTTGACAGATGTGTAGTCATTTCTGAATAAATAAACTGGAATGTAAACATGAATAAATGAGATGTATGCGTAGTGAGAAGTAATACATACAGAGATGTAAGCAGTTAGTTAACAGTCGTAAACGTATTCTTAAGAAAAAATAAGATCCTTTAGTTGAAGAAATTACCTGTGGAAATGTGGATAAGATGAGATAGAACTGCAGCACAAAGTAGGAAAGAGTCCAAATTAAATATTAATAATAACGTGCAAAAATGTAAACGATCATATAATTGAATAGTTCGTTTGGGCTACACAGGAACAACAACACGAGTCAGTCGCTGTCCAACCTGTACATCCTGCATCATATTTTTCCCCATGATCCTGCATTGTGGTACAACAAATCCGTGTTGAAATCGGCAGGACGAGAGCTAGTTAGCATTAGCTGTTGGCAGCCGGTGGGCAGCAAAAGTCCTGCTCAGCTCCATATTGTAGCTATGTACTGATTTAAAGATGGGTACTCTGGTAAAAGCTTACACAATCAATAAGTTGGATTTATATAAAACTGACAATTGTATCACAACACAGTCCCTTCTAGGAGCCTTTTCTAAGCAATTACATATTGACAGTTATTAGAAACTGTGGGACGCATATCATACAGGATGTCTGAACATGATGTCACAGATGTTGGTTCTGTGAGAGAGACTCCTTTAGGTGGAAAAGCTTCATCCCGTCCTTTGCCTCTCAGGTCCCAGTCTGCCCAAAAACGACCTGATCGTCGCCGTCAACTGGACCGGGGTTTATTTTGTAGACGAGCAGGAGCAGGTCCTCCTGGAGCTCTCCTTCCCAGAGATCACTGCTGTTTCCAGCAGCAGGTGAGGCATGCTGGGAGCTGGAGTCACTCAACACTGCACCCTTGTATCCATCCCTGTCCTTTCTTTCATTCCTCCGTCATCCACTTCCTGTACAGTTCCTTATCTCTGTTAGTTGTGTGTTTTCTTGACAAAATGTATTATTATTAGACTTTTCTTCCACCCAGCACATCCTCTGCTTTCTCCTCTTTCAACAATGAATGACTTCAGGAAATGCCCAATAAAACCGTTGGTTTACTTTCAAGTGTCTCAAACTCGTCAGGTGTCGTTGTTATCGAGGCACAAAGTCAGTTTCCTACAGAAAGTCAACATTTGTGTCTTTTAGCCATGAGGTCAAAGGCCAGTAACAGTAATCAAGTATTAATCCAACCCAAACCATGATCTCCCCTAACTTTAACCAAATCATCTTTTAGCCGAAACATTTAGCATCAGGACTGACTGGACTTCCACAAAAAAATAAAAGGTGGCCCCTTTTTGTCACAAACGATGTTTTGCCGCTGATCAGAAGATGCTCAATGTGTCGTTCTGCAGAGCGCCGGCAGAGCGTTTATTCTGTTGTTTCATTTGGAGGACTGCTTCTGCTTTCAGTGGAGGAAAGTTACAGAGTCAGAGTTTCACTTTGGCGACCATCAAAGGGGACGAGTACACCTTCACCTCCAACAACGCTGAGGACATCCGTGACCTGGTGGTGACCTTCCTGGAAGGCCTGAGGAAGAGGTCAAAGTTTGTGGTCGCGCTGCAGGACAACCCCAACCCCAGTATGTTGTTTTCTGTTTCCTCATGCGCAAGAAAGGGATTGGAAGTATGGTGACGTCATCTCAACACATTGATGTGGGAAACATGTTCTAAATTCACACTATTACTCTGCAGGCACCAACTGAAAATCTACCTGTGACATATATGAAATCTAATTAATATAGTGGAAATGCATTTTAGAATATTTTAAATCAGAGTAAAAAAAATGCCCTGAAGTCTGTAATTGTGACAAATATTTTTATTGTATATAGAATAAGAATTTATATGGCCGTACAGGTAATGTTTGGCATTTTGTCTCATCAAGATAATAGAAAATAATAATTTATGCAACTAATCTATAGTGTAAACTCCAGCTGGTTTGTCTTGTGTGTGACTGTAATCCTCTTTTTAATTAAGAATTTGTTTGTTTGTTTTGTTTGTTTGTTTTTACACGAGAACTTTGGCAAAGTTTCCGTAGTTTTGGTCCTGAAATGCACTCAAAATGTGTGCAGAATACAATTTACACATTAAAATAAGTATGAAACACCTTTTTAAGGTACATTATGTGTTTATATTTCCATCAAACTGTTTCACAGTAATATCCTGTAAATAAAATACTCGTAGTAAGAGGACCAATACCAGTCATTCCTCTCACCTCAAACTGCCTTTTCTTTCTCCTCAGCTGGGGAGGAGTCCACGTTCCTGAGTTTTCTGAAGGGAGACCTGATCCTGTTGGACCAGGACACCGGCGAGCAGGTGCTCAACTCTGGTTGGGCGCACGGTGTCAACGAACGAACCAATCAGAGAGGAGATTTCCCAGCCGACTGCGTCTATGTCCTGCCCTGCGTGACCCGACCTCAGCAAGAAATATTGGTGAGAAAGAAGAGACCACATCTTTTATGACATGAGCTCGTCTTTACAGCTCTGACTTCCTCCTCTCACTGCTTCAATGGTGAGAAGCTGTTTCATGTCATCGGCTCAGCTCATTCTGCAGCAAGCTGGAACTTTATTTGAGAGTTTTGTATCCAAAAGTATTTTTGGATTAGACAAAAATTTGCCACAGTTCAACCAAAAGCGTCAGAACAAAATATCTTATATTTTATATATGTATTATATTATTATTATTATTATTATTATTATTATTGTTATATTTAATGTATATATACAGCATAATAGATGCAGTGTGCTGCTGTGAAGCGCTGGGGCTTCAGTGTCTTGCTCAAGGACACTTCAACATGCAAACTACGGGTAGATCAGGGATCGAACTGCTACCTTGTGTTTTCATGACGAACACTCTCCCCATGAACATGATAACTTCACATGATACAAAGTACACGGACATTAAACCTCATTAATAAATACATGGCAAATGTATGGAAGCCCAACACAAAAAAAATTAGGACCACAAAAAAAAAAAATTAGGATCAAAAAAAAAAAAAAAATAGGGACAGAAAAAAAAATCTTTTCGTTGACGAAAATAAAAAAAACATCTAAGTACAGGTCAAAAAATAGTCCAATCTTGTTTGAATTCACGTATTCTTTTAGTTTAGCATTGCAAGCACTGTTTTATATTCAAGTGCTCCTGTCATTTACCAAAAGATAGCTTGGCAATGTCAACCACCTGTACGCTTATTGATGGGTTAGTTTAAAGTAAATAATTCATTCAATATATGTGTGGACTTTGCATTTTACTCAGTTCTTAAAAATGGCCAATGGAAGGACAACAATGTACTTTGTGTGTACATATATTAGCTACAATTATATTTAGGCTGTAAAATTATACTGTAATGTTGACATTTGTAGTCAGTAGTCAAGTTCTCATTTCTCTCCTGCAATGAAACGTTTTTTGTTTTTTTTGTTGCCTTTTTTCAAGTCAACGAAAAACTAACAGACAACAAAAAAAAAAGATGATTTTTTTTTTAGTCCTAATTTTTTTTTTTGGTCTTAATTATTATTTTTTTTTTTTTTTTGGTCCTAATTTTTTTTTATTTTGGTCCTAAATTTTTTGGTGTGTGTTGCGGTAATGGGCTTCTATACAAATGCCTGTAGTTTTGTAGAAATGTTTACGTTACGTTGTTAACAGGTTAACAACTCTGCGATTCTTGGGGTTCTGCTAAAAGCCTCCGTGAAGCGTCTTTTCTGCTGTTGTGTCTCTCAAAACAGAAAGTAGATCTAAGCTCATCAATGTTTTATTCTTTCACACCATTTAACAGTATTTTTGATGGAGTATCGAGTATTTTTTTTCTATAAAATGGGCCAGCACACAGTAGACTTTAAAATGACATGTCATAGTTGACCGATGATGAAATATGAATTATGAAAGGAACTTGACCAATAAACTTTGACTTTTGTTCGGACAAACCTCCTGGAAGTCCCTTTATAAAAACATGCTCGGTCAAATGACTGTAATCGGATGCGATCCAACCAATCAGGCGCTGGTTACCATGACGCCGGACCAGCGGCAGGAGTCGGCTCGTGTTTCGCTGATCGTCCTGCCGGAGAGCGACGACAGGATGAAACCCTACACGCTGGAGGAGTTCTCCTACGACTACTTCAGGTACACACACACACACACACACACACACACACACAACACACACACACACACACACACACACACCCACACACACACACACACACACATACTGTGACTCCTTATACTTCAAAAGAGCTTTCAGTGCGGACACAAGCGACGGTAAGTCCTCCTAAAGTCAGTTATGGAGCAGCTCAGGGATCAGTCCTTGGCCCTGCAGTGATCTTAATTAACCCTTCAAATAGACTAATTAAAAAAAAAAACCCAGAATGACTGATTTTAACTACAGCAAGTGAGTGAGATCGTCTCTCTGGAAACTTCCTGCAGTTAAAGTCCGACCATTCAGAAGGTTTCATCCTCACATGTCCGTCTTTGACCAGTAAACACAGATTGGATGGACACACGGTCATGTCAGCATGTGCCTTGCTTCTTCCAGGCCTCCTCCCAAACACACCCTGAGCCGGGTGATGGTCACTAAGAACCGGGGAAAGGACAAGATGTGGAGCTGCACCAGAGAGCCGCTGAAGCAGCCGCTGCTGAAGAAAGTCGTCAACCACGAGGAGCTGGCTCAGGACGCCTGCATGTCCTTCATAGATATCTTTTCAAAACCAGCCGACGTGATGCGGTTTCAGACTGATCGTCTTGCTCATTTCAACTCTAACACCATTTTACCATCACGGCACATTTGGCCCCATTTTTAGGTTTTGACCACCACAGAAAGTGTCGTCCAGTGCATGTCTTATACTTTTAGTGAAGTAAATGAAACCCGCACAGAGTATTAAAGATCAGAATGTTTCCTCGTCTTGATTCCACACGTCTGTGTGGAAACCATATCTTACCACAGATTTACTTTCTATGCTGGACTCCCAAGCTTGATGAATGTTGGTAGAATTCGCGCTCTGTCTCACACCCGGATATCCATGCCCATTCTCTGCTTTGTATTCGAGCTAATCCGGTTGTTTTGTTCCTTGACATTTGTCCCACCGATGATGAAGTACATGGGCGACTACCCGTCCAAGCGCACACGCTCCGTCAACGAGCTGACGGACCAGATCTTTGAAGGAGCGCTGAAGGCAGAACCTCTGAAAGACGAGATCTACTGTCAGATCATCAAGCAGCTCACCGACAACAATGTCAAGTGTGTAAACTTATCAGCCTGAATATAAACGATGATAATAATTGTAAGGTTTACACTTGCATTCAAACTTTTCCATGAAGTCACCAGATTTAAATCTGAATCTACTTCTGAGTTATAATGAAAGTACTACGTTTTTTTGTATTTATTATGAATTACTCTTATTACTTTTTTTTTTCTTTTTTTAATTGCAAATGTAAAAAATTTGTATAAACTTGTGAATCTTCTGGCTCCTTCGTAAGATATTATCATGGTCACCGTTTTCTAAGATTTCAAATCTGTTCCCCGGTGTTTGCGCTCGGTGTTCATGAACCCTCAGTCTCCAGTTTTCACAGTGTGGAGCAGGCGGAACCTGCAGATGTTCCCCAGCAGACTCTGAACATGACTTGTTTTGTGCTGCTGTTGCAGGTACAGTGAGGAGAAAGGCTGGGAACTGCTGTGGTTGTGTACTGGTCTGTTTCCTCCCAGTAACGCGCTGCTGCCACACATCCAGCGCTTCCTCCAGTCCAAGAAGCACCACCCCCTCTCTGGAGACTGCATGCAGAGGCTGCACAAGGCTTTACGGTAGGACGACACGCCTTCATTTCAGCTGATGGTTGTTGAAGGAACATGTAGAACGTCAGGTTCACTTTGAGTTGATTGACAGTAAAAGACCTCACACACACACCACCAGCAGCAGATTGGCTGCTCCATCCCCGGCCCCTGATTTTCTTTTTTCTTTTGTTGTCATCATGGTAACAGTAACGGATCCAGGAAGTACCCCCCTCATCTGGTGGAAGTGGAGGCGATCCAACACAAGACAACCCAGATCTTCCACAAAGTTTACTTCCCGGACGATACGGACGAGGTCAGACTCCCACTCGTACAGATTCCCACTCATCCAAAAGGAAATTAAACAATTGACAACGCATGTGCTCTCAAAACCTACAGGCGTTCGAGGTGGAGTCCAGCACCAAAGCAAAGGATTTCTGTCAGAACATCTCCACCAGACTGCTGCTCAAATCCCCAGAAGGCTTCAGCCTCTTCGTTAAGATCTCAGACAAGGTCAGAGGTCAAGCAGTGTTTCTCAGAAAGTATTTCACATCATTCCAGTGTCACGAGGCTCGATACATTTTTGTCGAAGTAGAAAACTGTATATGACCATTATTACTGTGTGTGTGTGTGTGTGTGTGTGTGTGTGTGTGTGTGTGTGTGTGTGTGTGTGTGTGTGTGTGTGTGTGTGTGTGTGTGTGTGTGTGTGCATGTCTGTGTGTGTGTAGGTGATCAGTGTGCCAGAGGGGGATTTCTTCTTTGACTTTGTCAGACATTTGACGGACTGGATCAAGAAATCTCGCCCTGCTAAAGACGGTTGGTACTGCTGTTAATGATGCGAGTCCTCGCATGCTCTGACTAAACCTCGTCCTGCTGTTTTAGCAGGAAGTTACTAGAAAAATATAACACATAAGTAGTTCTGGACTACCCACAATAAAGCCTGGTTGGGTCCCTCGGGACACGTTTCAAATTCAAATGTGAACGTTCGACTTCCCTCGACGTTCCAGTCAGAAGCTCTCATGGATTTTTCAGGTTTTCTACAACCACCAACTGAAGGCTTTTTATAAACGTCATGACAATTGTAGACAAATCTGCAATTTAAAACGCATCAAACTAATATACCGCCAGGGCTATAAAGGTGATCACACTTAAATGTCTCCCTCTTCCCGTCTGACCTTGCAGGAATCGTTCCCTCTCTGACTTATCAGGTGTTCTTCATGAAGAAGCTGTGGACCAACACGGTTCCAGGGAAAGACTCCTTCGCCGACTCTATCTTCCACTACTATCAGGTCGGTGATCAGGGACTTGAAAATACTTCTAAAGTTTCATTCAGCAACTCATTCATACAGCACTACTTCTCTGGGCTTACAACAGTCTCAATAGAGTTAAGAATGTGCACAAAGACTCACAAATGTGCACAAAGACTCACAAATGCGCATAAAGATTTACAAATGCGCACAGAACAATTCACAAATATATTTGATTTACAAATACATTCAAATGATTTATATAAATGTAAAAAAAAAAAATCACAAACCTATTTCTAAATGTATGTATTTATTTATTTATTTGTGGATCGCACTGCATTTGTGGCTCCACATTTACAAGTTGCTTTTTTGAGACTCCCCTGGCTCGATTCGCAAATGTCATTTTTCAAACTGGATATTCCCGTAGCCAATCAGACGTTACTCATGCGGTCGAACTGTTTTGGTGCTAGAAATTGTTTTACCAAAGGGTTTTAGCTTCATAAAAGCAGTGGAATATGTGAATAAAATGGTAGACACAGATAATGATACACAGAGCGTCTTAACGAATCTGGGAAACGCGGCCATTGTGTGTGCGGCGCGGCGCCGTCTCACTCGATTCCGACCCTTTAGTGAAAGAGTTACTGATCCGACAAGTCTGAATCTGTGAATCTCTTCCCAACTTTACCGGACTACGCCATTGTTTGACTTCTGACTTCACCTCCGCAAATTGCGTAACTGTACGCCGCCGCCCCCCTCGTGGGTAGAGGAGGGGGAGCTGCACTCATGTGATTGGTTGAAAATGATGGCGACATCTGATTGGCTACGGGAATATCCAGTTTGAAAAAAAGACATTTGCGAACTGTTATGTGTGCATTTGTAAATCTTTATGCACATTTGTGAATCTTTGTGCACATTTGTAACTGTATTGAGATTGTTCTAAACCAATATACTTCCCCCTCCTCTTTTCATCAGGAGCTGCCGAAGTACTTGCGTGGCTACCACAAGTGTTCACGGGAAGAGGTTTTCCAACTCGCAGCGCTCATCTACCGTGTCAAGTTTGAGGATGACAAATCCCACTTTCCTACAATTCCCAAAATGCTTCGGGAGCTGGTTCCTCAGGATCTCATCCGTCAGATGTCCCCAGATGACTGGAAAAGGGTAAACCTGCATACGTAGCCAGAATAATAATATAACATAATTCCCTTTTTCATTTACCTTGCTGTATCCTAAAGACACATGTGTCATTTTGTGAATATTTGCTGTATTAAGATTAGATATATTATAACTCAAGTCCGGTATTGGATGTGTACAACCGGACCGGTTATGTGAAGGTTACAGCACACAGGAAGGGAGCGACTGTGTTCACCAACAAGTCACAGCTCCTTAAAGTCATGTTGGGCTGTGTGTGTGTGTGTGTGTGTGTGTGTGTGTGTGTGTGTGTGTGTGTGTGTGTGTGTGTGTGTGGCGTGTTGCAGTCGGTGGTTGCATACTTCAACAAGCAGGCTGGTAAATCAAGAGAAGAAGCCAAACTGATGTTCCTGAAGACCATTTACAAATGGCCGACCTTTGGCTCCGCCTTCTTCGAGGTCAAGGTAAACCCCGCTGGAGCCTCTCACTTCCTGTCTCGCTGGGCGCTTCTTCTTTGTCGTATTTTTCCTGATTCTACACAAAGCTCAGTAACAATGCACTGCATGCAGGACTTAACTTTTCACAGTATGGTGTCAGTCATTTGACTGAAGTAAAGGATCTTAATTCTTATTTCACCGCTGTAAGAACCTGCATCCTCCTCATCAAGCCCACTAAACAAACGATTGTCTTCTGAGTCATGGCCAAACAGAGGTTTTAGAGGGTGTGGCTTTACCTATCTGGAAACCTCAGCAGCACCTCTCGTGTTGGTTATAGTTCCTCCCACATAAGAGGAATATATGCAGGGAAAATACGGGATGAAGGGAAACGAGCACACACCTCGTGACACCAGACGTCCTCATATTCACCATGAGCTGTGGAGAGAAGCATTACCTCTCTACATCTAGACATGCTACGATCTAAAAGATGCTCAATGGATATCTAGATGTCATGACTACAGTAATTGTTTGTCCCTAGCAAACCACAGAACCCAACTTCCCAGAGATCCTGCTGATCGCCATCAACAAGCATGGAGTTAGCCTCATCGACCCGAAGACAAAGGTAAGCGTTTGTGTAGAAATAATTGGGTTGTGCACACGGTAAACACACTGGTTAAGCACTTTAAGTATGCGTGGTGGATCAGAGGAGCCTGAAGGTAGCGAGGCTCACCCCGCTCTGTGTTTTGGTGCAGGACGTCCTCACCACTCACCCTTTCACCAAGATCTCCAACTGGAGCAGCGGGAACACCTACTTCCACATCACTATCGGCAACCTGGTCAGAGGAAGCAAATTGCTGTGTGAGACTTCGCTGGTGGGTGGCAGCAACACACACTTTGTTCTGTACATTTTCAAATAAAAGCAGGTGTTGAATTAAAGGTGTTGAATACCTCACGGCTCACATGATAAACTGTCTCCTCCTTCTCTCACTTGCTTTCTTTAAACACAAATGTCAGTCAGCTTTGAATTCTAGTTGTTTCTGCTTTGAAGTTTTTCTTGATTGAAACCATCACCGATGAAACTCAATACTTCCCATACATTTTTCACAATAGAAGCATACCGAAAATGTGTTTCAATTAGACTTTACATCAAGAAAAACAGCTAAGTGGAACGACTATAATGTAATCTGTTAGAAAAGAGAACCAGAGTGGTGAGTATGACATGACTGTTGTGCTCTTAAGACGTGTACTTTACTTAATTGATCAAGAAAAACATCAGAAAACTGTTTATTAAACAAAGAAAAATAACAAATCTGCAGATGAATTGACATTAAATGCAGTCCTAGAAATCGGATCTGAAACACATTTATGTTGACATAAATGATGTAACTATCAAAGCACAACCTAAAAAAGCTGTTCAAATGAATAGACTGAAGACGTCAGCTTGTATTTTGAACGTGTTTCATTTCTCCTGCAGGGCTACAAAATGGACGACCTGCTGACCTCCTACATCAGCCAGATGCTGACCACCATGAACAAGCAGCGCTCCGGGCCGCGCCAGAGCAAGTGAACTTCTTACTGGCAGGAGGCCGCCGAGCTCGTTCGGCTCCTGCGCCCCATTGGCCAGCCCTGCAGCTGGGGGCGGACCTTTGCCAAGCAGTTGTGGACGATGAGCCGCAGTTCCTCTGCGAGCTCGGACGGGTCAAATCTCACCGGGGAGAGTTCGGCTGCCGGCAGCGACGACCCCGGCGAAGGCCCCAGCAGCTACCACCACTACAGCCACGATGAAGATGAGCCGTCCAGTGAGGATGACTACCTCTAAAACCTCCAAACTCTCCGTCCAAGAGGGCGTCTTCATGGTTTGGTTCAGGACCTGAAGTCAGAACTGCTTGTCCAGAAATACAGTGTTCATGTTGCACAACGACAGTGTTGAGCAAAGCCCTGAGTGCTTCACCACGCTCTGCCTTTATTCATTTCATTCACTACATTACGAGGATTTCTATCTACAGCTGGAAATACTGATACCCATGGAATAGCTTTGTCAATAAATGCATCTAATACATAATTGTACCCTTATCTTTCTTTGACTGAAAAGGGTATTTCATGTAAAAAGTCTTTCACCTGATTTGGTCAAAACAGCAGAGACCCCTCAGAGTTACCACGTCACCATGCCGACGGGAGGATTCCACTCAAAGCGAAGCTCTGACGCTGAGCCTGATGGAGGTCATGACCTCCATCAAGGATGTTGAGATAGACAATATATATATATATATATATATATATATATATATATATATATATATAGTAACGCTGGTATTTGATTAGTGCCAACCATTTTATTTGACGTGTTGACTTTGTTGCTGTTGTGTGTTCAAGTTAAACTTACTTGTAATATGTGCTCTAACTTTCGTATTAAACATTAAATGCATTTGTTCAGACTGATATTTATGAATGAATCGTTCGTTCTTCAGTGTCTAGAACACAGTTGCGACACTGACAGTATAGTAAGAAAAGAAGTATATTATGGCATAAATATGTTTTAAATATCATACTATAGTTATATTAAAATATCAATTCATAGAATGTCATGACAAAAACATATCTCGACGAAAGTCATAAAAAGTCACATTGAGTTGGGTCTGATGGATAAATAGTATAGTATTTTGAAATAAGTCAGAATATAATACTAGTAGTTTAAAAAAAAAAATGCGATTGTAGTCAATTTAATATTTGAATTGTTGTGGAGATTTAGTCCAGAACTGTAGGTTTATGTTTTTTTGTTTGTTTGCTAAATAAAACACAATAAGTGTTTTATTGCTGCACACTTCAGGCATAAAGAACACACAGACAGAGCAACAACCAAACACTTCTTCTAATGTTTTAATACCAGATGACAGTAGCATTTACAATCAGAGAAAAGTTACATTAAAAAAAAAAAAAAAGTGGGAATGCTTCTTAAAAATTGTATATTTTTAATAATTATTCTTTATTATAACTATTACATTAATCTGTAGGGTGTTTTTCCTCTGCAGCAAGTTCAAAGTTGTTGAGTGTTGTCCCCTTAACGTCACAATCTAGAAACTTTGACAGTTTCTTCATCATTTCAGAGAGATTTTCTTGTTGAGAAGATCAGTTTCATCATCACGCTAAAAGTGGAAAGCGTTTTGCAGACATTTAAAGGCAGAGCGCGTCAACCGCCAACGTCTCAGCGCACAGGCCGGTCACATGACACACGACCACAGCTCCCACTCAGGGAACGTTCCCTGGGTCAAACCACTGATGGAGCCAAATTTAAAACAGCTTTGATACGGAGAAAATGGAGATGTGGAGTCAAAAATCAGAACATACTGAGTTTTGCTGAATATATATATATATATCTTTCATCCTTGTTATTTTGATTTTCATGTCTGTGAGCTGCAATTACAGCCAACAAATGTCCCCTTCGGGATGAAGAAATTATCTATCTATCTATCTCTCTATATTTAATAATTCCATTGCACAGACACTGATCTCGAGCATACCCTGTAAGAAAAAATGAATTAAAAAAATCTGCAAACAAGACAGAAATCATCAAACAAAGCCTTGCTCATAAGTTCAGCCCAGAAACAAGAAAAGTGAAGGTGGGCGTCAGATAAGTTTTGCAAAAATATATTTCTTGCTTGGCTGAGTGGCAAGTACCAAGTATGTAATGATTAGCTTATTGACTTCAGAGAGACGACATATTTCAAAAGCCCATCTTCGATGTGGGGTTGTGTTGTACTGCAGTGCTTTGACAGGACACACGGCTCATCCTTCACTGCACTGCAGTTGTGTGCTCTGCCCCAAAAAAACTGCAACGTCTGTTGAAGTCAGGCAAGAAGTCAGCGCTCCGGAGGTCAAACCAGCCCAAGGATGTGTTGATCGTGTACATGCGATGAATACGCTAATGCGTCTTCGATGAAGCTTTGGTTTTGAACCCTCTGGAGTGCCAACTTTTCCCCGGACAGAGCTTTGTTAGTAAAAGCAATAGATTGTGGTTGGAGAGCCGCTTTAATAAAAGCATCTACAAAACTAAAGCTGGACGAGTCCAACACATGCAAGACTGCAAATGCGACACCTCTCCAAAAGTAAAATCCAGCCCGGTGCGGCGGCGTCACCGGACTTGCTCACTCAAAAAGCTCCAGCGGTTGGAAACATCATATTCAATAGAATAAATATGGCTGTGCAGCTATTATGATTGCAGCTAAAATGCTTAGCCTAATATATTCTCAACAGGAACACGAACACAAAGTGCTATCCACTTACTCATGACGACACAATACAGTACATCGAGTCGCTCTGTGGGGCGGTCATGTGACTGAAGACTCAGCTTGAGTTTGATCCTGTTTCGGACTCCAGGACTCAGGACTGTGACCGCCATCTCCATCTTTCCTTTGAGACCGAACAAACTTAATTCAAAAATCTAAACTTAGAAAAAATGCTTTCCAGTGAAAGGCGAGCTGGGTAAAATCATGTGCACATGGATTTGGACTGCAGGTTAAATGTGATGCAAACAGAGCCAAAGTGTTTTATTAATGACACTTGCTGCTGCATGTTGGCAAAAACCTTCAGAGGATCTGACGGTCATGATTCATGAGTCATTCACAAGACACAGAGCTGAAGATCGCTTCAGTCGGGACAACGTAGCGCAGACAGACTTTGTAGTCGTACTTCCATAAAGTACCCGAGGGGAAAGCAGCAGCATCCCGCTGCCTCGTGAGGGAGTATTATGGTCTGGTTTCTCAGAAGCATCTTTACACTTTCGAGAAACCAAAAGAAGAAGCTCACGTTGCATTTGGCACAAATGTCACAACGTTCCTCGTATGCAGTGAGAAGCGCGGCCCTGCTGGATGATCCGTTGACTTCAGTGCTGAACATGAAGAGCGATCAGCTTCTCAAGCCCTCGGGTGAACATTCATTCCGTCAGTGTCCAGTTCACACACCACGTCCAACCACTCAGACACAGACTCAGCGTTCAGACGTGGTTTAAGGTTTAGTCTGATGCGTCTGATACATTACAGTTGAACATAAAAGAATAAAAAGTGAGGCTCCTGGTCCGTTGAGTCCGTTTCATCATCGTCTTTAGCTACTCTGTCGCTCTTCCTCTGACAAACGTTTGGTTTTGATCGACTAGAAGCACGAGACGGACTGCATGAAAGCGACTCAAGTTACTACGGTGGCGTGTGTTGGTTGGTTTCTTCGTTCTTTTGGGAGGTTTGGACTTCATGCTTCCATGAGCTCAGCTGGTGGTGTTGAATAATGAAAATGTTCTGAAGTATATCGCTCTGGGCCTGTGGGCCTGGGGCCGTGTTACTATGCTCACGGGTTCCATTGGAGCGATGAGTTCCTACTAACAACACAATTTGTTCGGCTTTGGTCATTTGTGCATTTCTCACCACACAGGGCTATGTTTGAATGACATCGTGATGACAGGTTACAATAAGCCAGCTGTCAAATCCCATCAAACAACATCATGTATTGTGTGTTAACGTCTTAATGAATAACAACCAAGAACACTCCTATCCAATTTCATTTGTTGCTTATTTTGTCATAAACATTTTGTGTTGTTGACAAATACTTAAGATCTCAAACAAGTTCTCTCTCTCTTTCTGGACCTTTTCTTCCTGCCTCTCTCTCTCCCTCTCTCCTCCAGTCACTCCTCTGTGATGGTGGGCAGGTGAGGGGTACCGGGGGAACCGGGCATGCTCCGCAGGTCGGACCGGACGTTGGTGCTGGAGATGGACCACACGTCGCTCAGCTCTGCAAAAGGGGCAAAAGTCAAAACTGTTTAAAGTTCACATGTCAAGGAGGGGCATTGTGGGTAACACAGATGATACTGGAGGAGGTGCACGAGAATCAAATATGAGGGGCTAATGAAATGAACAATGAAAGTTTTCATTCATGATAAGCAGGTGCAGCCATGCGTCTACAGGGGAGAGGTGAGCTCACTGCTGAGTTGAGTGTACGAGGCACAGAAACATAACTGTATCGGGACTTATATTCAGGACTGGATCCCTCCAGAGATTCAATCACACACAAATCTCTCTCTCTCTCTCTGGGCTTCATCCAGAGCACCTGATAGTTTTCTACACGACACGTGGAAGCTTGCACAGGTCAAACGGGTTCAAAGGTCATACGAGGTCTCCCACAGGGCTCACATGCAAGGCCCAACATGCAGGGTGTCATGGGCTGAAGACCAAGGGGAGGGAGAGGATGAGGACTCCGGCAGGGGAGGTCGGAGTGGAGGGGGCTCCAGCGAACACAGACGACCTCGAAGGAGTCTGACACACACACACACACACACACACACACATCACAGCAGGAGATCAATGCATGCAAAGACAATAATGATCAAAGTAAGGTATCAACGACTAGTCTGTGAGTTCAGTCCAGAGCGTTAGCGTCGTGTTGGACCATCAGCGCTAGCAGCTTCTCTGAGTAAAACTCCTTCATGTTGAGGTTCTGGAGTGTGTTGGTGCTTTGTTTGCTAGATTATGAGATTATGCATTTGCTCAAGACTAGGCGAGACAAACCCAAACTCTGCACTAATCAGCAGGCCTAAGGCTGATATCGATGACCTCAGCCAACCCCCAAAATGGACGAGAAGCTGGACGAGACACGTTGTGTTTGTCCCAACGTATAAAATACACCAACGAACAAAATGCGTCGAATCCACAATAAAATCATGAATTCAGTTTTAAAATCTTTTGTTTGTGTAAAAAAACCCAGATGCAAACATTTTGATCGGTTGTCAAATGATCAAAAGCTCAATAAACAGAATGAAGATCAGCAGCAGACAGACTGCTTTAATCTATAACTCTGTTTTTAACATACGGACCTGTCCGGAACTTGCTGTATGGTCCGTTCTCATGAGTCTGATGGCTGCCGGACCAGAAGGGCAGGCCTCTCTCTCTCCACCTGTGACACACACGCACACACACACACACACACACCAAAGAGAGAGATCAGACCGGCAAAGAATCACCTGGGCCGTGTTCCTCGTACGTGGTTCAACAAAGTCAATCAAAAGTCCTATTATCCAGTTTAACCTAACGAGATGATTGACTACAGGATATGTCGGTTCCCTGAACGTGGATCCTCCCTCAAACGGTCTCGTTTATTCTAGCCAGACGTCCTCAGGATAACTGTGCGTGCCCGCTCCTCTTCAGAAGGGAGAAAAGTCGAACGCCAAATTCATGATGTTGTCTTTCTAAAATGAGAAATAAACTCAGAGAAAGACTGTCTCTTTTCTCTGCTGATGAGCAGAAGTTGATCATGACGACATGTGATGAATTTAAGTCCATAATCATGACAAAATCTGATGGTGCTTTCACATTCAAGCGTAGCGAATATTCGCAACACCTCTTGTTCCTGAATGGAGCGTAGCACCGCCTACGCTTATCGGGATAGAATTATTACAAAATATCAGACAAGTAAATGTGTCAGTGTTGAAAAAAATGTATTGGCTAATTTTAAGTGGCTCATCATGCAAATCAATCAGATTATATTTATTTAAATGTGTCTGCTAGCAGTTGTATACAAATTAATATATAACTATGAGGATATATATGTACTGTATGCACGTATGTATCATGAACTATGTGTATATTCATGTAACCTATGTGTGTTTAGATTACCATATAACTAGAAGTTTGAATATTTGTATGGGTGGATCAGTATGTATACTCGTAATCAGAAATTCAATAAGTTGAAGCAGGGATAATGATTGTTATCTTGAGTCCACCTTCATCGTGTTCTACAGTAATGATATGTATCGTGTACTAATGACTGTCATAGAAGTATGAGTGCTTTCAACACATCCATAAGTTTCTCAAGCGCTAAATAAACCACTCGCAAAAAAGCGAGCTGTGCCTTGGGCTTTTTTACACAATCCTTCTGTGATCCAGTCTGCATGTACAGTATGTATTGTGTACAGTATGTATTGTGTACAGTATGTGAGACGGACAGCGCTCGGCTGCGCCGGTGTTCAATGTACGGCTCCAGAAAGTCTTGGAAATAAATGAGTCCTTGTCGGCAGAATCGATAGCGCTCATATGACGTCATCATGATGTGAGCTCATACAGGAAGTCGTCATGATGTGAGAACGGATTTTGGCGATCTGGAAGAACTCTCTCCCTATAAAACTAATATCACTCTATCAATGAGGAAGGGAGCTGCTTTTTGTCCGGTGGGAGCGGCCAACTTATCCAGTGAACTTCACTAAACCTGCTCTGGACCAGATTGGAGGATTTCAATGTGTTTCTATGGTGACTGATTCAAACTGTCTTTGTGGAACCGAAAAGCCTGATCTACGTCATCTTATCCTGGAAGTTATTCAGCTATATCAGTAAACCGTTTACGTAGAACAGGGCCCAGGTTGACAGAAAGGGATGAATCTACACACACACATTTTTTATTTTATATCCTCAGTGTGAAGGCCTGGTCGTGCGATAACTGTCCTAGCACTGTCCAAGTCATAGCACTGAAAACACATTTGTTTAATGTTTTGGGGGTTAATCTGAACTTTTGTCTCGCCCAATTAAGTTTTTTATTGGCAAATATTATAACATATGATATGATGGCTAATGGAAAAGTACCAGGTTGAAAAATAAGGAAGACAGCCCCGGTTGGGATTTCTGTCCGTCCTGACATGGATCAAGCACACGTTAGTCTTCTCTCTCTTCACATCATACAGTCACAACTCAGATTACATATTAATACATTTTTGAAACCTAATCAGCAGCCGGGATGACTCATCCCTGCACGGCTTCACCTCCCCAACACCAGACGTTACGATTGTGTGTGTGTGTGTGTGTGTGTGTGTGCACGCACCAGTGGAATATGAAAACTGCAAAGATGAGGAAGGCCGACACAGCATCAGTCAGAATCCACATTAAACCATAGTCCTGTGGAGTCTGAAAGAGAGATAGAGGGAGAGAGAGAGGGTTTATTACATCAGCTGAAACAAAGTGTGGACATAAATGTCATGCTTTCATTAGGTAGTGGGCCTGGACCCTGTATTAAAAACGTCATCATCTCATGTGGAGCTGGGCAGACATGTAGGAGGTGAGAGGGTTTACGTAACCATAAGGTCACAGGTCAAACCTTCCAAACACCCACAATACCCGCTGGGACAGAAGTACAAGCCTGGCGATCTTAATGAGTCATGCTCAGCTAAAACATGAGGGAAAGCAAATCAAATAATTTTAAATAATAATAAGGCTTCTCCGTCTGAGAGGCAGTCCACAGAACAAAGTCGCTCTGTGTTGGTAAGAAAGAGTTTGGACCTGAATCTGCTCACCATGAGGAAGAGCGGCTTGTGGATGCTGGACAGGATGTGGACCGAGTTGGTGGTGACGGACTGAGCTCCAGCACACCAGGCCAGAGCGTAGAGCCACGGCTGGCTGACCACGTACAGGTTGGTGCTGATGTTCACCGACTGGTACTTACTGGGAGAGGTGGATTGAAGAGGTTTAAACTGGGATTTATACGCCAACAGTGCTCTTGTGATTATTAATCTGACATATTTGGTTTTCTCACAGAACTATGATTCATTAATTGTACATAATTTAGCCTCATTAAGATTATGAGGAAATGGTGGAGAGGAAGAA
This sequence comes from Clinocottus analis, assembly GCF_023055335.1. Classification (NCBI taxonomy): domain Eukaryota; kingdom Metazoa; phylum Chordata; class Actinopteri; order Perciformes; family Cottidae; genus Clinocottus; species Clinocottus analis. The sequence goes on along the minus strand of NW_027175931.1, from coordinate 12,804,987 downwards.
GAGAGTGGTATTATATATATATATATATATATATATATATATATATATATATATATATATATATATATATATATATATATATATATTTCACAGTTATAAAATTCCCCTCACTCTAAAACTCAAACACACGCACACACACACACACACACACACACACACAGGTATCCCTATCTGAATGTCTGGCAGATTGTTGAGATGAAAGCGTCCTTTGAAAGTCTAATGACCGTCTGTTGAGGGAAACAGAAGCTGCTCTTTGCCAGGTTTTACAGCCAGGAGTTATATAATCTGGTTATTTATAGTTATATATATATTGAAATAACTCTGTTTTGCACTGAGATCAATGCACACAATGTAGGGTAGTTGCTCTTTTCAGTGTCAGTTATTGGTGATGAATCTAGATCTAATCCTTTATTTATCTGGCTCAGGTAGACAATTCTCATGAAGTTTACTCTTTTAGTTTTTGTTGGTGAATAGTATCAAGACACAGAAACAGTAGGCCCAGACACTGCTCAGATGTATTGCTACTAAATGTAAATGTCACATTTTACAGTGGGATGACATATTGAATTACAAAGACACTAATTACCTGGGCACTGTTCCACGTATGTGGTTTACTGATATAGCTGGAAAATTTCCAGGATAAGACGACGTAGATCAGGCTTTTCGATTCCATGAAGCCAGTTTAGATGAATCGCCATAGTGCATCGTGCAACATTACAGAGTAGCGTAAAAAAAAGTATTTAAAATCGGCACCGAAAGGAAGCACCAAAATCTGCATTTTGTTTCGGTCCGGTATGTATCGGACGTCTTGGAAGCGGTGCCATATTAGCACTGGTTCTTGGTACCCAACCCTACATAAAATTAGCTGATACATTTCCCCAACACTGACACATTTACTTGTCTGACATTTTGCAATGCTCATTTGACTCTAGCCGACCAGCGGAGGCAGCGTTACGCTGCATTCACAACAGGAAGTGTTGCGAATATTCACCACGCTTTGAACGTCAATGCACTATTAGATTTTGTCATGATTATGAACTTGAATTCATCATATGTAATCTTCTTCTGCTCGTCAGCAGAGAAAAGAGACTTATTCTGAGTTTGTGTCATTTTAGAAAGAGAACATCATGAATTTGGCGTTCGACTTTTCTCCCTTCTGAAGTGGAGCAGCAGGCGCAGTTATCCTGAGGACGTCTGGTTAGAATGAACGAGGCCGTTTGAGGGAGGATCCACGTTCAGGGAACCAACATATCCTGTAGTCAATCATCTCGTTAGGTTAAGCTGGATTAAGGCCATTTGATTGACTTTGTTGAACCACGTACAAGGAACAGGGCCCTGATGTTAGAAAACATCTTCAATGATTCCCAACTGTGGTCGTGAAACACTACAGTTTGTCCATTAGATCCTCTCCTTGTAATGTTAACGCAACGCTCTGATGATGATAACCACAGTGATCAAGCGCTTATGTCTCCGGAGCACAACTGTTACAACACAATGTAACGCCGTGAGCCATCCAACCACTGGTGACAAATGCTGTGCCACAAAAGCTGATATTTCCATATTTCCACTGAGATATTGCAGAAGGGATGAGTCACCACTAACAAGGGACCATTTCAGTGGACTGTGAGAGTTGTGTTAAAAAAACATGTCAGTGTGAGAGACACTCAACCATCTTTCTCACCAGATTGTTCGCCCACGGCTTTGGGTTATGAACAAGGGCTGCACCTCCCACTCGTTTCTCTTGTCGTCTGCGGCCTCTCGTACCCTCTTCTCTTCTAAACTCCTCCACAACTTCCCTACTGGATAAGCTCCTCTGTACCTGGGTGTTCTGCTGCTGTGAACCTCCTCCCCAGGTGTACTTAAGGCTGCATCCAACGCTTGGTAGGTCTTTTTCAATATAATATACAGACAAACGAGCCATTTAAGTGATACTTCCACGCTGCCGCAACGCTCAATTTGGTGTGATTGCGGCGAGCTGTAATCATCTGTATCGAGCCATCTGTACCTTGAGTTACATAACTACATGTAAACACACACAAATACACACACACAAACAGGGGAGAGCATTTCATGAGCTCACAGTCAAAGGTCACTTTGACCTTTGCAGGGATGAGCAGGTGAACACAACTGCCTTATTGAGTGCCTCCAATGTGTGGTGACATTTAGGGGATATTATTGTATATATTTATCTTTTGAAATCTGTGAATTCCTCAGGATTTGTTTTAGGACATTACAATGCAAATAGCAAAACCTTTGCAGTACAAGAGCATCTGCATTCTCCTCATTTCTTTTTTCAGTTTCTATATGTGGAGGTGTTTCTCGAGTGTCGTTCATTACAACAACTTTTTCTGCACACTGTGGAGATCAGTAGAAAAAAACATAGTGCAACTTTTGTCCGGGGTTATATCATTTTAAACCAATTTGGGTATTTTTAGGTGACAATCTCTCAACAAAGTGTTCGCTGCAAATTCAGCATGAAATGTTACATAAATGCAGCAATCACAAATATTTTGTCTAAAATTGTCTTCTTTTTTTTCTCATAACAGTTATTTCTCTAAATGATTGTGTGTGTACCTGAACTGCTGCTGTGACATGGTGCTGTAGTGCAGGTTCAGTCTGGTGATGTGGCCGTCTGTCAGCTCCTGTATAGACGCCTTTTCTCCAGAGGTCTGCTGCAGCTCTGGGTCCACAGCCTGTACCAGCTCTCTGTCCTCAGATGGCAACCACAGCACCTACACACACACACACACACACACACACACACACACACACACACACACACACACACACACACACACACACACACACACACACACACACACACACACACACACACACACATTTCAACACTGGCAGCAAAAAACGGAAAACCTTCTCTTGAGGGTGTTAAAGCTCAGGTTGATAATCTAAACAATATTGTGAAACGAGCAAGAACGTGCAAGATGTTTTAAATGCTCCAACCGTAAAAGCAGCCCAGTGTTGCCAACTCTTTTCCAAGGAAAGTAGCAAGCAGCACCAGCTCCAAAAGTTGCTAAATCTAGCAAGAAATTAGCAGTCATCAACATCAATAGCCCATCTCTTCTGGCCTCCCTCTATACCCCCCAACATTATCATAATGAACGTAACAACGAACATGACAGTGAGACGTCTTCTCTCTTGCAGATGGCGTCATGTAAATTTCAGGAGTCAAATCTCCTAATTAAACTTATGCACAAATGATTTAAGATGTTCAACTAAATCATTTTCAACAAAGACCATTCGGTATTTGGATTAGCTTGTGAAGGTTACAAATTTAGTATGTGCCAGATACATATTTAATCAACATTGCACATGTTGCTGGTTTGTAAATATCAGTATTGAATTGGACTCGGTATCAGCAGATACACAATTGTGGCAGTGGGGTGGGGTTGCGCTCAGCTGTGGAGGGGATGGAGCGAGGGAGTGGTTCAGGGAACAGGTGCGAGGTATGAGAGGTAATCAGCCCCAGCTGCTCCTAATCTGTGTCCTGTGTCTCTCCTCAATATAAGCAGTAGTAGCGGCAGTAGAGCGGGACGCGGCGTCGACACGCCGGAGACATTGGGTGCTCCCAGAGTGAGCGCACCGCAACAAAGAACATTACTAACACACTGGTATTGTGTTGCCCTCTTTTGTGCTTGCTGGGACTCACGAAGTAACACGGACTCGTTACAACAATATTAAAGGATCTGGAAAGAAAACATGGCATATTGATAAATGAGTCAGGTCACGGTAGCTAGAGTTTTACATCCACCTGCGGTTACCTGTGAGGAGTTGATGTGGGCCTGCACCACCTGCAGAGTGGTGTTGATGTATGACAGATAGTAGGGATGACCGTACGGTGGCCTGTGCAGGTCAAACAGTACTAGTTTATCGCTCCAGGCCGCCAACTCCAGAAACTGGGCCAGAGAGGGAACAGACTGGTTCTGGGCCTGGGAGCAGTCCGTGTCGGACAGGGACGACACCGTCCCAAAGGGATCCCTCTGTAATGGAGGGGGTTGAGAAAAAATTATTCTGAGAAATCACAGAAAATAAAAACATTTTTGTTAATTTTGATAATTGAAAATCTACAGTTCCAATGCCTGTCCTTCTCCCTCCGGTGTGAGTAACACTTTTGTTGTACTGCATGTTTTTTAATGAACTAAGCCTCGTCTGGAACTACAAGCCTCACCGATAAGAACCAGTCGCCAGCATTCAGCTGCTGCAGCTCGGCCCAGGTGAACATTGCGGCTGCGACGTGGGTTCGATTTGGAAAAACCTGGGCAACATTGGTGGTTCTGCTCAGAGTGGAGTCGTGCATCAGGAAGGGAACGCCATCATAACTGCAGACACAGGTGGAAAGCTCAGGACACATAGTGGCATATGGTGAGGAGAGAAAAGGAAATGTCAAAAGGGGGTCGAGATGATTACATTTAACTCTTAGAAAACTGTTCACCCCTCAAAACACCTGCAATTAAAGACGTCACAGACACACAAACAAACAAACAAACACAGGAATTACCAATCCCGCCGGGGTCACCAGCATGGGATTATTAAGGCAAGTTTACTTGTATAGCACATTTCAGCAACAAAGCAATTCAAAGTGCTTCACATAAAACCAATAAAAGCAGATTTAAAAACGGTTAAGAAAACATTAAAACAGTTAAGAAAAATACAAATAAAATTAATAAAAGTTGCAGTGCAGTTTAAGCAAGAATTAAGATAACCTGCTCACGCATGCTGCTAATCACCTCGTTTTCAGGCTGTAAAACTGCCGTGAGCTAATGGCTAACTGGATTAGCATGGCAGTAATCACCTTAGTGCCCTCTCAGCACGCTAGCACGCTCGCACGCCAGCGACTGAGCTGTACAGTTAGCCTCAGACTGACTGCTGCTGGTAATTGTACATATTGTAATCTCTCGGGTTATTTGACGCTGTTAATGATTTCATAATTTCCCTTTTGATGAAACATAGTTGGGTCACATTGAAACATTTTTTATTTTTTATTTTAAAGATCCAAGATTTTTTTTGTTATCGGAGCGCCTTGAAAAAATATAGAGAAGCTAGAGATCGGGGAGCAAAGGGCTAACTTCAAAATATTTTACGATCCTTCAAAGAAAAACAAATCATTAAAAAGTAATACTAAATACCATTAAAGTAAATTTATTAAGTTTTATCATCAGTGTCGCAACATGTTGCACTTTGTATATATTAATTGGTGGTACATTCATGCACTATTTGCACTCTGCACCTTTGCAGTCTGAAATGTCTACATGTTCATGCTTTGACAATAAGTGCTGTGACCAGTGGTGGAATGTAATTATATTTAACTGCACTTAAGAACAAATTGTAGGTACCTGAAGTACTTAACTTGAGTATTGTTCAAATCCTCCAATATAATACTCCACTCAATTTGACAGCTTCACTGATTTAGCAGATTACTTTTCTGTCCTGTCAAAACCCTGAACCTCCAGATGATTAAAGTTTGCATGTTTGTGTTGAACTGAAGGATGAAGTGTTATAAATGCTCCTACTTCTTAATCTAAAAAAATGTATCGCCACAAAGCTGAAAACACCAGACAGAGACGCTATAAACATGAATATGATGCGTTGATAGATTAAACTAACCAACAGGATATAAAGCAGTTAAAACCATCTCCAGTAAAAATGTAACATACACGTTAATGCAGCAGTGATATTAATCTAGAAACATCATGTATAATACAGTAAAACACTGACCCGGAACATTTAACTGCACAATGAATACTTTTAAATGTAGAGAAATATCTTTCACAGTGTGGTAATAAAACTTTTAAATGATCCAACTACTTCCATCATATGTGGCAGTGACACTGATTGATGCTCAGGCAAAGGACAGAACAAGCCCAAACACACAAGTTTATCTATTTACTATTATTTATCACTATTTTGATTAGAATACATCTTCTAATCTAGACATGCTCATGCACACACACACGCACTGAGAGCCCTTAATACCTGATGGCGACGTCAGTCTCCAGTCCTTCTCCTCCAGCTTCCACGGCCTTCTCAAACGACATCACAGTATTCTCTGGCGCAAGCTGTAAAAGAAACCATGTGAGAACAAATAAGTAACACAACCGATAGAAATGACATTAAAACACCCCCCCCCCCCCACACACACACACACACACACACACACACACACACACACACACACACACACAAAGACCAGCTGTCAAGGTTTGGTTCAGTCTCACCATCGGAGCTCCTCTGTGTCCGATGAGTGTCGGGGCGGGTCCCAGCGCTCCTGCCTCTTTAATGCAGGGCGAATACATTCCCAGAGGCACCAGGTAGAGGGAGAAGAGCACGGACAGGTAGAGACCCAGGACAGCCACCTGCCGCACTGAAAAACACAACAACACAAAGATTTACATTGACTGACTTTTGACTTTCTAAATACAAGATGTTTGGTTTTTTCGTCTAATCCAGGAGTTAAAGGAGCAGTGTGTTGGATTCGGGGGAAACTATTGGCAGAAATGTAATACAATATTCACAACTGTGTTTTCATTAGTGTTAGAGTGAGTCCTTCATGCTTATATAGGGAGTCCTCTTCTTGGTGTCGCACCGCCATGTTTCTACAGTGGCCTAGAACGGACAAACCAAGCCCTAGAGAGCCTTTCATGTTTTTATGTTACCTGAAGGCCACACGCTCGGAAAGGGAGGGGTGAGCAAAGGGGTATTCAGTTGGTTGCAACCTGCAACCTCACCACTAGATGTCGCTTAATCCTTCTCACTGCTCTTTTAGCACCTGTTTCCTAAACGTCATTGCTGCTGAAGTAAAAGCCTCAAGAGCGGCGGTTTTCACAGTGGGGGCCTCGAGGACGGCTAGAGGGTGCCAACATCATATTAATTTATTATATCCTTTTATTAAGATTTCCCCACATTAAAAAACAATTACATTAACTAAGTATCAAAACTGAAGAAAAAAAATACATAAATGTATGTATTTATTAAATCTAATTACTTTGGGATTAACACAGCCATTAAGTATCTGTATACAATTGATACATATAAGGTCTATAAGCATACATTGCTTCTGAAGTACGAGTACACTGGGGTTTTATTACAGCAATAGCTACACTAAGTCTTCATATGAAATCTGTACATCACATCATGTTTCATAATCAACTCGAGACATAAACACGCACAAACAAGTGCATCTGCAGCGCAATGACTGCCACGAACACAAACAAATCCCCCAAAACTAAACAGAAACACCTAAATATGGCCCAGTTCAGGGGCGAGAGAGTGTCATAGCTGGTGTAGAAGTTGGAACTTACAGTAATCAGGATGAGAGACAGTAAATCTTTCCTGAGAGGATCAACATGGGGTCTGGTGCTGACTGGTCATATGGGCCACAGGCAGAACGACGGACATCTGGTTTTGGAACCAGGGAAGCTACATGTCTTTTATAAAGTATCTTGAACATTATCATTGATGTTAACAATTGTTCAAACATACAACTGGAAATAAAAAGTTCATCAATAGTACCGTCTTTTAAAAAACTAACATATACCACACACACACCTTTACATTTCTAAACCACTGAGGTCACAACGTGAGGGGCAATATTTAAAAAAGAAATGCACTCCAGTTTATTTATATGTAAATGTAACCTCTTATATTATATTTTCTATAGCATCTGATAATATATCGCTACAGTATGCGGTGCACGGATAAGAAGGGCTCATGGCTGATCGTTGCAGCAGTTACTGCAATCGAATAAATCATCAACTGGTACAATACTGGTACTGCTCTTCAATTAAAACACTCGATCAACACAATGTATTGTTATATTGATTACCCTCCCTGAAAGAGAGCGAGAGGGAGGGCCCTGCTCAGGTGGTGATGCTCATATTGTTACTGGTGGGTGCAGGTAGTCATATGCTACTGGATTTGGGGCATCGCCTAATATGAGTAACGACTAATTCCTATCGTTGGTGGGAATTAGTCGTGACATGTGCTATGTCTTGTCTTTGTGTTTTTATTTTTTCATAATCTAGAAGGGAGAGTTTGGATCTTTGGAAGTAAAGTAGAAGGAGGAACTTATAGTCGTGAGGCGACATACATGCAGGAGTACCAGCACGGGAGTTTAATTGTATGATTAGAATATTTTCACAACTTTACCTTGCAGCTCTATCCGACTGAAGCCGCTATCGCTGCTCTCTTCAAAGCCACAAAAATCCTTTGATAAAAAGTAATTTGACCTTGCAGAACACAGAGGTTGCTGTTCTACTGCTCGCTCTCTTGTTTTTTTGTTTGTTTTCTTTATTGTGTGACTTTGGTAAATCCTAAGTCATCCTTTAAAACACCAAGGAAATAAGACATAACACAGACACACACAAAACACAAGCAAACTAACGGATCGAGGCGGCAGGAGACCAGCAACTATTACTTCTGTCTGTTTCTGCAACCTGGAGGCGTGCCGACCGCCATCTCCTGTAGTAACACACGGACTGTGGAGAAGTAGCTCATACAAACCCACTGCAAAACATCCAGACCGGCCCGTGAAGGCTCTGTTCCCAGCATTCATACAACTACAGGCTTGGGTGGGCATTCATGCCACGACAGCAGAACAAGGGAGATATTACATCCTGATACATTTCTCTCTCCTTCTCTCCTGCCAGGAGAGACCCCCAACATGACTCAGCATTACGCTACCCAGCTGAATCCCCATGGAAACCAGGGCAGTACCCATGGAGACCAGAGAGACGCCGAGGTCAAAGCCAGCACAGCGGAGAGGACCGAGGCGTCCAAAAGACCAGCACACCCACACAGACAGCAGGAAGATGGGCAGGTCAGGTCAGAAAACAGGTCGGAGTGATGAAGAGATAGAACAGGACGGAGTGAATGAAAGAAGACAGAACGCTTCAGGGAGACAGAAGAGAAAAATGAGAGATTGATTTTCTGTGAAGAGGAAGCGGAGGGGGAGAAGAGAGGTTGGCAGGAGGTTTACAGCTGTACGATTCATGCCAGACAAGTGCGTCACTTTGCTGAGGGGTGTGTTTGATTTTAGAAAAGCTTCATTCCTGACGGGCGGGGCAGCTCAGCTTAGCGCCACTACAACTAAAGCCTTTAAGGCCAAAACCCTTCACTGTGTGCCAGAAATTGGGCAATTAGTTGTTACAACAAGGTGCTTTAGGCCTTTGTTTCCTCCAGTTACTGCTGTCGGTTGTACATAGTCACAAGATTTATGTTCTATAAATCGTTCCCAAACATCAGGACTTTGGTGTACAAATAGATCAAACTAAACAGTTTTAAATGATACTTTATGCAACAATAATTACTTTAAAAATGGAAAATAGTAGACGAATACTAGAAGTGTATTTTCTCGTCGCTTTTCCAGCAACAGCTGACAAAGTATTCACAAAGTTTTTACATGTTGTCCCGTTTTGTTTCCGTACAGAGCTACATATTTACAGCTGCTGCACAGTACATGTGTTGAGCATGCTGAAGAGCCCTAACAAGATAACACTGTTTGAGGAAATGGAGTGCATTTGTCACAGGCGGCAACTTTCTGTTCTGAAAAATGAGACCATCACAGAAGTGCCTTAAACTTGCATTATTTCTATCATCCAGTAGGGGGCGACTCCTCTGCTTCCAAAAGGAGCCAAAATTGTATAGAAGTCTATGAGAAAATGTTAACATTGTAAACATAGATTTAATCAATGGACTGTATTTGTAGAGCACTTTTCTAGTCTCCCGACCACTCAAAGTTCTTTCACACTAAATGCACCCATTCACGCCCATCCACATACTGATGACAGGAGCTATCATGCCAGCTGCCACCTATCCAACAGGAATAACTAAGCATGTACCCATTCATACACCACAGGCACAGCCGATGGGAGCAATTTAGAGGAGTTAGGTGTCTTGACTGAGGACAAACCGACATAGACTAGAGGAGCCTAGGATTGACTGCTTTGAGAGGGACGACCCGCTCGAACTCTGAGCCGCAGCCGCTATTTCAAGTAAATGGGTTGCTGCCACTTCCAGAGACGCATACTGCGTCTCTAGGTCACTCTTTCGCAGTCCAAGTACGGACACTTCTGCTCACTGGTTGCAAAAAAATACAAAATGGTGACTATCCATTCGACTAATCCTCTACGATTGAACAGCCCAACTAAACAGAATGTTCTAATGCAATTTAAATGTTTGTTACAATACGTCTACAACTGCTGAGACGGGACATTCTTGCAGAGAGCCAAAGCTAAAGTGAGCCACCTCAATTCCAGAAGATGAAACACTCCTCTGCTTGCTTACCTCTCTTGTTCATGCGGAAGAAATGCAACGCTATTGGCCAGGAGAGAATCGCCATTAGTGAGACGGCGGCCACGTGGAGGAAAGGCGCCGTCACCTAACGGTAAAGAGAGAACATCATAAGGCACCAATTACCGTTTGTATGAACACAAAAAAAAAATCTAAAATTCTCTCCTGTGATTTGTGTTGATTTATATTTGATTAATAGTGTGTCCGGATGGACCAACCTGCAGCGAGAGGAGGAGGGTCTTCCATTCTTTGCTCCAGAGATCAGACAAGATGGCGGTGGCAATGACAGAGAAGGCCAACGCCACCACGATGCCAGTCTGACAGAAACACCCGAGGATGAGAAAAAACACCACATGTAATATGTTGTCTGTGAGTGTTTGTGTTTGATTAATAGTATTATCGTTATTATTATTATCATGATCAGTACCTTGTGGCTCCAGTGAAGGTACAGCCTTTGACCCTCGGAGAGCAGACACACTGCCAGCACCTGAACAACATTCAGATATTCATCAAAAACTGTTTCATAAAGCTGCTTCAAGTAAATTAAGGTTAACCGCTGCACATTCCTGGCATCGTGTATTGTTTTTTGTACCTTATTGATGATCTTTATTGTTTATATTTAGTTAGACTTACGCTCTTTCTAACTGTGCACTGCAACTTCGGAAACATAATTTCCCTGAAGATAAATAAAGTACCGTCTAACTTCAATAAACTTTGTTAAATCTCAATTTATTTGTTACACTCATAAATTGAGACTCATATTTTAGAAAAGATGACTATTCTGAAACAACTCAATGTAACGGATGAGTTGGATGGCTCTCAGTGGCCGTACAGAACTAATGAAGATGGACACAAATGCATTTCATTTATTTGTAAATTAATTCCATGTCCTCACAGGTATATTTTTAGGGTGGAATTTACAATAAACTTAATTGTGCTTTTACCAATCCTTTTTTGTTTGGATTTGTGGAAGGTGCTTTATATTTACAGATGTCACATTTAGACACGGATTGTCAATCTCTTGACACAAATAATAGTGAGACAAATATTTATCCATACAAAAGATACAAAGGGCTTTGATGAAAGAATATGAACTTGCTCCTATTGAAACAAATTGTATCAAATGCTAATACACTGCTAATCTCTGATTTTGGGCCAAGTGTCTTGCTGAAGAACATTACAGTGGCTCTAAAGAGATGACCACGGTCTTCTATTAGATTAGACAGGCTCCGTACCAACAGTAGGGCGATATATGTGAAGAGAGCAGCAGCGACGACCAGCAGCACCAGAGACCAGGGAAACCAGAAGCCCAGGGTCCCGAAGTTAAACCTGAGGGGGCACAAGCACAAAGAGTTTGCTACATGGTGAGTCGAGTGGGACTGATGGGTTGGACATGGCATGCATTCATGTATTTATGACTCGGATGACCAAGAGAGCGCTGCACAGGTGACGATTATTGGTCGGCCAACCGGGAAAAAAAAAGATTTTCAAATTGGATTTTGGAGTACAGTGGTCCCTCGTTTATCGCGGGGGATACGTTCCAAAAACAACCTGCGATAGACGAAATCCGCGACGTAGTGAGCTTTATTTTTTTACCATTATTATGCATGTTTTAAGGCCGTAAAACTCCTAACCCCAAACTTTTATACACTTTTCTCAGACAGGCATTAACATTTTCTCACATTTCTCTCTTATTTAAACACTCTCAAAGTTGCGCGGATTTAAAAAAATAAGCCTGAACATGTTTAACAACTTTCATTTTAATGATCAATCTATGAGGTCTTCTGACCGTGCCTCTTTGTTCGGGAGCCGCTCTGCTGACTTTTGATCCGGACGTATTCTGTCCTGTACAGGAGACGCTGCATGGAGGAGATTGATTGACAAGGGTGTACAGTACAGTCCCCTAGCTTTAATGAGGGCACAGAACACAATGCGCGTTCATACTAAAAAAAAAGCAACAAAAAAAAAAATCTGCGAGTCCGCGAAAGATGAACCGCGATATAACAAGGGACGACTGTACTGCAGAAAATAAGCTCTGTGTCAAACACAGGTTTATGATTCCTATATGTTTCATTCAGCAAGATACTCTTCTCAAATCAACCCCACTTTTATGATTTCTGAAGCACAAATGCAATTGATTAAAGCTTTAAAAACCCTCATGGAGGGGTCTCTACTGGTGTATCCCACGTCGTAGAACTAAACGCTAACATCTTAAGCTGGTGTTGACCACAGATCTTATCTCAGGCATCTAACCAACAAGCCCATTCAAGAAACCCACTGACTTTGAGACAAGGGAACCAGAAGGGGAAAAATGCTGACTCATTCCTTAGTTTTAGCACTCAGACCTGACACTCTATTAATTCATTGCTTTATGTCTAAGACCATCGACCATAACTAAAGTCATGGACATAATCACAATTGTTGTGTATTAACAACATTAATGCACTCCTACATGACTACCTTAGGTCTAAAACTGTTGATACTCTACAGACATATTTATTTCCACATCCATCACTTCTATACTTTATGACACATACCTGATTTTGACATTATATATATATATTTTGTATTTTTACTGTATTTGCATCTTACTGTTTTCTTTTCTTTTTTTCTAGTCTTTCACTTTGCATTGCAACTGCTGCACAGCCATTTCCCTCGTGATAAATAAAGTGTTTTAATTGTGTGCCCGTCACAATGACAACAACATGTTCTTCAAAGCAAAAAGCACACCAACCAACATGACCGTGTGTGCGTGTGTGTGCACGTGTGTGTGTGTGTGTGTGTGTGTGTGAATGCATGTGCCAACTTGTATGTGCTGCGTGTTTACCCACCAGTCAAAGTCGATGTAATCGTTTTGAGCTTCACTCCAGAAATAGAGGAACAAAAAACTCAGGAAGAAGGTGAGGATCAGGAGGCCAAAACTGCCACACTCCACCTGTAACACACACACACACACACACACAAAGAAGTCAAGAGTCATGTTTGGTGTGACTAAACTATTCACTTCTGCCAAGATAAAGTCTTTATTTGAATATGTTGCTGTAGGTTTTAACCCTTTGCTCCAGTAGTTTTTTCATGGTAAAATGATTTCTAGTCATAATCGGACTCCCTGATACTTACACATTTCCACAGAGAAAGGTAATCATATTACCTAGCCTAGTGCATATGGAGGCAGTATATTTCAATAGAAGCTGACAGAGTGAAGAATATGTGCTCATATTTTTCAGGGAAAAGCAGTAACTGACTGTTGGAGTCAGCAGGCCGGACGGACGGAAAATCTGTCTGGGGAATCAATACTCTGCTCGATCAGCAAACCGACCGAACTCAACTCACTGCTCATAGATTGTGTGTGTGTGTGTGTTTGTGTGTGTGTGTGTGTGTGTGTACCTTGCTGCAGCAGCACTCTCCAGGCTGGGCCCGGGCTCTCTGGTATCGTCTCCATTGGCACCCGTAGAGGCCGGCCAGGCAGGAGACAAACGGCTGGTGTTCATACCTCATGCAGTCAATCAGGAAAGCATAATATTAAAAACAAACAATGAATTGATGAAGAGAACTGAAGAAACCGAGTAAACTTTGCTGGAAAATGTCTCAGATGGCAGGTTCCATTTTTTACCTGGTCCTCAGCTGATAAATCACCCAGATTTATTGAGCTCTCAGGCTAACTATCTCGTTGCGCTTTATAAGTTACAACGTGCTAAACATTCAGGTCGCAGCTTCGAAGCTTTAGCAGATGTCAACTGTCAGGTATCATGATGGGTGTGATCTGAAATGAGCTCCCTCAGGTCTTTGAATCCTCCAGTTGCTCTCAAGTAAAGCTTATCGAGGGAATAGTTCCAAATCAGGACCTTGATTATTTGAAGCACACAGCTTGTAAAACATGAAATGTGCAAAATAAGTAGGCTGCCTCTCCTGGTTCAATGATTCAGATTACATCCAAATTTCATTCATTCAGAAGTCACATCAAATTGTCACAAAAATAAGGACATATGTTAAAAAGATGATGCGTTTAGGCTCCCTCAGTACAGAAGCACAGTGATGCATCTGTTTTTTTCCCAGTCCATTTTAAATAACTGGTGCACACACAAATGTCTTGAAAGGAGCGTGATACAACGCTGATACAAACTGATGACGACTTCTTCCTGTCTGTATGACATCATGATGGTGTGTGTTGTTTTCTACCTCTGCAGCAGCTGCCGCCGCACCACCTTTAGCTTCCCCAGCTTCAGTCTGGTCACAGGCATACACTCACCCACAGCCCGGCATCACAGACACAGAGCAAGGGAGGGAGGGCGAGAGAGAAAGAGAGAGAGGAGGAAGGCGGAAAAGGAGGAAGAGGATGATGAAGATAGGAGAAAGAAGAAAATTCACCACCTTCACCTGGAGGGAGAGAAGAAGGGGTGAATCAATTTAAAATGCATTTATAGATAAACTAGACTCAGCAGACTGTGTGTGTGTGTGTGTGTGTGTGTGTGTGTGTGTGTGTGTGTGTGTGTGTGTGTGTGTGTGTGTGTGTGTGCAGTCCGGGCTTTACTCCTGTGGCCTGTTTAAACTATCACAGAAATACACACTGACCTACATCTGATAAAATTGTGAAGACACAAGTTGTGTGATTTCACACACACACACACACACACACACACACACACACACACACACACACACACACACACACACACACTACCAGTCCTATATGGTGTGGTTGTACTAATCCATTATTCCATAACTCCAATAAGAGTATAACTAGACCAGTAAAATGAACTGTGAGCACAGGGACCCCCCAGGGCTGTGTACTGGGTCCCCTGCTGTACACCCTCTTCACAAATGACTGTGTGGCCTCCCAGGAAAACACCAGCATCATCAAGTTTGCAGATGATACAACGGTCATTGATATGATCATTCGTGGGGTTGAGACGGCGTAGAGAAGAGAGGTGGAGGAACTTGTGGCCTGGTGTTGAGATAATAATCTCTCCCTGAACGCAGACAAGGCCAAGGAGATGATTATCAATCCAAGGAGGAAGAGGGTGCAGCACACACCACTTTGCATAGGTGGGACTGTGACAGAGGTGGAAAAGGTGAAAACCTTTAAATTCCTCAGAACGCAGATCAGCAAGGACCTCACCTGGTCTCACAACACACTGCAGGACATTAAAAAGGCCCAGAAGCGACTGTCTTTCCTCAAAAGGCTAAGGAAATTTCGCATGCCATCCAAAATTCCCAGCAACTTCTACAGATGCATAGTGGAGAGTGTCATTACCAGCTCAATCCCAGTGTGGGATGGAAACTGCACTGCAGGTCAGGAAGGCACTCCAGCGTGTGATAAAAACTGCAGAGGACATCTTAGGAGCAGCCTTCCCTTCTTTCCAAAACATTTACTCCAGCAGAGTAACCAGGAGAGCACCACATCATCAGGGGCACAACACAGCACAGACTCTTCTTCTCCCGCCATCAGGCAGACACTACAGGAGTCTGAAGGCCAGAACCACGAGACTGACAAACAGTTTCTATCCGCAGCCTCACCATTCCCACAGACACACATCACTGAACTGTATGTACAATGATACATACTTCATCATATTTATCATAGCAATACTATCATCACATTGCATTATGTTTATTATAGCAAAACTATTATAATATGTTATCATATTTATCATAGCAATACTATTATCATATTTTTCTGCAATACTGTTATATCTTTTATATTTTGTGCCTTATTTTTAAAAAAAAAAAAGATTTCTTTTTTTAACCTTAAGTTTATTGTAATTCTGTGTTAGGAGGACCGAGCAAAAAAAGCTTTTCATTGTATAGAATAACTGTCTGTTATCTGTGCATATGACAGTGACAACATCTTGAGTCTTGAATCTTGAAAGAAATCAGCCAGCAAACTAGCCGAACCAGCAACAGCTCTACAGCCACTGCTCCACTGAACCAAACGCCACAGCCACACGGCTCCTCATAGAGAAGTCAGCAAGGCAGACCCATGCGTGTAACAGCCGTCTTGGCTATCACATTACATCAATATAGTTTAGAATATATACAAGCAGTTTAATCCAAAACAAGCTTGTTTGTTGCACTACGCCACTAAACTGTGCAACAATTAAATCAACGTCTCATCAAAAATAATCCCAGATTTGTTCCACTTTTATCAAAAAGTCTGACCTCTTCTGAGGCCTCAAGTTCTGACTTGCAATGTTCATGAAAGTGAAAAAATGATTTGTGTAATTCAGATCCGCTCCAACGTGTGTTGTGTTTTTCTTGTGCCATGCTACATCGTTCCACCAAGCAAAGAGATTGGGCCACTAGTAATTCTGTAATCCTACTGACAAACAAACGCATGGAATAGAAAACACAACCTGCTTCACGTAGGTAACCATATCAAGCTAAAAGTAGCATTTGAGAAGCTGGAACAAGACTATTTTGGACCGATTGCTTGACAGGTAACTTTAAACGAACAATTATCAAACTGCCAAACTCTCAAACGATTCATTGTTTCATCTCTAAATATCAGACCAGGTTAGACCATTGAGCTTCTTCGTGCCAGTGCTTCTACTTACGGATAACCTGATGTAGTCCAGACACCGAGAGGTGCCCGAAATCTGATTAACGTAGGTCCAACAAGAGCTGTTAAACCGTGTGCCGGAGTTAAGAACAAAGAGGTCAGCGCAGCAGCTTAACACACACTCTGCTTTATAAATACTCCATTGACCAGACTGTGAACTGGTTTGGTGCTAAGACGCCGGATGTATCCTTACAGAGAAGAAGATTAGGAGTAATGGTGAAGGTGTTTTTAGTTAACTCTCCCTGAATACATGTGTGTGTGTGTGTGTGTGTGTGTGTGTGTGTGTGTGTGTATGCAACCTGTTGGTAAATTATTCTGTTTGGTTATTCCCTGTGTGTCTAAAAGCAGAAGGATGGTGTTATTTCACTACGGTCTTCCGATTGTTGACAAATCCCATGAAATTAATTTGTGACTATTAGAGCTTTTACAAAATAGTTCCACAACGCAATATGTTAATGATTATCTTTAGTGATGTGGATATAGTTACTAGAACAGTCTCGTATGTTAGGGAGATTGCGTCACTTAACTGTATTGCATCCTTAAAAAACAGAAAAGACAACTGTTAAAACCATAAGACGAGAATCCAAAATCTCAGTTGCTGTTTGCTCTCATATCAGGATATATTGCCAGCCCGACAGCTCCAAGCCCATTGTTTCTACTGACGGCGGGAGTCTTTAAAACGTTCTCACTAATTTCCTCATTGTTGCCGAAACAGGCGACAATGTTTTTGTATGAATGTGTTTTAGTGGGTTTTGACTGACTACTCTGCTTTATACTATATACCTTTTTATTATAGGCTTGTTTGCATATAGTTTGATCCAAATCCATGTAACTGTGAGATTTATCTTGTAAGATAAATGACCTCCTGCTCTATTCTGGTATAGAACAACTCATTCATTCATTCGTGACGTCCGCCACCAGACAAGCAGGCCGCTTTAACCAGCCGAGTCATCACACGGCCGCCATGGCAACGATGACATCAGATCTGTTATTATTACTGCAGCGAACAGGATGAAGGGAGGTGGGCTAATAAACAAGAAAGAGACAGATGGAGTAATACAAAGAGGGAGACGACAGAACGACAGAGAGAGAGAAATCCCTATCGGGAGACATCAAAGCCGTGATGCACTAAACCACACACCCTGCAGGGTGAGACGAGGCTTCTTTACACAACAACCTACACACAGTCATGGTGGATGGGTGTGTTTTAGAGAAAGCGCATGGCAGGATGAGAGAGAGAGAGAGAGAGAGAGAGAGAGAGAGAGAGAGAGAGAGAGAGAGAGAGAGAGAGAGAGAGAGAGAGAGAGAGAGAGAAAGTGCTAATGCATTAAAAACCCAGGTTGTATTGTTTTGTCAAAGAAAAAAAAGACACGTTATTTATCTTATTAAAACTTGTGCAAACACCAATTTCTCATTAGCAACAGAACAAACAATATTTTTAAAACGTTTAAGGCGTTGTTTAAAAGCCTCCAAGTCTCCTATGTTTTGGCAAAAGAAGAACTCTAGTGAGAGTCTGGCCCTGATGTTGGTCAGGCAGATCTCCCTGGCCTCCTGCCCCTCCTTGTTCTCCTCCAGGGGCCGGTTTTACGTTGAAAGTGTGTTGCTGGCAAAGGAGCCTAATCTCAATCTTACCATGGTCCCACCACTGTCTAAGATTGTTAAACTCACTCTTCTTCAGCCTAAAAATGTTCCAGAAATAAATAAGGGCCTCTCTAAAATTCTTGTCAAAGATTAAAAGTGAACTAAAATGCCAATATGCGCTTCTAGGTAAAATGTTCCCAATAAAAACATTACATAAAAGCAAAGAATGCAGTAAAAGCAGCAGGAACAATACTGCACATCTTAAAAATATTAAAATGGTGCTTAAAAACATAAAAACGATCTAACCTGGTCACAGACACAGGATTCAAAAGCATCAAGAGCTTACATTTAAGGATGAATCTAATTTGATTAATCGCCTAACACTTCCATATTTAAACATTTTGCAAAATACTATCACTTAAAAATTAAAGACAGGTCATTTTGCAATGGTGGTAATCATATGAATTAGTTCCATATTAAATGCTTTGTCCACTTGGATATTTAATGTCAACCACCCATCCTCCTCCTGCTCCCTCTGACCGTGTAATAAGTGCAGCGTATCGTGATGTGGCGCTAAAGATGACCGCGGAGAAGCTGGAAATCTCGACAGACGTTTTGTCACTGAGCCTGTTTTGTTTTAAATCACAGCAGAGATAC
Source organism: Clinocottus analis (assembly GCF_023055335.1). Lineage (NCBI taxonomy): Eukaryota > Metazoa > Chordata > Actinopteri > Perciformes > Cottidae > Clinocottus > Clinocottus analis. The sequence continues at coordinate 12,785,885 of NW_027175931.1, read as the reverse complement.
TCACTACTGTTCACATCCTTATCTTTTGCTCACAACAGTTTTGACATTGACAAGTTAGGAAAAGTCAGGAGGAGTTTTTTGTCTGTATTTCATGTTGTAAAAGTCAAGCTGATTGAAGGACAACTGGACCTTAAAAACGTCCCTCCGGCCCGGTTGAATTTGGATTTTTGTGTATTTTAGAGCCAGTGTCTCTCAACCCACCCCCACTGCTTATGGCAGCTGATGATAGTGTTCCCCTTTTGTACATCTTTATTGTCACTGCCTTATAAATCATACTTTTGGACTCAAGCTTGACCTCACGAGGACTCCTGAGGTATATCTTAAATTTAGGATGAGGAGATTTTAAAAACCCGGCTGTTCATGATGTGAGGACACAGAAAAACCAAAACAAGATATCACAGGAGAAGTCTGCAGTTCAAAAGCATGCATAGAAGTTCCTCTCTCTTTAATTTTTGCATCTACCCCTTCATTCTGTGTCAATCTGTCTGTTTTCCCAACTTCCTTGTTTCACTTTGCTTCTTTCAGCCAATTGTCTTGATCTGGGTTTTTCAACCCCATCTCCATCTGTCAGCGCTCCTTTTACTCTCTGGAGATGGGCCAGTGCTCAAGCAGAAGGACATCAAACTTCATGGCTGGACAGCACTTCATTGGGTCAGCTCTTCACTGAGAGCGAGCCAAAGTCGGCTCAGGTCAGCTGTCGGCACACTTTTCTATTTATACGTTTGTGTATTTATAGGGGACACCTTACATTGAATCAGCACTGAAAGTGCAATGGAATGTTCCTTGGCCAGCTGACACAGTTCATTGGCGAATAAAATGGTCCTGAATTTGGCAAACTTCCCTTCCAGCTCATGCACTGCTCCTCTGCTCTGTTATTTGTATGATGGAAGAGCCGAACCCAAGACGGTGTGAAAACAACACGTTAAAACAACACGTTACGGTCCCAAACAGAAGCCAGAGAAGATGTATTGTTTCTGACAATGTGATCACTTCGACCCAGTCGTCAGAAAAATGTTGGCATTGTACGTATCAGCAAAAATATGTTTCATACCAGCCCTGTGTCACGCCTGAAGAAACGCACAATGCCACATGGCCGACGATGTTGGTTTGGTATAAGCTACAAAACTATGTGGTTAAGGTTATGAAAAACATTATCGCTTACGTAACGTTACACCATGAGCGTAACAACGTTACGTAAGAAGCGTAAAGTATCTCATCTCGCGTACATATGCCGCCTTCTGTGAAGGTCAATGTTGGATTTCATCTATTTTAAAAGAGAGTGGTGGCAGTCTTTTTTTCAGGAGAGGCAATGTGCCCCTGCTATCATATGCAGTGGGAAACCCTGTGTAATCACTAAAACACAACAGAGCATCAGAAACATACCGCAGCCCGGGTCATTGAGGCTGTGAGTCAACAGCTGTAACCACTGAACCTCTCCGGTGCCACGTGAGCGACATGACGCAGGTTAGAGTCTGACTCAGACGGGCACAGTAGCTCACGGATCCTGGGACATCCTCCGCCAACGGGGGGACAGGAAGCCCGCCATATGTGCCTCTTTCTGAGTGCATCTCTAAACAAGACTGCACACAAATACATTTAACTGATCATAACCTGACAGACACTTGAAACCCCGGAGCAAAGATATCAGACACACAGTATTGCCGGAACGCCCTCGACAACATCTCCAGCGGGCTTTACTTCATGTGTAATGAGGAGAGATTAAAGGACTAGTGTCGATATGCAGACCACTCCTGTGCGGTGCTACAATCACAAACACAGAGGTGTTTCTAAACTTTCTAAATCCAATATTTCACAAGATTTGAGCTCTATTCCCCATTTGTCTTTGTCATTCAACACCACTGAGCCAAGTCAAAGTCCATTGAAACAGTAAGCGTTGAGCACAGCTTCATTTATTTGTTACTGTTGGAACATTTTAGAGCTGAATCAATTAGTCACTCAACAGAAAATCAATCAACAACAATTTTGAAAATCAAGCAAACGGTCTTTGGGGTTTGGACTGAAAAATTAATTTGAGGTGGAACTGATTATTGCTATACTGATTATTTTAGCAAGAAAAAAAAAACCATACACCCACCTTTACAATTACCTGACTTGAACTTGAATCAAACTATCATGTGATTTATGTGATCCAGTTCATGAATAATACAATCATTTTGAAAAACATTTAATGGACTTCTTTTAATTGGTATAATAATAGTACAAGATAAAATAAAATCTCATAAGTTCCTGCGGGACAGTCAGTGTGCAAGGTCCGCAGAAACAACAGAAAGTCATCGTACACAACAAGTGACAGAACGCAAAATAATCCCTGGTTGATAACATTTGCATATTTTAGTAACAAGATGCAACATAGCTCTAAATTTTTACCGTCCTAAACCTAAAGTGTCTTAACTTTCATTCTCTCTACTTGGTCAGTAGGGACAACTCCTACGCTTGCAAAAATAAGTCTGACCATAGCTCATGTACGTAGATTTCTCATCGGAGAAAATGCCTCTACTTCTCACTTGATTCATTATGAGTTTATGTCTTAATCTCTAGTTTCAAGTCTTCTTCCATACGGCATTATGTTAATTTAGTAAATGATAGTCCCATTTAGAGGCAAATGCTTGAGGGTGTGTCTACCTGGTGGTTGACAGGGCCCTGCCACGGTGTGGCCCGGTCAGAGAGTTGTCTGTGTTTTTGTCTGTCACCTTTGTTTTTAGTTCATGAGAGTTAATTGTAACATTTTATTCACGTAAAAATGTCTCATTCAGTGTTCGGTAGTAATTTGCTGCACCATGTCTTGCCACTTCTGGTTGCAAAACAACAAAACGGCAATGGCAAAAATTAAAAAAATAAAGCCTTTGTCAAAATTGAACAGCAAGTCATGTCTGGAGCCCAATTGGATTTCATTTGAGGCAAATTACAAAGTTTAATTTCATATCATCCCACTGAATTTCTTTTTAGAACAGCCCCGTGAGAGGAGACTGGCTTAAAGGAAGATGGAGTCATATTGAATCTGTCAGGGAGACGAGCAATGAAAGGAATCAGAGGAGCGGGAGAACCGAGGTGTGACAGCATGAGCGTGAACTTAAGGCTTCAAAACAGCAGGCCACATACTAAAGGTATACCATCTCTTTTAGTCACTTCAAACACTGGTGCAGTACAAAGGCATTTTAAAATAATTAAATATTCAGTTTGTATATATAATAGTGCTATTGTGGATTATTTGTACTGTTTTATTAGTTTACTTATATGTATTACATGTTTCATTTCACTACTGTCTCTTTTGAGGTAATTATGCAATTTCCCCACTGCGGGACTAATAAAGAATTATCTTAGCGTATCGTATCTTATCTCTACTGAAAGGAAAACAAGAAAAGGATGTGTTTCACAACTGCTCCAGATTCAAAAAACCATGTTATACTTTCCCCCAAAAGACTTATGAATGAGAAAGTGTTCAAGTGCACCTCTCTTCTCTGCTGAGATCAAGGAATTGACAATATTTGGGTCAAATACAACAAAGAATATTAATGAGGTCTATCCACCCATCTATTCTCCATCTATCTATTTATTATTCCATCTCTACATCCATTCATTCATCCGTCCATCTAAATGTCTATCTATCCATCCATCCATCTATACGTACAACTATCTATCTATCCATCTATACGTTCATCTACCCATTCATTCAATGTTTTGCTCCAGACAGCCACGATCCATGGCAGGGGGCAGGACCATCCATTATCCACACGTCCATGTTTCTACCCATCTGTCCGTCATCTGTCTGTCCATTTATCTATCCATTCAAATATATCTCCATTTATCCATCATTCATCCATCATCTATCCATTATCCCCTATCAATCTTTTGATCCATCTATTTATCTATCCATCCATCCTTCTTGGTTAACAAAGATGTTTTACCAGAACATGTTTAAACTTCAGAGGCTGGTATATGTTCGATTCTAGCCAGATGTGATGTGGCCATTGAAGCCGTCAACTGTGCTGCTCGGCTCGTACAGGTGGGCATGTCTGATCTTCACAGCATCCCGGCAGGAAAACACACCTGGAACATCCTTGGTAGGACATGGTACCAGTCAGGTAAAGGTTCCTCCAGGTGAAACGAAGCAGTGAGGCCTGAGACTCCTGTATTCGCTCATGTAACATAACAACCTGTTTGACTCCAGCAGTTAAAGAGGGAGGATTCATCTTGAAGGGAAGGAACCATTCAGGCCTGATTTATCTTAGTCTGGAAAGAATATTTATACATGTTTATTTTTTGAGAGATTTGAAAGTTGATCTTAAGAGTCAGCTTATACCATAACATCTGGCCTCAAACAGCCCACTCAGCAGTTCACAACCTGAAAAACACCAACAGTAAGCAGGACTGGCCACAAAGGTTGAGAAAAATCTTCTTAATGGCACCTGTAGCAACACTGCCTCACCTAAAACAACTGCTATTGTGGGTGTGACCACAGCTGTAGCCATAGAGACAGGCGGTGTCACAAGGTCCCGCATCTTCATCTCCAGGTGATGTGGAGAACCGACTGAGGCCGCGGGTAGAGAACAGGTTAGCGAGCCGTCATATTTCACATTACGTCCGACTGCCTCGTGTTCCTGCCAAAGAATTAAAAATATAACCCGACAGGGCCAAGTGCAGCTGGAAATATTGCACCTATCCACATGGAGCAATGAGGCTTACGCAAGGTCACACGATTGTAACACCCTGACATGAAAGCAGTGGGATTTATTTCACTGCTCAAGAAACAAAAAGACCGTTCTTATGACTTCTAATCTCTCCTCATAGTCATCGTGTTTAGATGTGATCCAGAGATTGGAGTCGTGCGTCCATGGTTACTTCGAAAAAAGGAAAAGTTAGCAGGTAATTTTGCAGAAGACGGTTCTCGGTGCAGATTCCTCAAAATGAAAGAAGCTAAACCTCACTGATCTCCATGGCATCGTCATCCAGGCCAGAAATGTGTCAGTTCTACACTCACTGGGCCCTTTATTCGGTACACATGTACAACTGTTGATGCTGATAATGTTGAGTTGTTCTTCTTTTGTGTTATTTAAGCGATATGTTTCAGCATTGAGGTCTTAGTGATAGCATTGCGTTGCTTTATGTTGAGAACACTTTGCCACCCTCTTGTGTGTTTAAAAAATATATATAAACATCTCAAAGTATAATATAGTCCTGTGCAACACCTTTAACAATTACCTATACACTATAAATCTAATTACATTTACATATTTTCAACAATATAACAAAAACTAAGTCTTTTTTTGTGTACTACATGGCAGAACAGTTGTATTTTATTGCAATAGATTATACAGGTGTACTTAAGAAAGTGTCCACTGTATATTTGTAAGAGAGAGACCATTTTGGATGCTCGTCAAATCCACTGGACACAAACAAACCTACACAATATAATGTCTGCTCACAGAACAAAACCACAATCTTCAACAAAGACGAACACAACATGTGAGACACCCTCGTGGAAATTGAACACTATGAATTATTAGACTGCTATGAAAATACAAACATGCAGGCTCTGTTTATTAGATTAAACCAGGACAGATGCAAAACAACAAGCCAATACACGTCAGAAGGAGAAGCTCGTATACATACATGCTTATATTTATTGGCAGTGGTCAGATAAACTGGCCCTTTAGCAACTTCCGTTTGCAAACTAGTTCTTCCTCCAACACTGACAGCAGCGGCTTGTTACTGGTTCCAGTCCCCAGAGAGTTTTTTGGAGTGCCCTTTAAAGCAGGCACTTAATCCCTGCTGCTCCTGTGGAGCTGCACCACTGTGGCTTCAGGATGTGATTATGCACATAAGATTAGATTAAGCTTTCATGATCCCCTCGGGTATGACTGTTAGATGTCTGGTGGTGGAGCAGGTCAGTGAATGTGTGAATTCTAAAGACATTGGAAATATACTGTTGAGTAAAATGTCATGTGCAGTGGATGAAGATACATTGTATATAAATAGTGGATAGAATAGAGATAAAAAAATAATAATGTGATTAGAATAATATAATGAGAGCATACAAAGTACAGTAAAGTATAAATATTAGAGTAATATCAAGATTAAAGTAGTATAAAGACAATATAAAGATTAGAATAATATACAGAGAGTATAAAGCTGAGTGCACTATAAAGAATATAAAGATTAAGGTAGTATAGAAAGTATAAAGATTAGGGTAGTATAAGGAAGAAGGAAATATATGATGGAAGTATATTGTTGAGTCATAGTTAATGTGGATAAATAAAGCTTTACCGCCTTGCACGCCAAATACCACAAACTAGATGTAAATGTACAGAGGAACTATTTGGGCCAAACACGCAACTCTCTTTACGTAGCCAGCAGCAGATCCTGGAGCTGAATGGGATGTAAAGCTGAGAGAGGGCTGCTGGTGACGACTAAAACAATCTCAGAGCTGAACACTGAATGCACCGTGTTGGAGGCCGCCTGCGCAATGCAAGTGTGTGTTCAGTGTGAGAGATAATGTAGAAAAACACAAAACATTGCAGGAGAAAATGTGTCTTCACTAACTGTGCAGACAACGTGGAGGTACAATATATAAATGGATGGGTGGATGTATTTTGATAAATATTAGATGGACAGCAGGATCGAGAGCAGGGGAGACAGTATGCATGAAACAATGCAGCCCTCTGTATCCCACCAATCCGCTGTCTGCTGTTAACTCACTGTACCACACATCACACCACAGAGACCAACAACAACACTCACCAGGCCTGGGCTCATGTGAAAGGGCAACAGTATAGTCCTTCTTTGTGTACAAAAGAGTGAAAACACATATCTCAACCAAGCGTGCATAACCCACTAGATTTCTGATTAGATTTATGTCAGAAAGCAGGAAGTGGACGTGTGCTGTGACAATCTTTCTTCAACAGCGACCTCATAGGTTTAAGTTGACTAAAATTGAGTAAATTGCAAAATATACACATAAGAAATAGAAGTAGGTCAAACTCGAAGATAAAACCTACTGATCGGCGTCTGACACTGACACACCGAGTCAGCATGAGATGCACCGAGCTTTTACCGAACTCCAATATACACCCATCTGCGTCATCCATAGAATAGAGTAGTGTAAAGATAATAGTAGTAAAAAGATAATAGTAGTGTAAAGATAATTGTAGTGTAAGGATAATAGTAGTATAAAGATAATAGTAGTAAAAAGATAATAGTAGTGTAAAGATAATAGTAGAAATAATAGTAGTGTAAAGATAATAGTAGTATACCGAGCGAGCAGGTCGTCTTAGGGAGGCGTTGGGCTCAAACCAGGCAACATTGTGAAGCCATTGTGTGAGTTGTGAGTCTTAAACTTGCATTCTTTCTACCGACCAGGGGGAGACTCCATTGGTTGCAAATATAAACCTTACCAAAATGCCAAACTCGATGCTTCAAAAAAAGCAGTCCGCAAACAACGCGTTTGCCCCGACAACTATGTCCTCTTCTTATATAATGTCTATCGGTCCAATAGAGAGACAGGAGACACTGGTTGTGTCCCATGTGAAACCAAGTCAACCTTGAGTTATTTTACCGCAGGTGTGTTGCGTAACATACGTACTAAACAAACACAGCGGATATAAGTTACATAACTTAATAATCCTTTAATAGTGGGGAAATATTAAACTTATATTACATTCATTTGTTGGTCTCTGCATTCTACCCCATCCTTAATAATTAAGGATTGAGGTGTCTGTGTGGGACCCAGGGATCAGCTAAGGGTTCAGTGTCTTGCTCAAGGACGCTTCAACATGAAACTATGTGGAGACCAGAGATGGAGCGGATAGCTTGTGTTTCAGGATGACCGCTCTCCATGAGGTACAGCCGTACCAATAATGTATAAACAAACTTACTTAAACCCAAACTATGATCTTTTCCTAAACCTGACCAAGTTCTTTTGTTGTCAACACTTTTCTTTCAAGACACTATTGCATGTAACAAGTGGTAAGTGCCACTCTGTCCCTGACACGTCCAAGACTTGTTGGGAGTGAGAGTGTGTTGAGCTTCACCTCAGAACCATGATGGCTGCTGTTTAGCTTCTTCATCTACACGCACATAAATATATAACAAATACTTATTTTATTTTCAGTCCAGTCAGGATTTCTCAATAATAAACAGCTTGTCCTCTTCTGGCATCAGTTTTTTCTCTCCATCTTAACTCAAACCAGACAGCAGACACCATGATATGAGGAGGAAATTATGTTAATGAGTCAAGGCAGATTAATGATAAACCAACCAAACATATTGATTTGTTCATTAAACCACTCACTAGATGTTGTCATCAACACAGCCACGAAAACAGCCTCGGTGAGAGAGAAATCGCCCATATCGGAGGGCCATTTAATCGCTGTTACTGCTCGGCTGGGATTTCTGTCAGCCTGTGGGAATATTTGGTAACAGTAATAAAGCAGATTTAATTAACTTGAACAGAAGATTAAAACAAGACTAAAAATACTTTAAAACAATCCTCATTTACATTTAATTTGCGCAACATGAACTTACTATTGTAGTGAAGAAAACAATGATAAGAAAATAAATAAAAATCAAACCCATTGACTGTCAGTCGCTGAAAGGTCAGACCGTTGGTTGGTGGATTTCATTCCCCGGACAGATGGGGAGACTGCGTGCCTTTGGCCAGACGATCGATTCAAGCTGCCGAGGTGCAGACGTTGGAGACTAATCTCTCTTTTCAACAAGTGTTTTATGGTTTTGCTGATTGCAATATTCCCATAAGCAACAAACACTGCTGTTCTTTAAGAACACGTCTTTCTGGAAGTTGTTCAGCTTTCAGGAGGATAAAAAGCATCAAGACAGCATCAACTCTCACAAAGGCAGTTTGTCATTGGTGGCCAATGGCGATGGTACTGTCACTGTGCATTAAGGGATGAAGCCACCGCTGCACCTGCTGCTGAACTGCAACCACTGGTCCAATGTCTTGATCATTTTTCACTATTTTATCCACTAAACGATTCATCAATTAACCAGGAAAATAATCTGCAGATTAATCTTTAATTCTGCAGTGACTGAATATTTTTACTTTCAAGGCAACAAAGTTGCAGGTTGAGTTTCAAAAACAGTTTTGAATCCGACGAAGAAACACAAAGCATATATGACAGAAGCTGATAGTTTAACCTGCCACCGTGCCGGACACTTAAATGATGGAGCAGCACTGAAATACACAGAGAGGTTCAGCAGAAGGAGAACACTAGCTCCTCTGACGGGGAGGTGGGCAGCTTTAGTATCAGTCGGCTGCCGAGCTGGAGAGAAGCTGTTGCATCACGACCCTCCCCTGCCGTCTGTGTGTGCGTTAATATGACGTCTGCTCCCGAGTGGTACCATACAGTCCAATTGCAAACTATCTAGGGCAACCTTCGAGCACAAACACACCCACACGCAATGCAATTGTGCTCATCAGACAGCAGAATGCAAATTACCTGGCTTGCAGGTGCAAATGTGAATGGGGACATAAAAACCAGTCCCCGAACACAACACAACACTCAGAAACCCCGAAGAGCCGCGGGACTTAAGAGGATCACGAGCCAGACAGGGTTGCAAAACCGAGACTAATCATTCCAGAAATATTTCAGACACCGGAATCCTGCGGCGGTGAAAGAAGTATACTTGGATCAGATTAGATCGGGTAGAAGTAGCAGAAACACAGGGTACAAGTTAAAGTGCTGTATTCAATATTGTAAAAGTATCAGCATCAAGTTTAACTTAAAGGACCAAAATTAAAAAACAATCACAATGCAGAATGGCCCATGACTGGTTTCTAATCATTGATAGATTAATGTTGCAGCTGGTCTATGTGGGGTTAACTTTAACTACTTCATCGGGGTAGCTTAATCAATGATACAACTATATCACACTTTATTATAGAGAATGATTAAACCTGTAAAGTAATTAACTAAATGTATCAAATAACTGTCATGGAGTATAAAGTCCAACATTTCCCTCTGAGATTCAGTGAAGTAGAAGTATACCATAAAAGGGTATCAGTCGAGTCAAGTTCTTGAAAATTGTAAAGTAGTTACTTTCTGGAATCCTGTGATTTTACCTGGTGGTGCTAATTGTATAATACATATATTTAGCTGAAGTTTGTTCATTTTTCTCCTTTTCTTTTTTCCTCATGGATTTCACTTTCAACCAAAGAACAAATGAGTGCCATATCCCATCAGCCACTTTTTCTGGCTTATCCGATGATGTGTTATCTGTGGGCCGGTGTGAGTAAATGATGTGCACACACGCCGCATGAATGTTAGGGTCTTTTTGTATCCCTCACACAGCTGTAACACCATGAACTGGCCTTGGCTTGCAAGGTGATGAACGCGCATATGTGACGCTCCTCGTTGAGTGGACAGCAGAGGTTCCGTCAAGTGTGCGGGCGCCTATTGGTCTTTATTGATCTAAAAGGTTAACAATGAGGCGGGCTGACAGACGGGATTCACCGCTCAGTAGACGCAGATGGGGGGAACGCGATCGATCCCACCGGTGTCACTAAATCAACTGTGGAGAAGTGCAGTTGGAGCCCAATACAAATGGGTCAAACGAACAGTGTGTGACAACTGCTGAGCCACTTCCTGCGGCCTGTGTCTAACCAAGACCTCAGGAGAAGGTCCTGAGAGAACAGACAAAGTGCTTGAAATCGACAACTGCAAACCTCATGTAACACAAAGCGCAATAATATGGACAATGACGATAGTCATGATTTAAAAAAAATGTTTTTAAAATTATTCAACGTTCATTTTTAATATAAAAATTAACACTTCCCAGAAGGTTGAGGTAGCCGTCAGCAACTTAAATCAAGAGATTAAAAACACATTAACACCAGTAAGCAGAGGTGGGCAATCTGAGGCAACCTTTTTATTTTAAAACCCCCACCATCAAATAAGACCCACCCTACTGCCTATAATTGGCTAATGTTACGGCTCTGGTGGAGACCTGTCAATCACAGTAAGTCTGCCCTAAAGCATACCCTGCTTTATGGTCTGGTTGACCCTAAATTTAAGGAAGCGCATGGCATTCACTGGATAAAAAAAACAAACAACCTTTTTCTCGTAATTACGAGATCTTTTCTCGTAATTACGAGATCCTGATCTCGTAATTACGCAATCTTTTCTCGTAATTACGAGATAAGATAAAGAAAAAGGAAACATCTGCAAATCCTCTCTCAGTGGCAATGATGGTGCTATTGCAGTTATCTGCTATTAATACTGTAACGTCCACGGCAGGAAGACTCGCAGACGTTGGTGTCATTTACTTGTTGGTTTATTTCACCAAGGTTCACACAATCACTGTTACTGTAACGGGGCTCTTTGCTAATGATAGCTCACGAAGCTTTCCCCATATTACACCTACAGCAAACCACAACACACATACTACCTCTGAAACCACCCGCCTCTCCCCCTGCTCCACCAATCACAGGCCACAAACCCCACCAAAAGGATGTTGCTTTCCTGTGATTGGCCAGAGAGAGAGAGAGAGAGAGAGAAAGAGAGAGCCAGAGAGCCAGAGAGCCAGAGAGAGAGAGACCCCTGCCCAAACGTCCCCCCCAACAGATACCTGTATAGGGTCGCTACAATACCTTCTCGGTTTGAGACACTTGAAAATACTGATGTTTCTGAAAAATGAGGATGGTATTACATTTAGTATGTCAACACTGCGCTGGCATCTCAAGGCGTGTTTAGGTGGAAAGCCTGAACAATCTGACGTGCTGGATGTCGCTCTGTTTCTGCAGGAGTAGTTGAACCAACACGGGATGCTTCATGGATACAAATCCATGCATTTAAAATGCATCCAATCTGGTTTGGTAGTGACTCAAAGAACTGTGCGGCACCTGTTAAAAATCCTAGATCCTCCAGGAGTACAGCTGAGGCAACGGGACGGTCTAGAAGACGTCTGTCTTGTTGCATTCGGTCAATGTTTTCCTCTGCAACACCTCGCTTTCAAAGAAAATCCCATAAACCATTGTCAGGCAACGTTTGCTCAGGCATTTCCTCGGTTTCCTGGAAAAACATATGTTTTGCTGCTTCATCAACAATCGTCAGTCTCCTTGTTAGCTACGCCACCTGTACGCTAGCATAACAACCACTTAATCATGCATGTCAGCCATGTCAGCTTTTCTGTTGTCACGGTTACGACGTCACATGGCAAAACGTAACAAAGCCACAGTCGTAAATAAACGTCTAGATCTCGTAATTACGAGAAAAGATCAGGATCTCGTAATCACGAGATCATGATCTCGTGATTACGAGAAAAGTTCTCGTAATTCCGAGATCAGGGGTCTATTTCTGTATAAATTGACCATTATTTACGAAATTAACTTCTTGCTGTATTGAAGAAGACTTAAAACTAGAGATTGAGACCATAAACTACAATGTTTACGGAGGGAATAAATCAAGACATCGACAAGGGAGCGAATACCCGACCTCCGGTTTCCCCTCAGGTGTAAGCAGTGCTAGTTCTGGCCAGCACTGTTGCTGTTGTCTGAGCTGTTAGCACTATTAGCACTGTTAGAACTGTTAGCACTTTAAGCACTGTTAGCATTGTTAGCTGCAAGCAACCTTCACCATGTTGCGAGCCATTGAGAGCCATAAAAAGGCAATGTAAATGATTCCAATCACATATATTGCACATTAAAGTATATTGCTGATGAGTATATATGTTTTCACGCAGATGGCAGCTTTCATGTACAGCACACTCATATATAATTATTAAATCACGATTAAAGGACACAAACGTCTCTTAAATATTGCTATACAGGTTGCAACATGGATGGAATAAAAGGAAAGACCCTCTTGGTATTTACATTGTAAACTTTAAGTTGATATGGCACACCGATTAACAAGAAGGGAAAAAAGCCATTTCAACTGAAAAAGACCCGATGTTGACAACATCTGTGAGAGAAACGACCAAGAGAAGTAATGCGCCAGAGGGATCCTGAAGTGGCTCCATCTCACTGAGACGTTGGTGCTGTCCAATAACCGCATGTCACATTAAAACGACTGTTTGCCTGATACCGACAGTCAGCCCGTAAAGGTCGCTCAAACACACCGAGGAGGACATGTTCTTACCTGAAGGCTCTCTGTGTGCTGCTCGGCTTGTCCGGTTACCTCCGCACGCGCCTCTCTCTCTCTCTCTCTCTCTCTCTCTCTCGCTCTCTCTCTCTCGCTCTCACTCTCTCTTGCTCTCTCTCTCTCCTCCGTACGGCGCGAGGAGCCGTGTTGTGCTGCTGCAGTGTACAGTCTCGCGCAGCAGGGCAGCTTCTCGAGCTCCCGTGTGTTGCTGCGCCGCCTGCGTGAGTGAGGAGGACACGGGGATGTTCAGTACCAGCACGCGCTCCGGCTGGAGGAGGCGAGGGGGGGAGGTGGGAGGAGGGGAGGGGGGCTGCAGGCACGAGGCATCTGCGAGGGGCTTCGACTCACCTGTTGCTTACGTCACAGAGGCGCGCTACTGTTTTATTGAAGGTTAAGCTACACGGTGCCATGAAGTAAATTAGCTCCACCTTTACCAGCTGCACCATTAGAGTGACTGGTTTCCAACAATCTCCTGTAAGCCTCTTTTAAGTTCAAATATTTTTTTAGACATGCTGGTTTTTGCTAGCATGAATGTTTCCTTTCATTCTCTCTCTCTCTCTCTCTCTCTCTCTCTCTCTCTCTCTCTCTCTCTCTCTCTCTCTCTCTCTCTCTCTCTCTCTCTCTCAGTGACCCCAGTGTTGACCTCAAACTGTTATAAATGTATAATACAGTTATTATTGTTCCTGTTACATTTTAATTGGCGAAACACTGTTATTTACTTTTAAAGGAACGTTTTCATTGTGACTTGGCAATACTTCTTCAGCTCAATGAACTCTTTAAAAAGCCTTTTGGGTCAGCTGCAAAATGATCCTATAGAATATGACGCACTGTTGCCAACACGATAGATGGATAGATAATTACTTTATTGATCACCGAAGTGAAATTTAGGGTCCAAGTAGCTCAAGACATCACGCAACATAAAATATACATACACACACTATTAAAAAGGATTGTCCAAAGAAAAATTAAAAACAAGTTGGGTGAGAAGAAGTCCAAGCTGGGGTGGAAACATCTACAGCAGTTATTACACATTAATGCAGCATTGATGTGGATCCAGAAGCACATGCACACATACACACACACACACGCACACACACACACACACACTGAGTCACCGGGGCCTTCTCTTTACTCTTACGCAGAGCGTTGCCATAGCGACTCGGTACACCTTTAATCATAATACGTTGAATCTGGTCAATAAGGCATGGGTCGCCACGGTAACGGAACCGTATGGCAACCTGTACCCTCCCCCCTCCCCGTCCCACTCCACACACACACACACACACACACACACACACAATAGCTATATTGCACTACATGAGTGTTGACAGACAGTAAAAAGACATCTGTTGTTCACTTTGCAAACAAGAAGAGATGGCACACACACACACACACACACACACTCTCTCTCTCTCTCTCTCTCTCTCTCTCTCTCTCTCTCTGTCTCACACACTCACACACACACACACACACTGTTGTCAGACGTCGTGTCCTGAAAACATTCAGAGACTTTAAGCTATACGGACAGAAGCGTCGTTCCAGATATAAAGAAATAAAGAATGAATCACTACTATCGATGTTTCAGTCTGGATCTTGTTCTTTTGAAGGACAGCTACAGTATATTTCTCTGAGAGCACATTAAGACGCCGTCGGCTGTCGGCTGTAAGCGTGTCTTTCAGAATTCAGATTTTCCTTGTTGAAAAGGCTGTGACGGGAAGACAAAGCGGGGAATACACACTCATGATACTCATGAAACTCAAGAAACTCATGATACTCATGAAACTCATGAAACTCATGAAACTCATGATACTCATTATCAGTGATGGAATGTAACAAAATATTTTTACTTTGTTACTGTATTTAAGTAAATTTACGTATCTGTACTTTACTTAAGTAAAAATAATGGTGCATACTTTTTACTTTTACTCCGTTACATTTTGCAGCTATTATCAGTACTTTTACTCCACTACATTTCTACAATATGTGTTGTTATTCGTTACATTTTATAAACACAGTTTCGCTAAAATGTTGCAGACACAAAAATATGGATTGCGTTCAGAACCGTAACAGAAACACACGCGCTCCCCCACCCACACATACACGCGCACACACACACACACACACACACACACCGCAGGAGGGGCAGTGCTCTCCCAGAATACAACGCGGCCCAACAATCACACCGGTCCGTGTCGTAGGATCCGAGCTACGCTACAGTTAGCTACCTGTTTGCTGCGGGCTCGCCGGTCTGTGTGACCATCTGACCTATTTCAACCCTGTCTCCAATCACAAATACATTGATGTTACCGGCATCTCCGGCCAAGCGATCTTCAGACCGGCCCCATGACCGGCCTCACACCGCCGCTTTTCTATCCTCAGCAGAGTTTAGAAATTTAAATATGCTTAAATTCATCGAGAAAGCAAGAAAACAAAAACACAAACACACGATTATTAACGTATTTGTAATAAACAATAAAACTAAACTAACTACGCGTATAAGCAACGCATACGCGTATAATCAACGTATTTGTGATACGTCAATCACAGACGTAATCAGGGATTGGACAGACAACATGGATCCCGAGTCAGCCTCATCTGAGCCCTCAGATATGAGCCACCTTTGGCCCCATTTAAAAAACATGTTCGATTTCTAAGCCCCCAAGAATGACTCGTGGAGGTTTCAGTGCCTTTCCTGTCTATGTTAATGTCCCTGACTTTTTTTAAATTAGTATATATATTTAATTTGGTTGCTTATAATTATTCCTAGTAGTGACTTCTGTAGAGGCATAAGTTTTACCAGTAGCTATATCTGCATTTACAGCCCTAAACATTGAGAGACAACCCATTGGGTGAGTACTTTTACTTTTAATACTTAAAGTAAATTTAAAAGTAAGTACTTTTACTTAAGTAGGATTGTTGATGTAGTACTTTTACTTTCATTTTCCTGGGTACTTGTACTTTTACTTAAGTACTAAACTTCAGTACTTCCTCCACCACTGCTCATGATACTCATGAAACTCATGATACTAAAAAAACTCATGATACTAAAAAAACTCATGATACTCATACTTATGATACTCATGAAACTCATGATACTCATGATATTCATGATACTCATGAAACTCATACTCATGATACTCATGATACTCATGATATTCATGATACTCATGATATTCATGATACTCGTGAAACTCATGATACTCATGATATTCATGATACTCGTGATACTCATGAGATTCATGATACTCATGAAACTCATGACACTTATGAAACTCATACTCATGATACTCATGATGCTCATACTCATGATATTCATGATACTCATGAAACGCATGATACTCATGATGCTCATACTCATGATACTCATATCTGTGATACTCATGATACTCATACTCATGCTACTCATGATGCTCATACTTGTGATACTCATGATACTCATATCCATGATACTCATACTCATGATACTCATACCCATGACACTCATGATACTCATGATACTCATACTCATGATACTCAGGATACTCATGATATTCATAATACTCATACTCATGATACTCATTATACTCATGAAACTTAAACTCAGGATATTCATGATACTCAAGAAACGCATGATACTTATAAAACTCATACTCATAACACCCCAGTTAA